>NC_056723.1:8312791-8677643 GCF_018831695.1 Puntigrus tetrazona
TTGTAAAGTTATAAATAAAACAAATACGCATGTTGAAAACGTTACTTCAGTCTTGCTACTTCACAATTTCAGGTTTAACTAATGTGTTACTTGGCAATTCTTTGAACTTACTTATGAAATGTATCGATTTCTGAATAAAAAAAATGTTATTAGCAATGACTGTAGCTAAAAAGTCTCTGAACTGCGTCAAGATATTGTGTCAGTACCGGATTTAAAATCAAAGGAGCTAAAAATTTTTTATTAATTTTAAATCTGTAGTTTTTACAAAATAATTTTGCCAGCTGTGTTTGCCAAAGCAATTTTTTTTAATCCACAACCAAACTGCACATTTTACAGTATAAAACTGTAATTTACAAACCAAGTAAAGTCAACAAATTGCTGCTAAAATCTTTTTTTTGTATCTTTAACATATGCTGGCAACCATAATAATAATGCAGGTGGTAAAAGAGAATAGTATCGAAGTTCATCACAATAGCTTTTCCAGAGGCGGAAGTATATATTAATATTTATGCAAACACAAAACAAAAGCAGCACCATGTGCATATTATGACATATTCAATGTGAAATGTACATCGAGTGTTAGGTTTTTTCCCCAGAATATATGAGCGTATACGGTACGCTTTATGTGCCGTTGGTTTTGTGTGTGTCACTGCAGTTCTGACTTGAAACGTCCGTTGAGTGGCGCTAAATCTGTAATGCTGAAACCTACCCAACAGCATGAAAAAACCAAATGTGACATAAAAACGCAATTGCGAATTTTTTTTCATCGCAAGTCATGTTTTTCACGGCATTCGTCCCCAAAGACTCGCACCAATTCCGAGTCAGCTGAGCTACCAAGCAACGTTGTTACGTTCGCAAAGCAAAACATATGGAGCTGTAATCATAACAGTGTATGAAAATGATTGAAGTGCTCACTGTTTTAGTGCCTCTAGTGTTCGATTCTGTTGGAAAGTGCTTTGATATGAATTTATTCAAATATAAATTGAGTCTTGAGAAAAACGTGACTACGGGTGCATTTCGTCACGAGATCATAAACAAACAAACAAAAGTAGACGTAACATAAAACACAAATGTACATAACTGATACTGAAAACTATTAAGAAATACGATATTTAAACAAAATATTTGGAATGTGGAATATCAGTTTATAGTTTCTGACAAAATCTGGTTGATTTGTTGTTTTTATTTCTAAAAACTGTTACAATTAACTACATTTTGCTGTAAAATTACAGTAATCGTCTGGTCAGAACTGTTACAGTTTGTCCCTGTACAGAATACGGAAATTTAGTGTTAATGTTCAAAAAAATCACCATAACATTTTTTACGATATTTTAGAACAATACAATCTGACAATCACAGGATCACCGTTCTTATTCTGTCTCTGGTATCTTCTGCACATGCCTTTGCAAAACTTATACAACTCTTTTGTTTACAATGAGAGTGAATGAGAACGGGTGATGAGTTGCAAAAATGACAAAAAGAATACTATAGCTTTGATACAAATGCTATTTGGATGTACTAACCGTTTAATAGAAAGGAAATGGCAAGTTTCTCCTTCAGACAGGCTACGATTCATTCAGACTACAGTGTGTTATTCAACCCTATAGTCTGTTAAATGGAATTTTACAACAAGAGCACATGTTTATGCAGCATTCATGAGCACCCAGACGGGGAGATAATTAGATATCCTCTCACAAAGAAAGGAGCAACAGACAAAAAAAAAAAAAAAGACGCCCATTCTTCTGAATGGATTCTTACATGACTGATCCATGAAGAATGTACAGTAGCTGAGGGATTTGAACTTCTTTACCATTTCACTCTACCTGATAAAAGCACAACTCAAAGGAACCACAAAGCTACTATGTTATTCTGGAGAGGTCAAACATAAAGCCCGAACTGCGGCTGTCTATGGTGTACGCTAAAGTTTGGGTTTGATTTTTCAATATATTCTGCAAATTTATTTTTATTTAAAAATACAGTAAAAACTGGCATATTATTACAACCCCACACAACAGTTTAATATATTTTAAAACTTAATTTATTAAGTATAAGAATTTTCAGCATCATTACTCTAGTCTTCAGTGTTTCACGATCTTCCAGGAATCATTCTAATCTAAAGATTTGATGCTCATGAAACATTACTTACTATTTAAATCAAAATTAATATTTTTATAAAAACCATGATATATTGTTTTCAGTACTCTTTAATGACGTTTACAAAAAAACAGCATTGATCTGATATAGAAATATTAAGATTATAATTGTTTTTACCGTCACTATCATTTACACTGACAAATTTCTAAAAAGAATTTGACATAAAAGCAACACAACAATTCTGACACTTTGTAATAAAACTATAAATATGTTTACGCATATTTCAAGCCATAATGTCATATTAACATTCATTTCAAAATTACATTTTGAAGAAAGTTACTTTATTTGTCATGTTTATATATTTAATGTCTTTAATTTTGATATTCTATAAGGATAGCTTTATTTAAAAGAAAATAATAATAAACCCATTTTACCAACTACTTACTTCTCTATTCTTATAATCTATCTATCTATCTATCTATCTATCTATCTATCTATCTATCTATCTGTGAATGAATTATGTGATGGCTGACACCAAGTTACCCCAGTTGCACTGAATTCAAATGATCTTTCAGTAGCGCGAGTGCAAACTGGCGTGACATTATTGTTCGTGTTAATGAGGTCTGGCGATGGCTGTGTGGTCGTGCTCGGGCTCCGTGGGCTCGCTACGACAGGTGAGCTGACATTCACCTCAAAGCCGCACTCGTGTCACTCCGCAGTCCGGCTCATTACAGGATTAAACGCAGCCTAGTCCAGTCACATCGCGATTCCCGACCGCTCTGCCCTCGAGGGCCGGCTCCACGCGGCCCCTTGCCTCTCGAGCGCCGACGGCACCCAAAGCTCTCCTCGAATGCGTCACATTCCACATGACACCCGTCTCAGTGGCAGCCGACTTTCTCACAGAACTTTAAAACCCTATTTTTCTTTGAATGGGAGTTTCTCCTTTGTTGTGCGGGACTGTGCAGCCAGGCCCCTAGCAACTTCCCCGATCAGGAATGCCACTGGAATTCTTAGGCAGCGCTTGCCAACTCCGGCTACCTGGTAAAAGGGATTAGGCCAGCTTTATCCCTTAGTCAAGAATGCGGAATGGATGAACTCCTGACCAAAGAGATGAGGTTGACGTTCAAAGTGTCCTGACATGTTCTTCCCAAACTCTGACTATCTGATAGGATCGATCGGGTTTCCACTCACCCGTCACCTGACTGTACGGTAAATAACACAGTTGTCACTTTCAACGAAACATGAGACCGCAAACCGTTCAAAATGGGTAGCGATGACAATATCCTGAGTGCCTTGTTCCTCAAAATTAAGGGAACAAATTTTAGAGATGAATAACAGAATAAAGGCTTTGTGTCGGCTTCCCATGTTACTATTTAGCATTTTCTGATGATACTTAGTGTATCGTTTGCATGAAAGAAAAACTATACTAATACGAACATCCCATTATACTCACCATAAGTGACAGTAAAGGTTTCTATTCATCAAAGAATCCAAAATATTTCAATGTTAAGCAATTTTCAAGATTGAGACTAATGTTAATGTTTCTTAAGAAGCAAATCAGCATATTAGAATGATTTCTGAAGGATCTTGTGACACTGGAGACTGGAGTAATGATGCAGAAAATTCACATTTGCTTAATGTGACCCTGGACCACAAAACCAGCCAATAGAATTATACATTGACTGAAAGCTAAATAAATAAGCTTTTCATTAATGTATGGTTTGTTAGGATAGGATATTTGAAAATCTATAATCTGAGGGTTCCAATAAGCATCAAATACTGAGGAAATCACCTTTAAAATTGTCCAAATTAAGTTCTTATCAATGAATATTACTGATCAAAAATTAAGTTTGAATATGTTTATGGTAGGAAATTTACAAAATATCATCATGGAATATGAACTTTACTTAATATCCTAATGATTTCTGACATAAAAGAAAACTATCATTTTGAATGTGTTGTTGGCTATTGCTACAAATATACCCCAGCGACAGTCATTTTCAAACATATTCAATTAGAAAAGTGTTATTTTGATATTAACAACATTTAAAAAAATTTAATCAAATAAATGCTGCCTTGGTGATAAAGAGACTTGTATATGTCTGAAACATTAAAAGGCTTCCCATGAAGCTGTGATACTGAGATCAAAGCAGCAACCACTTATAGGCTCAGCTTACTGTCCTTTCACAAAGAAGAGAGGCTGTTTCTACAAAACATGTCACGTAAATGCCTCAAACTGAGCCAAAACATGCAGCTCCAATTATTCTGAAGGATTTTTTCGATGTGTGCTTCACATAGGCACATCCGTATACTTTTTACAGCAATCAGGTAATCTGAACTGAGCTGCACTGGAATGCAGTTTTTCGTTTAGGCTGGGCTATAAAGCAAAGGAGTAAGAACAGAGAAAGTCATGGGAAGAAACCCAACGTTCTGTGCATGCCAGTGATGTCACAAAGAGCTGCCGTCTTTACTAGAGAGACGCTATAGACAGGACATCACTTTGATAGGTATACTATACCATTTAGCTAACACTTTTCAACATTGATTATGACAGATTGTCTTGAACGGCAAATCAGAATATTAGAATGATTTCTGAAGGATCATGGGACACTGAAGATTGGAGTAACGATGCTGAATATTCATCTTTGCATCACAGGAACAATTTGCAATATCATAGTTTTGACTGTTTTGATCAAATACCTGCAGCCTTTCTTTAAAAACACTTTAAAAAATTGTGATAAAGACAAAAAAAGATTTAAACCCTGCTGCCTAAAACAAATTAGTTTAGTCAACTAAAACATTCCAGTTGTCACTTAAATTAACATTAAGTAACTTAAATTTCAAGTTGACTTTTTTAATTAAATTAAAATTTTAAATAAAACCTACAATTTAAATGATACTTTTTACATTAATTACATATAATTTTAACATAAAAAACATTTTATTATGTATTAGTATTACTTAGTTGTCGAAATCTTTATATAAGAATCTTGAAAATATTTAATTAACATAAATATAATACTTTCAATTTTAAAACATAACACTTATACTACAACAATAACATTTCTAAATATCTGTACGAAAAAATGGCTCCACACAAGTGGCAAGCGAGCAAAACGAGGGAAAATGTATTTTTTATGAACAATTTTTTCCATCTTTAAAACTGTGCGCAGATTGGGTTTTCTGTTGTGTGACATTTCCAAATGAAACTAGATATATAACAAGAAAACAATGTAGTGCATTAAAAAAACAAAAAGGTTAGTTGCGAAGTCACCCATAAATGTTAAGATACTAAATGAGGCACCGGCTATTTCATAGAAAGACTCCAATGCAAGCTAAAGGTCATAAATTCAGTAGCACCGCAGGTCTATGGGCAGACGGCTGAGGCCTTCGGTGCTGAACAGTTGGCAAAATGGCCTTTCACGGCAAACTCAGAAGAGAAGCAGCGCTGCACCAACGAGCAAATGCTAACCACTTTCTTTGATTCTGCTTTATAAGGCAGAGGAAATATGAAAAGGTGGATTTCTCAGAAATTCTTGTGGGGCATAAAAGAGGAGGGAAAAACAACAACACCACACCAAGCGCAGAGCAAGCGTCTATGTTGGTTGGGTGATAGGGGCTTTTTCCACCCTGCCAGCCTGGGCCCTGAGCCCATACCACATGAGAGGAGGGTGGAGCAACACACGCGCTAAAACCCCTCATCTACACTATCAGACTACTCAAGTGCTCAAGCTTCAAAAGGATGCAAAAAGTGGTCCATATGCACTATGTTCCAAATCTTTTGAAGTCTGATAGCTTTGTGTTAGAAACAGACACAATTAAATGAAATGTTTCCTTCCAAAAGGTTTTAACCACTGCCCCTAAATCAATCAATCAATCAATAAGTTGAAACTCAGGAGTGGATCGGCTGCTTCAAATGAAAATGTTCCAGCTATTAAATAATAACTTGGAATACAGCATGTGACTTTTTCTGAAAGAATTTTGTTGGTAAAAATTAAAACAATGGTACAAATGAAAAAGAAAACTGAAATATTAAAATATTTAATATAATAAAAAATATTTATTAGTAGTAGTATTTTTAGTTCATTTTAATATTTCTGGGGGGGTTCATTTGTACCATTGTTTTAATTAGTTTTAGTTTGTTCAAGTTGTTCACTTCAATTTAAACAACAATGGGAAATACTGATTTGGCAACCATCAATGATTTTATTATTACCAGTAACTATTATAACCCATATGAATGTATATAAAATAACACCCACACACAGAGACATGGATATATTTATCTCAGGGTTATTATTGTTACTTTATAAAACAAAAGTTAATTTTCTTTTAAAGAAAAAGTGAATGGAGCTTATCCATGCACTGGACTCAGAGCACCTGTGGGTGGGATGATGTGAGGAATCTCCAAGCTGATGCTTCTCACAAGGCAAGCAGCTCAAGGTTAACATCATCAGCACATGCCAGAAGATCACCACCTTCACCTTCACACGCATACGTCCTGTGGAATCCAAAAGATGACCTCCACACCATATTTCAAAGGCAACTTCAAGGAACAGTTCACCTCAACATTTTGACAGCTAGATCTCCTTGACATGGTCATGAAAGACTTAGTGAACAAATCATTCTTTTCTGTATCAATTAACCAGTAATCACATAAGCCTGTGGCCAGCTGCATCAACTTACCACTACGTTATGAATTGGTTTCACCAACTAGCATTTAGCCAAGAGGTAATAGTTTTCTGATTTAAAATCGACCAATCTCTGGTTTTTGTAACCGACTAGTTAAGTCTCAATTCTGACAAATAACTCTGAGACTAATCTAAGCAGTTTATTCATCTGGCAAAAAGGTACAAAAGGTGTCACTAGAGTGGTACCTTTTCAAAAGGTCCAAACATGCATATTTATTAGAACCCAAAAGTTACAAAAGTGTACCTTTTGAAAAGGTACTGCCCCCGTGACAGCTTTTGTACCTTTTTTTCTGAGAATGTTGTCTAAATGATTTGTTCACAACTCGCTGACTCAAACTGAATGGAGAGGAGGATCATCAGTGAATAACCATCCTTTTAATATGATCCTTTTTTTTAATCTTTTTTATTGAATTTTAATTTTTGGGTGATCTGTCCCTTTAAGCCTGTTTTTTAAAAACCTCATACTGATCAGCCTCCAAACTCCTTACGTTGTAAATATCTCTGCTCTCACAGTACATAAACTTTAAGCTATTCTTCCATTCCCTCTTTTCTGCCTGCATGTCCCTCTGGCCATGTTTGTGCATATCCATGTCAGTATTGTCTGGAGGGAAAAACCCAGATGTTCACTCGACCGACAGCATTGTGTTCATCTGATGTACAGCCTTGTGAATCCGTGCCGCCCCACGGCTCTCTCTGTCCCTGCTCTTTCTGATCTACACATGGCAGTCTTTGCACCAGCTTTTGCTGTTCCTAGAAACCCTGAACACGGGCCGAAAGCTATGCTACGCTAGCTCCAGAATGCAAAAACTTCTGGCTACGAGGACCTCCAACAGATTCCTGAGGTCAGCCTGAACCCTGACATCACAGCCTCCCAGATTCCAGACAAGCTCCTCTGGGAAAATTGTTGCAAAGAACCAACAAGACCTCTAGTATTACATAGCAAATTGTTTATCATGCATTGCAGCTATTGGAAAGAACAGCGGACGGGGATGCTAAAAAAAAAGCTTAAGGGAATAGTTCACCCAAAAATGACAATTCTGTCATAATTTATTCACCCTCAAGTAGTTTCAAATTTGTATGATTTTTTTTGTTCTGCCGAACACAAAGATATATACAAAAAAAAAAAGTTTGTAACCAGGCTGTTTTGGTCACCATTGACCATTGAAGTCATATGGAAGTCAATGGTGACCCAAAACAACCTGGGTTCAATGTTCCTTTGTGTTCGGTAGAACAAAGAATTCATACAGGTTTGGAAATACTTGAGAAGTGAAAGATGACAAAACTTTCATTTTTTGGTGAACTATTACTTTAAAGTAATGCATAAGTGTCCGTGATGAAGAAAACTTATTTTAAATTGAAAAAATGTTTCATAGAGATGTACAGTACTTTTTGTTTTAATGTTTTTATATGGTTTTGAAAAGCTTTTATATAATTTTTAGGAAAACGTTTAATTGAATTAAAAAAATTATACAACAAAAATTAATATTCTTTCTTACCTTGTATGCATGAATACATACTTGTTTATTTTCAGAGAATTATTGTTTTTACAAATATTATAAATAAACTAATAGCCAAGCTTTTAGGCAGTCACACCATATTACATGAACCATTTGACATGGACCTTACTAACCTCTGCTATTTGAAGAGATTTTTCAAATATTATTAATTCATAAACAGAATTTGTGGATTTGCGGTGGGGGGTCCACCACATGACATGTTAAAGGTCCAGTGATCTGGTATTTTAAAACGTAATGGCCTTGACACATAGGCCGGGGTCTCTCTGTGATATCCTTTCCTGCTTTCATTTTTTTTTCCTGAATATTGGTCACACCGCATGACTCCTGCATCTTCCACAACCTAGCACTCAAAACCGACATGAAACAAACTAAACCAAAACAGATTCGCTATTTATTCTTTGCTACTTCCCTCAGAACTCCAGGTTTCCCTGTGCATTTAAGTAGGGAAAGTGACAAAAGTGAGTCCCTGCATGGGAAGCTTGGTATTCCCTTCCTGGGTGGTGGGAAGGGAGGCCAGGGCAGACCTGTCCAGATGGACCCAGGCTTGGAGAGGACAGAGCAGGGTCAAAACAGAAACTGAAGTATCAAAGCTAAGTGGTCTGCTTCCCGAAACTTGGCACTTTGCAGCAGCACTAAGGGGGGATATCAGATAAACTCAACCCTGCTGTCGGAATGGCTGCATGTAAGGAAATGAGGTGAAGGTCACGACCTGGAAAGCACAGGTCAAATGTGGCGGCCCACCACTGGAAAGCAAGCCATGCGATCAGTGCAGCTAACCAGCAGATGGCCATAAAATCTGAGTCGAAGGTTGATGGAGAAGCAGGAGGGTCTCTGAAGGCCAGTGTCCAGCCTTTCTGAACGCAATGGATACATAAGTAACTGGGCAACTGTCACATCAGGACCACCCACCACCCGGGCCGACATTCCCCCCTTCATCTCTCGGCTAAAACCAAAGCCTCATAAATGTCAAGATTAGGAAAGGAAAAAAGCAAAAGCGTTTGGTTAACGGAGACATCTGTGCGCGCTCTCTAACAGCCGAGAAAGATTTCAAGCAATTTTCTCTACTTTAGGTATTACTTTTTAAGTTAAAACGCGAGCATGTGTGAAATGTTTTGAGCCCAATCTCGTTTAAACCCAGCTGAAGATTGGAAAAGGAAAACCTTCTTCCTTTTCTAATCCATGACTGATCCAGTCGTTCCACAAGGATAAACCTGGCAAACGGCTAGACAAGACCCTTCAGGTCGGCGCAGATTGTTTTCAGGCTGCTAGGAGCTCAGATACCACACACCTGATTAAAGCCATAGCAAACCCAGAGTAGACAGATATGAGGTGGTCTTCCAGGATTGAGAGTAATCATTGGGAAACGCATGACATGGCCATCCGGGAGCTTAAGCGTCACGTTTCGCGCAAGTTACCTATAGTTAGCCGAACGCTTGAACCATGGACAAATGAAAGCAAGGTTTGATCTGCGTCCAAAAACAATCAGGGATCAGATTATACAGTCGCTTCCTATTTGGATCAAGGACAAAACGTATCGAGATGGTACAACAATTCTGCGTTCATGTCATGACTGAATTAGCGCAATTATGAGTTTCCAAATCGTAATTTCTTAATTTCATAACTTTTCCTTAATCATAGTAATCTCTGACTTAATAATTGTGATGTCATGTAAAAATACACTAACACATTATACATAAAATATCAAATGTAGCTATAAGATGTGTGATTTTAACAAAATCAAGGTATATATAATTTGCAGAATTTTTTAATTTTTTTGACATCTAAACCATCCATAATAATGTATCATATTATAAGTGGCAGTAATATTTACATTTTATAATCTGAAAATATTTGACAAATATTCACAGAATATTTATTCATTATTATCCTTTTTAAAAGAGGCTATTTGTAATAGAAAAATGGTTCAGCATTTGCATTAAAGAAATATTTTAAATGTAATCTTGATTACAAAATACCGCTGCTACTACTAATTATAATAATAGCAGATTCTATTCCTACACTCAGTGTTACTAAGGGATCAGTACTGAACAGTATTAAAGATTAAAACTGTATTTGTTTTGCTATGATTTAACATTTTGCATTCGCGTCTGCATCTGAACCCCAGTAACCCTCCTCAGGCAGGTGTCATTACAAATACAACCGGCTGACAACCTCTTTCCCATCTCTGTAGTTGATCCCATGACTTTGGTGCCCGTGGGCACAAGTTTAATCTAAGAAAGTCAGTCGAACCCTAAATTCAGTTCACATTCTCATACTGATGTGTCACCAGGAACAGCCTAAAGGGTTTTAAAGGAATCTCATGAAGATAGCCATAGTTTCTGTCAAAAAAAAGGTAAAATAATAAATGTAAACAAAATTATTTTAAATATTAAATTACGCTAATTGTTTAAAGTGATATATATATATACACATACATACACATACATACATTATGATATAAATTAAATATAATGATTTAAATGGCTGAGAGCTAGCAATGTTTTACACTATTCACCTATTCACTTTGTCTTTCCATAAGCAGTGAAATAAAAACTTTAAAAAATTATGGCTGGATTTTAAACTAACAAACAATATTATTACCATAACATGCTTTCTACATTTACATTTACATTTACATTTAGTCATTTTGCAGACGAAAAGTAGACGTTTTTCTACTGAAAAGGATGAACCAGAAGGCTTAAAAAAAGATCTGCTCTATAAACAGTTGTACATAAATCAGTTCAATTCTGAAAACCTTAACACTTCTAATAACAAGGTAGCCTATTTTCCTTCGCCCTTTTAATATTTACAACAACAATTTTGTCTGATATTAGCATTGGTCTGAACAAAAAAAGCAGACAGACTGAATCAATTTGTATAATAAATATAATATATAAAATTAAAACTATAATTTATATAAATAATTAGAATAGCATCTGCTAAATGTGAGTCCACAGTTTAACAGCAGGTGGCGCTTGTGAACTGCAGAACAGAGCTGTTTCCACGGTAACCTCTGTAATCAAAGCTGCTGCACCGCTTTATTAGTCATTACACGAAGGGAAGATAGAAAGCAAATGTCATCAAAACTTTTCTATTATAAATTTCCTATTATATTTAAATCATACATTCTTTCATGCACACAGACTATGCATTTTTTCCCTCAGCGCTCTTCCTTCATTCATGTTTTCACACAAAACGCAACTCCTCTGCAAACTGTGTCTGCCGCCTGCTTGAGACTCTTATAATAACAACTTTGATTAAGTTAAAACTGAGCATTATTCACAGAGTTTTTCAAATGCCGAGGATGCCGGGATGATTAAAAGGAAGCCGGGATGATTAATATATCCTCACGGGTGATATGTCAAGTTTGTCTTGGTGGGCTACATCGAATAAGACCACGGGTAGCTCGCGAGCAATATGTTGGAGACCCCTAGTACAGAAGTACACACAACTAAATATATATATGTATATATATGTATATGTATATATATATATATATGATGTATATATATATATATATATATATATATATATATATATATATATATATATATATATATATACACAATGAATACTAATTTGAGTTTAAAATTACTTCTGTGAGACATTATACAGAACTACCAGACAACAGAACGGCCAATCAGAATTAAGTATTCCATAACATGAAGCATTTTTTGCCCAACCACCAGAAAATGATTACTTAATTTTTTTAGAACATATATTATTTATAGTTCATCATTAATCTGGTTTCTCCATCACAAAAAGACGGAAAGGTGCAACACAAAAGGTAATTGAAGTCACATGACTGTCCTATTAAAAAGCCTGACCGTTTAAATGGTGACATGAGCAAAATGTCATAAACAGGAACCACACGTGCAATCTTGTCGTTTCTAAACCATTTCCTGTGTAACGTTTCTCCATCTTTTTTTAACAAAAAGCACAGAAAAAAAAAACTTTTTGTTGACATTCAAATCTAATTCCCGCCAAAGCGCCGTCGACTCTACAGTTACACAAAGTGCTCAGCCACCAGATGGTCATTTGGCTCCAACAGACACCTGGTATCAATGAACGGTAATTATTACATAATCAAACTAGTGTAGCGCTAAATTACTTTTCCCAACAGATGAGAATGCTCTCAGTATATCCTCGCTTGTTTGATGCCATTGGCTTACAATCGTCAGTTTGACTGACAGCTAATGCTTTTAGTGCTACAAGCCACAGATAGGGGCCAGGTGAGGACACCTAACTGCTTATTCACGAATACAGTGCATCTGGAGGTATCAAGGGGATGACATCGGCGCTGACATGTCAGCTGTTGCCTATTGTGCCATATTTGGTTCACCACCCATATAAATATTGGCGCAACAGAGGAAGAAACAAATTTGTGATACAATCGGAGCATCAACTGAATTTAAACTGAAATCACCTAAATTCTGAGAAGCCTGCTTTTCGAAATACTGATACTAAGAACCGGACGCGCGCAATGCTTTGGTTTAACCCTTTTAAATGAAAAGTGCAAACAGGAAGACATTCAGAACTTGATTTAATACATTATTCTGCTTTCATTTGGGTATTCTGCTAGATCTGTGTGCATGTTGCTGTTAAATTCATTCATAAACATACCCAACTCTAACACGTTCAACTGTGATGTTGCTCATGTCGACTGGGAAAACTCACCAACCGGAATCAAAGATTTAAGTTCAACTACGTACAAACCCTTCGAAATGATAAGCTCGAGTGATTTTTTTTTAGATACGGTCGAATCCAGTGCAGTTCATGCTGACCATCAAGTTACTATAGTGAACTTCCAAGTATTCACGTCTCTGGAAACCCAGCTAAAGTTAGAAAGTGGACCGTGTATTTTCTAGTGAAGTGTGTGGTTAATGATAGGAAGCGTCTATACACATGACTTTGAGTTGAGTCACGCAAGGCATCATTTATGACAGGCCTGTGTAATACGACGGCAAGCAGTAACAACAACATATCCAAAACAGTGTGAGGAGACCGGGGCTAGTTGTCACATTTTTACTACATTAACAATGTTTTGAGTAGAAAAAGCTATTAAACAGACTACTGTTATTGTGCAGGACAAAAAAAATACAGTTCATTTATGCAAAAGCAAGGCATGTTGACACACTGTGGTCTGTCATTAAAAAGAATAGTGCTGTCAACCGATTAATCACGATGAATCACATCCAAAATAAGCATTCATTTACAGATAATTAATATACACACATTATGTAAACAAAAACCTTTTGTATTTTGGATACCTTTAATCGTGATTATTCATTTGACAGCACTATAAAAACACTAAAATGTAACAGCGGTTAACATTAATTGACATTTAAAACTGAACAGAATGCTTTAATTTTAGAATCAATTTAATGGTTCTAATTTTAGCATCATTTTGAACTCGATATTTGAAACCACCAAACAAAACCACTGCTACTGAAAACACAAATTGGACTTCTGTCTCGAAACCTTACTAAAATGTCGCCCTTGTAAAACCTGCCACATGCATGCAGATGCAACATACGAACAAAGAATCCTGTTTATACGCAAACGCATAAAAGCCCTACAAGAGAAAACGCGATAGAGAGACCAAGAAAGAGCGGTGGAGACAGCAGCAGAGCTCAGTGAGCACTGGGGCCCCTTAGCCTGGGAAGTTGGTTCAACGGTTGGGGCCCCAGATGGCTCTACACCTGCGAGAGACCCAGCTACAACACAGCGACCCACCGCCATTCAAATTTCCCTCACAACATTACGATCCTGAACAATAGCTCTCCCAGCTTAAAAAACACAGAAAATGAGCAATTAGTGTATTCACTGAGCAGTTTTATTCCAGCTCCGACTCTACAACAACGTGAACTGATGACACACAAAAACAATTACAAAGATGTGTCGAAAACAGGTGTTAATGCTACACCATATGGCTGCTCAAAATGGGTTTGCCCACGAAGATTAATGTAAATAGTCCAGTTCTTAACAGCTATGCTTTCGGCTTAACTTTATGAGTCACAGTGGCTGTTTTTGGAGTTTTGGGATGTTTAATATCAGTATCTTTGAAAACCAAATTCTTGCCCAACAATGCATAACAGTAAAACAATCTACATATAGTGTTTTCCCCTAATTTAGTTTTTATATGTATATATTTTATGTAATATGTCTTATTTTTCTTGATTATATTAAACTGTCCTAGTTTGTCTTTAATTAACTTCATTAAATGTAAAAATGTTCCACAGTAACAGAATGTTATGTATATTTATGTATATAAGTCCTAACTATTGTTTACAGAGATAAGTTACATCCAATGAATATAACAAAATTAGAACATTATATATTCACATAAAACCATATAAAAATAACATAAATTTTCTTTAAAATGTAGACTTCACTAATAGAGATGCTATTTTTATATATATATATATATATATATATATATATATATATATATATATATATATATATATATATATATATATATATATATATTACAAAGTTCAAAATCATTACTGCTTAATACTTGAAAGCATTTATTTGTTCAAAAACAGAAACAAATAGTACTATTATAAATATAAATATAATTACAACTTAAAATACATTTTCTTTTTGAATACATTTAAAAACTGAATTTAATACTGTGATACAAAGCCGAATTTCCAGCATCATTGTTCCAGTCTTCAGCATCACATGACCCTTCATAAAGTTCTAATATGCTGATTTGCCGCCTAATTATTACCAATTATTGTTAGTACTCAACTATTAATAATAGTTCTTAGAATTAGTATTATTGAAACAATTGCTTTTCAATATTCATTTGATGAATGCAAAGTAAAAAAAAAACATAAATATATATAAATCTTTCATAAGACTATATGCCTTTTTTATATGCTGTTTTCGATTAAGTTAATGTCTCCTTGCTGAATAAAAATATTAAAAGTATTTAAGTCATATTACAAAATGGAAACAGTTTATTAAAATAGCTCTTAAAATGATCTTTTACATTATATAACATCCCTTTAAAATATTACCACTTTAAACACCTCTTGAAAAATCGAATGCAAAATATATAGTAAAAAGATCTCTTATAAATCAAACGTCAACATTCAAACAAATGATGTGATTATCCTCATGCCACTTTTTGTTGTGTATCACATCATACTGACTTTCAAGTCACATTTTCTGAATGAGGGAGGCATTTAGCGTCACCTTAAACAGTACCACTAGGATGCCACGATAAACACTCCAGCACAAGCACAAACAGCAGGCACAGTAATATCCCCGATATTACACATGCAGCAGTTCCATCTAAAGGATAAAGCTGGTAATGCATCCCACTACATCCAGTCTAACTGTACATTTCCTAAGCATTATAATGAATTCCCTTTATTAAATCTACTTGTGACACTGAGTCAACCGGAATGAGAGTATAAAGCACGTCTAACATGCAGGGAAGCCCCTAGTCAATGACTGTGGGTATTCAGAGCGCTGTCCTCAAAGGAATTTGGGTATGACTGCATGTAATTGACCAGAGGTCCTGTGAATCCCGTGTGTTTGTTGTGAATGGAATTTTTCTGACTAAGAAACATGCATTGTCTCTGATTGAAATTCAACACATCGGATGCCTCACGTACACATAAACAAGCATTTACGCACACGTTCAAGCTTTTTGCATCAGCTGGAGCAGATGTTTAAAGAGCCTACCACCTAATCAGTGTCTTTTTACCGTGAAAACCCCCAAAAAACAGGGCTGATTACAGTCGATAAAGTGACTCAATAGTGGTGAGCTGTGCTTTAAGAATGTGAAACTTTACAACAGAGAATTGTAGCGCTTTAACCCCTGATAAACTTCACCGATTACACCAAAAAAACGATCCTGCATGGTATGCCATTCAGGAAAAAAAAAGGGTGGTTTAATGTACAAGGTTGGCTAAAGTCCTAGAGTTCAGCAAGTCAGGACAGCATCGCATGGGAAAATGCAGCCTTGCTATGCACGGCCTTCAACCGTAAAGGGAGAGTCGGGAGGCAATCTTTTAAGAGTGGGCGCCACAGACGTGCACGGACTCATACATGTCCACAGGATGCATGCTGGTGGAAGAAGTTTGACAAGGCAAGTTAGGCTGTTCAAGTACAGTTCCCATTGTTAAAGGAACAGTTCACCTAATTATGAAAATTATGCTCCAGATTCATTTTTTTTTGTTCAGCAGAATACAAGAGGTAAGTTTTGGACAAATACGCTGGCCATTCTTTTCAATAGTGAGTGTCAAAAAAGTGACCCAAAGAGCACTGTGAAAAGAGATTCAAAATACTTGTGCGCCATATTTTTTTAAAAATTATTATGAAGGCATAAAACAGCACTTTGAGTAAAATGAAAACATAATTTGAAAGAAAATTCTGACTTTGTGAATGATTCATTCTTCTGAGTCAGATTTTCTTTATCATTATTAATCAGTTGATCCAGAATCAGAATGATTCATACCAAAATGTGACTGATCTGGTTCTTGTGTTCGGTTCACTGATTCAGTGAGTTTAGCAGATCACTGTGGGGATTTTTTTGTGCATAACGACTTAAAATTTGATCTGTTAGTCACACAAATACTTGGGATATCCAGTCACTTTCATTAGACTTTATGTAGTAGTTTTTTTATTATTATTATTATTATTTTTGAAGCTTAAAACCTTCAGGCTTTATTCATTGTAACTGTGAAAATGAGCAAGGACATTATTTAAAACTTATACTTTTATGTTCTATGAAATGTCACACGGGTTTGAAACATCTTGAGGGTAAAAATGTTAATCTTTGGTTGAATTATCTCCTAAAATGGTACACTGACATACAATATCAATGACTACATATCCCTCAGCAAAGCACAACAAAAGTGCAACAAGTAGTTAATACAAAAGTATGTATCATAACGGATGTCTGATTAAGACTCTAAAATACCACTTGATTTAGTCACAAAAGGGGTTTTTGCAACATGTGAGTCAAAAAGCCACCAGAGTGCCCTCTTGTGCATTGTTCTGTAAATGCATAATGTAAAAAAACCCACTTTTGATCCAAGGACATCTCTATAGTACACATGTAGCGTGCATCTCTTCATTAAAACACAGATTTTCAGCTTTAACTGTTCCATTTACTGGAAAAGCAGCAACTGGAATAAGAACAATCTGGAACCTTAGAGACGCTGCTCGCCTCGGTATATCCCTCCATTCCAACAGCTGACAGCTTTATGGTTCACAATGCAAAGCAAGTAGAACGAAACAGCTCTCCAAAACAGCTCAAAGTATGTTTTACACACCACAGCTAGCATACAAAAATCTCCCGTAGCACACTGACATGGAGACGAGAATGTGTTTTAGACCTGCTTCCAAGAAAGAAAGAAAGGACTGTCCTGTTTTTTCATCCTAAGTGGAGTTTAGGAAGTTCAACTGGCCTGTTCTGAGGAGAGAATGCGTCAAGACAACAGCTGGCCCGCTGATGGGGCCTTCTGTTCCCCGTTTCTGAGAAAGCTAGTAAGGACAAGATAGCTATGTCTGGCCAGAGGGAAATGACTGGAAGGAGAGATGAGACGAGGAGAAGGCAGGGGAGGGAAGAAAGCAGCTGGGAAGCTGATCTCGTCTGCTTTGACAACATGCTGTAGTAGCCATAGTCTCTGGGCTGCTGGATGTAGACTAGGCCTTGCACAAGAACAGAATGGGGAAATGTGCAGGAGCCTGTGTGCACACACAGGAAACTCTGAATGAAGTCAAAATTTATAATAGTGGGATTATGTAACAGGAAGCCATATCTCCATCTGCTCAAGAGCCAAGCCCTGGGAGAAAGGGGGAAATTACAGAATAATGCACTTCAGACATTAATTCAACGCATTTGGCTCTCTGGTTCAGTGACGCCCAATTAGACGGCAGCGAATCGACCAAAGATAGCAGTTGAGGCTTACGTAGACTGCAGCAACTGTATCACCTCAAAAGATCTATCTGTACTACTTTTCCTTTGGTCCATATCAAAAAGCACTGCCCCTGTCCCTAAGGCTTATGCTTGATTTATGGAAACGTCCAACTTTAATAACTGTACATTTACAATTACTCCAGAAGATCTTATGATGTGATGGAAAGTGCTGAAGTTCATCTAAAGAACTTTCCCACTATTTCCTAATCCATTAGAATGGTGCTTTAAGGCATTTTTAAGGTGGTTAATAGTAATAATAATTTCAGCTCCTATATGCTCCTATAGCCAGCTCCTATATGGTCTCCTATATGATATTCAGGTCTCCGTATATTCACTATGTTCACATACAACCAAATAATTAGCAAACAGATTGATGCGTTGATTCTTTGCACACAAAAAGTGTTCCCGTGGCTTCATAACATTAAGGTTGAACCACTGATGTTATACGGACTATTTTAATGATGTCCTTGTCCTTTCTGTGCCTTGAGCATGTCAGTTGCATTGCCGTCTATAGAGGATATCAGTATATCAGTATATCAGCGAAGAACTCACAACTCAAGGATAGTTCACCTAAAAATGACAATCATGTTATTAATTACTCACCCTCATGTCATTCCAAACAAGCAATATATTCATTCATCTTCAGAACACAAAAAAAGATATTTTTGATGAATTCTGAGAGTTCTCTGACTTTCCTATAGACAGCATGGATACTAACATGATTAAGGCTCAGAAACATTTTAAGAAGATCATTAAAATAATCCATGTGACATCAGGGGTTCAACCATCATTTTATAAAGCTACAAGAATACTTTTTGTGTGTAAAGAAAACAAAAATAACTTTATTCAACTATTTGTCTCCTATGAGTCAACCTATAGCACCATTTTGGATATATATGTGATATGTATGCGTTGTTTATGTATGTGACGCTCTCCAAAATGGAGCTATCGGGCGATACGGAAGAGACAAATAAAGTCATTATTTTAGTTTTCTTTGCACACAAAAGGTATTCTTATACCTTCCTGAAAATTACAGTCGAACCAATGATGTCGCATGAATTATTTTAACAACCTCCTTGCTACGTTTCTAAGCCTTTAAGATCTTTGCTGCCTATGGGAAAGGGTGAAAGAGCTTTCAGAATGAATATTACAAATATCTTAATTCGTGTTCTGAAAATGAATTTAGGGTTAGAAAATCTCTAACTACCAAGTTTGTGAAACCACATACCACTCTACAACAAAGTTATGTTTCCAGGAGAGTTAATTTGCGTAACATCAAGCCAGATTTCAACTGTAAACAAATTGCAACAATGGTTAATGCTTTTAGTTAGAGAGAATAAAACTTTTGGGTGATATTCTCATGAGATGACAAACAAAAGAATGGTTCAAATTCATCTGGAACTGTAGCCAAGCACATGATTGAAGCAAGCTTCGTTTCTCATGCTTTGTTGAAGCACTGGCACAATATAGGCAATAGGACGAAATTAAGCAGCTACATATGTACACTTGGATGTAGACAAACCCAAAATTGCTGGCTGTAATGGAAATATAGCTTAATTCAAAGAGTAAAATCAAGGAAAGCATTCAATCAAAACCACCGTAGAGTTAATGTAACCAAATGACGTAGGCCGCCGTGAAAAGCTTTGTTGTTCGTTCGGAGCCAAAGAGTGTTAAGAGAGGGAGAGAGAAAAAGAATCATTACAGTTTTATTGGTGTTTGTTTTTTCTTGCTTTCTTCTGTGCTTTAGGGGTGTTGTCAAATGCATTAATTGGACACATATGAAGCAAAGAGTTATGACAGATAAACGCATTCCAATTGGGGGTGTGAGCAATCAATGCAAGAAGCCTGGAGACTTATACAAAAAAAAAAAAAAAAGAAAAAATGTTGAACTGTTTAGATGGATGCTTTTACATTAGTTCCAATGCCTGCAGCTTTATCAAAGTCCCTTTGTTCACAGATTGACTGACCTAGGTCCTAAAAACACTGTGTGATGCTTTAAAGAGCACAATTTCTGTTTAAGTATTTCCTGTATAAGCAGGAAGTTTAGGTTTTACATATCAAATACACCTTTTGTGTAAATATTGATACGAAATGAAAATTTTACCTATTGTCTAAATGCATGTTACTATTGAAAACAATGTATTTATCAAAAGAAAACTTTTAATCAGAATGCCATAACTCTATTTTCCAGTAAACTATAATCTTCTTTCTGTTAATGTATGTCAGAAACTATAATTTCCTCCACAGAAACTCCGCCCCTTTCTTACAAGCACATAGCCTCAATCAGACAAGTCCAAAACCGCATACTTCTTTTGAGTAGCCATTTTGTGACTGCTAAAAATATTCTCTATATCTAAATGTGTAGTATGAATGTATTTTGCATAGACTACATTCGTCATGTGACCTACTAGTATCATTCGCATCCGTAAATATTCTACCAGGCACTTTTTTGCCTACTGTTTTAAAAAAAGTTTTAATTTGAGCTTAGACAATCACCTTTTTCAGCTACTATATAGTATGGAAATGCATGAATTCCATTTTTGACTTCACAGGGACTTTAATGGACTTCAAAGCAAAACTGCTTGCATAAGCATTTGGCCGCAGCCATTTTGTTAACACACTGCGAGGCTGCAGAAGGTCAGACGAGGACTCTGTTAGCATTTTTGAACGTGTAAACTCAGGAAAGTAGCAAGATCAGCACCAAGCACCGCGAAAAAAAATTGACCAGCGGCTAATGGGAAAGCATGCTAGCTATGCGCTGGATGGGACGCAGGTGATGATTCACAGAGCTCCATCCCTCACCCAAAGGCAGGAGATACGCTGCGGCTCGGGTTCCTGACGTGTTTCTGCAGCTGCCTGGCCGCAAACTTCATACACACAACTTTCTGTTTACCATCCAGAAATACAACGTTTACATTTGTGGCTGACATTCTCATGTAATGAGCGTCAGTACGTGTCGCTTATGTGACGAGGACCCATACAGGGTTCAAACCACGATGCTCTACTAGATTAGACCCACATCACCTGAATGAGGGTCATGTTTAACAGACGTTAGCGTAGTAGCGTATGTTAATGATTGACAAACGGGAACATGTGCAATGGAGGAACATTAACAGGCCTTGTAAACCTATACAAGAGAAGGATCCATTGGTTAAAATAACTAGTTGTGATTAAATGTCACACTTTTTTCCTGTTTCAGTAACTAAATTTCACACAATCTAAAGTGTATGTTTCGCACGCAGATGTTTTGAACATGAATATAATAATAACTAAAAAAAATTGATATGGGGTAGTGGTAACTATTGCTCCATCCTTCATTTTTTCATTGGTGTAACTTCTTCACAATAAACTTTTTATAAATATAAGCTATTTTATATAAAACTATTTAAAACAAGAAATAAGATCATCTTAACTTAAAACAAACCATCTACTCCATTCTTTATTGTTAGGATTAAATCAGTCAAAATAATTCATTTTGCTGATTTATTACACTTGAAGATATCCAGGGAGTGCAGTCTCCTGTAATTTGGTTTTGTGGGAGGAACAGAAGCCTCTTGAAGAACGCTTACTAAACGAAGCTGTCAGTACGAGTGCTATGACACTGCATTAGCCTAGCATGCTAGCATCTGATGCTTTTGGTCTGAGGGTACAGAGGAGCAAAGGGGAGAAAAAAAAAGATGAGAGAAGGAAGGAAATGTCTCCTGCCAATGTGTAATATAAGGAGAGTTTTAAGCCAGACGAACCGCATCTGTGCCTGATTCATGAGAACTAGAAGTATTTCCCCATCGGGACAGGACGAGGTGTGAAGACTTGCCTCTTCTGTCACCACCAGGTTAGTGTTTGGGTGGGACGCAACTCTCTAGGTCTGGGCAGGATTTCACTGAAAACCTTCAACACTGTCATATGTGAGCGGTGGAGGAAAAGGCGCCTTGAGAAATGAAGACAGCTGGGCCAGCAGTTACGCAGTCAGACATCTCATCACTCTAGAAAGAGCCTGTCTTTGAATTCTGTGGGAAACACTGACCTGTAACACCATATTTGCCACCACGTGCTAAAATTTGTTTTAATACATTTGTTTTATTTTTTTTTAAATACCATTTACTGATATCTTCTCTGATATTTAACATAATATATATAGTTCTGGGCAGCGATGAATTTAAAAACATTTTTGTGCTCATGATAAATATACACAGTACACACACATATATTATGGATATAAATGTTCACTCATGCACGTATATATTGAAAAAATATTTTATGTTTATATATTAAATATCTTTATATATGTATAATATAAATTATATGAATATAAATATAAATACATGTAAATATTTTCTAATTATACACTGTATGTGAGTATCTTTATATATGTACATTATAAATATGCACAAATTACATATAATATGTACACAAAAACCATTATTTTGGATGTGATTAATCATGATTAATTGTTGCCTAGCACTATTGTTGTATATTGATAATAAATATCTACAAGTAATTAGAAACTGCTATAATTAGTGGAGTAAATATCTTTTTTTTAGATAAAAAATTATAGATAATCTAAATAACTATATAAATTCTAGTGGTGTCAAATGACACATTCAAAATAACTACATTCAATACATACATTCAATGCATTCAAAGTTTAGCTTTTTTATGTATATTTCCTTACTCAGGAAAGTTAAATTAACATTAAATTGATCAAAAGTGACAGTAAAGACACCTATGACACCAATTATTTTTACTAATAAAAGCTATTGAACCTGAAAAAATTTACTATAGTTTACACAAAAAGTTGCTTAACTGTTTTCAACATTGATAATAATAAAAATGTTAATCATGATTTCATGAGAATTTTGCGACACTGAAGACGGGAATAATGGCTGCTGAAAACTCTAATTTTCTAATTTTCACAGGAATAAAATATCTTTTAATATTTATTTAAATACAAAATGTTTATTTAAACTTATAATAATATTGTATTTTTGTTAAATAAATGCAGCCTTGGGAGTTTATTTGAAAAAACAGAAAAAAAAAAATTGTTTAGATTTATTGTGTTATTTTAAAGCAATTATTACCTCATTAAAATAACCCAATTGCTTTTGGATTGAGATTAATTGGAATGAACTTTACTGAGTTATCTGTTTTTGTAAATTAACTCTTGAAATTTAGCCGTGACTCTGCAGTTTTATATTTAAAATAGTACAGCAGGAAATATTTTCTTACTTGGGCTGAGATTGATCAGATTTTAAAAATTATGTGACACAGTTGTAAATACCATCTCTCTGTGTCCTTATAAAAACAATAAGATCTGAAAAAATGGGAACATTCTCCAAAACAGGGCTAGACACGTGTCTTCTTTAATTTAGCATCTCATGGTCCATCCAAAAATCATACAGATTTGCCTAGTGACTGGTAAAACACACAAACACCATCCAAGAAATGTCAAATCTTACAAAAAACCACACTCTGGAGAGACCAGAAACTGTTCCTCGCAGACAAACACATCTGCTGAAAATTAGTCTTTTTTTGGATCCTTGACTTTATCTATAACTATGACTTACGACAGCCATTGTAAGTGAATGTCTTTAACATGACTAGCCTAGCTTTAAATGAATAGCCATGAGTGCATGAGCAAAGTTGTTTAAAATAGTTCAATGTCAGTCTGGTGTTTCTTTTGCTTTTGCTTTGCAGACACAAGAGGGTTTTTTTTTTCAAATGTATGATGCCTACAGAAGACAAATCAGTCCTCATGGACACATGTTTGATGTCATGGAGTATGACATCTGCTCTATTCTTCACCGCATTGTTAATGGCCAGCAGTAACCCAAAATTAACCATGATGGAAGGAAACTAGACAAATCGAGAAAATTGTGCTTTGTTTGGCCAGTTTCCTTTTTGTAACAATTTAACATAAATTCAGAACAATAGAACAGCTTAACATCTGGGTTACTACTTGTTTGAGTCACTGGTGGTGTAAAGAACCTTTAGGTTTTTAATCAACATTGACATTTTCAGAAGAATGTGAGTGGTGCTCGTACCTGAAGTGTACATATTAAAACCTAAAAGGTACAAAAAGGTACAAAAGGGAAGAGTGAAGAGTGAAGAGAATAAAATCGTCTAAAATGTATAAATATAACATGACAAAATAGACAGGATTAATTGGAAGAACTTAGTCAACTGGTATGGATTTTGGGATCTTCTTTATCACGGTTACAGAATAACATGATGTTGCTCATTATAATTTGTTATTTGCACATATTTTTAAAAGTAGCCGTTTTAAAAATACATTTTAAAGCTTTTGTTAGCCTATCCACTTGATCATGCTAGATGAGTTGCTGCTACATTGTTTACGGTGAAACTGAAACCAATGCATTCATACAGAAGGCATATTTATCGCATCTTCTATGGCCATTGCACTTGAGTCTTGCACAAGAGAGATGCGTTTTTAGAAATTAGTGCAAGTTTAACTTTTAAAAAACATGTCTCAGGATCCCATGGTGGTTTTTCAAGTTTTTAAATGACGAAAGTAGTCTTTGTGATTGGTTTTCAGTCTTTTATTAAACTATTCATACGTGCACAGTGCTGTTAGTTTTAATTGTAAAAACTCTAAGAAGCCAGAGGAAAGCGGGAAGGCCTTGAATCCTCATTTTTGTGAACCACTCCGGAATGACATAACGTCCTTTTCCATTCTCCTGACCTTCTCCCCAATGTGATCGGGCTCCGTAGGGCCCCTCAGGGTGGCAAAGTTGCTTTTATAAGCGATGGAGGAATCCTCCTCAATTCGCTCTGCCAAACGTCTACTCTGCTATTCCTCCGAGTGAAGCCACCGGGCGAGAGTGTGTGTGTAAAAGCTTTCTTTCGATAAAAGCGTATGGCCTTTAAGTATAAGCAGACTTCTTTGTCTGTCTGCCAGGAGTCATTTATATCTCCCGGATTAGTGGGAGCGAGAGCAAAGCCACTAGGCCCGATGTTTTCCAAACACATTGCAGTTAAAACAAGAGGGTCGTTCTGAAACTGCTCACTCGGGGCAGTGTACCCTCCAGAAAAAGTGCTTAAATAGAGTGCGACAAGCAAAGACTAGAGCTAAATCATGCTCTCGCATTGTGCACACGAACCAAGAGAGCGCTAAATAAGGCCAGGGTGCGCACGTCCCCGGCCCACACGTGAGAGGCGCTTTTGATGTTTCTCAGATGTCTCTCGCTGGTGCCGGGCGCATTCGTTAGAGCCGAGCGACTTCATAAGACTCTCGTGCCGTCGGGGTCAGTCACACGCTCACCGGAGGCTCATCACATGGCTTGACCTCCTTGCGGTGTACGGTTCCTCGTGCGAGCAGGAAATGCGCCGATGTCAAGCGCAAGAGCGTGAATTATTAACCGGTGATGTAAGGAGCCGAAATGTCTGCGCCGATGTTATGACGCTCGCGGAGTAAAGTGAACGCTTTGTGCAGTCAACCCTGCTGAACCGGGTCAGAAGCCATCCGCGCAACAAGGCTCCACACTCCACGCGGGCATGTGGGATCTCTCTCTAAACCCATCACGAATTCCTCACTCTTGGCAGCCTCTCAAGTCTTCGCCTTATACCCTCGATCTCTCTCTATCTCTGCGTTTCCCCTGTCCGTTCTCTCTCTCTTTTCATCAGAGCTGGCAGTGGAACTGTAGGCTGCATTCTGCACTAATTAACAGCCTTCAGAAGAAGACCACCAAACTGGTGAACTGGCACACTCTAAGCACACTTTGTGTTTTTTTTTTCTTCGCTAGTCAAACGCACACACTCCATGTCAGTGCGTATCAGGCAGCGACGGGGCCTTTTGGGGGGGGGCTTAACACACTCCTGACTTGAACGCAGTCACCTTCTCTGGTGTTTCTTCAAAGAGTCACAAAAATCTTCCTTTTCCCCTCCTATGCCACCAATACACTACACAACCTCTGTGAGTCCGTATAACGTGTATATCACGTTGATACATGCACAGGAACTTATACGCAATGAGAGCGTGATAGTTCACACAACCCCAGCTGATAAATCAATAGGTGTGTGTGTGAGAAAATGCCAGTCAATGATGAGAGAATTTTCATTTTTGGGTGGAGTATACCTTAAATATTTAAACCTGTCTGCAGTCCAAGTCTTGTGGTATGAAACGTGTTTTGACTGAAACTGACAACGGTAACAACAGATAGTTGTGGATTGTGAAAATAACAGCAATCTTATGGCTGTTTTTGCTGTTATCTCACCCCAGTATTAAAGTTATGTCATAATTTGTACAATCTCAATTTTGTACAATTTTGGGGGAACAATATTGTTTTGGACACCACTGACCTTCATATATATAAAAAAACTGTATGTATATATATATATATATATATATATATATATATATATATATATATATATATATATTAACTGTATACTTCACACAATAATTAAAATTCTGTCATTAATTGCTTGTGTTGTTACAAACCCGTGAGACATTAATTTTCGGAATTCAAATTATTGACAAAAATTCAAGAATTTTCTGACCATGACATGTTCAAGGCCCACAAACCTAGCAAGAACATCATTAAAATAGTTCATGTGACATCAATAGTTCTACTGTAATGTTATGAAGCTTCTAGACTCCACTTTTAGCACAACATTTTCTTCTCTTCTGTGTCAGTCTTCGCATTCATGAAAGTGTCAAGCCTGGCCTCATTTAGCGCTCTCTTGGTTCGTGTGCACAATGCGAGAGCATGATTTAGCTCTAGTCTTTGCTTGTCGCACTCCATTTAGGCACTTTTCTAGAGGGTACTCGGCCCCAAGAGAGCAGTTTCAGAACGAGCCTCTTGTTTTAACTGCAATGTGTTTGGAAAACATCGCGCCTAGTGGCTTTGCTTTTACTCCCACTAACCCGTGTGCTTAAAATGACACTGAAGAGATTATATTATTGAATGAGGGTTATTTTTGTTTTCTTTGCACACACAAAGTATTGGCATAGCATAAAATTAAGGTTGAACCACTGATGTTTCATGGACTGTTCTAATGATGTCCTTACTAACTTTCTGGGCCTTGAATGCGGTAGTTGTTTTGCTGTCTATGCAAAGTCAGAAAGCTCTCAGCTCTATGCCGTTTACTACCAAAAACTGCTGGTCATTTTTTGAGTGAAGTTGGTTGAGAGTCTTGCTAGTTAAGAAACCGGATGGAAACAGCATCAAAGCAGCATCTCATCCTTAGATCTAGCATCCATGTGTCTGGAAATGTTTGGAAAATGACTTACTTAGAATGTTTTAAGACAGATAATTGATAATTGGAGTTTGAAGCTTATCATAACACATCTATGCAAGAGCATTCGTGGAATTTGAGCCTACTGAGAGGATCAAGACTACAGACAACGAGTTCATTCTAGCCTCAACAAGGAAGTATGGCAGCAGCAAGAGAAACGCTCAGCATAGCGGCACACAGCTGAACGCAGGCAGGGTGAATGACTCCGTTTCTGTGTGTGTTGGGCAGCAGGCCTCATTAGAGGCACATAGACACGTGGAGCCAGGGCGACAGAAGCCCCGCAGATGCAGTGAAGGCACCCCGGCCCTGCTCTCAAAATCCGAAGCCCAGACAAAACCACATTGTGTGAGGATTTATGGGAAGGCTTATGGCCTCCATGAAAACAAGGCGCCCTCTGAAAGACACACACTGAGTCGGTGTGATGACAGTCCCTCAATGGTTTGGGGAGAACAGTAAGCAGTGTGGGTCTGTGAGAGAGAGAGACGGATGAGGACTGTGAATCAAACTGGAGGAAGATGACACTTGAAGGGTTCTGGTGGTGGCAGGAGGGGGGCTCGCAACCAAACAGCTGCGTGATGGGAAAGCGCAAGAGAAAGCAATCTGTGAACATACTGTTTGATATCTGAATGGGAGAGGAAAACTAGAGCGAACCAGCTACAAGCTAAAGACTCGGTTAAGAGTTATAGAAAATGGTTTAAAAAAAAAACAACAGAAACATGGCAAGGTTTAAGAGTCGGATCTTGATTCTCATGCAAACAACTACTCAATTTATGAGGTCCGGTGCAAAGAGATTACGAAACAATTCAATGAGGTGATGCTCGATTATTACGTTTACATTTAGTCATTTTGCAATGCTTTTATCCAAAGTTACTTATAATTGGAGAATGTATATTTATGTATAAATTATAAATATATAAATGATTCGTTAAAAAATAACTTGAACTTTGTTATATTTTAAAGATTTTATAGATTAAGATGTCCACTCAAACTTATTCATAAGAAAAAAAGTATAATTATTATTAACGTATAATTTTTTTTGTTTGTTTACTTATCGGTTATGCCACGACATGTAAATTTCATCAATGTCAATTTCTTTTCTCTACAATTGTATGTTTTTCAAAACCATATGAAACCAACTAGTTTTACAAGCATAATTAATGTCATGTGGTGTGACCAAATGAAAAAATGTTGGATGCTGGTCACATTACCAACTACGACTTTGAGTTTTAGTGTACTGGAATATAAGATAATTTGACCATGTCATCAAAATGTCATTTGGTGTGACTCCACAAAAATGTTATAATATTTACAAATGAATTAATCCAGGTATTTAAAAAAATATTTTACTTTGAAACCATGTACTTTGGAATACATTTAAAAAAAATAATGCTTAAGATGTGTATGCTCACGCACAGAAAAATAAGTAACTTTTTACTTGATAGTTAAACCATATGACATTTTTGGATAATGTAAAACCATACATTTGGCCTATGTTTTAAACTAGATTTTAAAGGCTTTTCCTTTTATTATGGACACAATACGTCATCGGCCCAGATATCAATTCAAAAGAAGACAGAGAGAGATCTATAAAATGTTATATAATATACCCCAATAAGTGCTTTACCAGTAATTCATTTCAGGCCGCCTTCACAAGCACTACTCTTAACAGATCCATTACTGCCACGACAAAGAAGGCATCCGCCCCTGCCCCACAACCCTCAGACTAGCATGGAACTGTGCATGCGTATCGCTCAACGGTGAGAGCAGGGGGTGTCGGGGTTAAGGCTTGATCCCTGCATGGTCTCAATGGTGTTCTTGTGTTCGGGAACCGTGGAGGTGACTAGCTATCAGGGCCCCGCGTTGTGCGCACAGCGCCCGCTTTTTCCATTCTGTCAGCGCCGAGCAGCACACTGGTTCCTTCCAAACTCAGCGCCACTTCATTAAATGACTTCAGACTCTTGGCAGAGGCAGTGGGAAAAGTCTATATTAACTGTGTGTGAGATCCACGGGGCGGCCAACAAAGGCTGTGGTTGTTCCCCCTGTAAGGGTTCGGTGTGCCGGGGAGGGGGTTTGGGACCTTTAGGGGTACCTGCAGATCCCTCAGTAAACCGTGACTTGCTTTCACAAGCGGAGGAATATCCAAAATTGCGTGATGACCTAATATCTAACGATGCATCTGATTGGTCCGTTGAGTGACAGTCTCTCAAACAGGACTATACCTGGCCGATGAATCGCAGCATTTGTGCTTATTCATACCGTGAGGTCATTACTTTACATAGCTGATGTAAAGCTGACGGCGACGTCCCCGTAACAGGCCTGGCCTTCAAAAACTAGGCTACAGCGATGGTGACGAACAAGCTGGCAGCTCCTTCCAAACAGAAAACCACAGATGGAGATTTTCAAAACCAGCGGCTCAATTTTGACTGAACAGTCGCTTGCGGTCCCCCTCACAGAAGGATCTATTGAGCGCTTGTGACAGAGGTATTTACACAACTTGAGTGTTAAAGGCCTCATTCTCAGCGTTATTGAACTAGGGTAACAGGCACTTTAAAAGCGATCGTTCTCACAACTGGCTACGAAGGAAAGCTCAATTATTCAGCCGCATCCACTTTTTTGCTCAACAGGCAAGTTCTGCGTCCACTTCTCATGAAGCGTGGTGATACAAACAGGCAAAAACTATCACAGCGAGGATGTCGCAGCATAACAGTCACCTATTAGAGCGCTGTGAGCATCAAACGCGGCTGGAGTTCTGTGGTGGAGAAGTATTGATGTCAGGATTTACCGTTAGTTTGTGGGAGAGCTGGAATCAAAGTGAAATAAGGAGTGGTGAGAGAGAAGGGACAGTGCAGAAACAGAGGGTTTGTGGGAGAGAGTCAGACATCCATCACTGACGTCCTCAGTCGGAGTACCCTCAGGTTCCCACACACTGGCGTATGCTGTGCTTTCTGCCTGCTCTGTGTAAGAACACACACATACACACATATATCCTGCTATCTCAATCGACATATCTTAGACTTAAACAGCACTTGTATAAAACCATGTATAGTCTCTATATATTAACATTAACACAAAGCAGAGACACCATAGCCATTTAATGCTAATTTAGATTTCTGAGTAAAATGGATTACAAATGCAAATGTGTGTATTTGTACTGAAACAGACAGAAAGTGTATCAGGCCTCTGACCCACTGACGTCACCAAACTTTTGCATTCTTCTTTTGTGATGCTTTTCTAGGCTTTCAGCGCAGCCTCTTTCATTTGCTGTTTGTTTGGGGGTTTACCCCCTTCAGTCTCCTCTTTAAGTCTGGAGACCTTCCACTTCTTGCCCCTGACGAACACCTTTGTTGTTTTGGGGTCATTTTCTTGCTGCATAATGAAGGATCTTCCAATAAGTTCTGTTGCATTTTTCTTTAAATTGAAAGACAGAACGTTTCTATAAATGTCTGAGTTAACTTTTCTGTTGCCATCGCGTTACATCATCAGTAAAAAATTAATGATCCCGTCCCAGAAGAAGCCATGCAAGCCCAAGCCATGGACATTGCCTCCAATGTGTTTCGCAGATGAGCATGTATGTTTGGGATCACGAGCAGATCTTTTCTTTCTCCAAACTTTAGCCTTTCTGTCACTTTGGTAAAGGTTAATCTTTGTCTCATCAGCCTATAAAACTTTGAGGCTCATCTTCTGGTGTAGCCTCTGTACTTGTGATCATGAAGTCTTCTGCGAACAGTAGATTGTGATATCTACACTCCTGCTCTCTGGAGGTTGTCGCTGATCTCACTTACAGTTGTTTTAGGGTCTATCCTGACAGCTCTCACAATGTTTCTGTCATCAACTGCAGTTGTTTTCCTTGGTCTACCTGTCCGATGTCTGTTACCTGGTATACCAGTGGCTTCTTGTTTGAAATGGCTATGGACAATGTGTGTGCGATAGCTCTGATTGATTTTCCTACTCCTCTCTTCTTCACAATTGATTGTTTTCGTGTCAGTTAAACCTCTTCACTATAAACGCAGTTTGAATAGGCAAAACCAAATCTGAAAATGAGCTGAGGCATTCGGTGCTAACTATTGTTTGAATAATCATTGTGATTGGACACACCTGCACAACAAAATACACCTGTCAGTCACATGGTCTAATACCTTTGCAATTGATCTGTTTGTACACTAATTGTGTATTAAATGGTGCTTCTTTTGAAAACAGGTGATGGAGACTTACCACTAATCAAGGAACCGGCTTTACTGACGAGATGTGTATATCAGTAAATCTCCTGCCTTATATTCATCTTTTGACGTCAAACCCAAATTTTTTCAGTCTGCAGTAAGAATAAAAGAAGTGGCCTCTCTGTCCCCAATACTTTTGGAGGAGTGAACGTATAATTATTATTTTTAATTAATTAATTATTATTTATATTCTAATGAATATATTATAGTTACAGGCATACATAAATCATTTTAATATATCTAAAATATTTAGTTAATTTCCTTACAGTACTAGCCTACTGATACATTATGATAAAAACTTATAATAGAAATTGACAAATAAACATGATAGATAGAATACAAATATTAAAATATTAAATATAAATATTTTATATATATATATATATATATATATATATATATATATATATATATATATATATATATATATATATATATACACACACACACACACATACACAGTACAGATGTCAAATGAAGGCCCAAACACACAGAATTATGAATTCAAAAGCTCAAGTATGTACTCTAGAAGTGAATACATGAATGCCTTTATTCACAAGCATAAACACATACTTTCAATATGTGCCACAGACACACACACACACTCCCTGAGGTAAGCGCTTTGATAAAAGATGATGATAAATGTTAAAGAAACAGAAAAAGAGCAGTTAATTTTTATATTGATCAAGAAAACGTGCTGGGCAAGCTAGGGCAGTAGCGACTTCCCACATTAATCAATTATAATATTCTCGTCCTGTCGACAGGCACTCCTGTGTGTGACCACTGCGACTCTGATTCATTTATTTGTTCTAATTAAGTGAGGCTACAGCCGGCCCAGGCTGATTAAGCTGTTGATCTTACCGGGCGGCTGCGGAGGGCCGGCTAATTAAGAGCAGTCTGCTTAAACAGGAAGGTGAGGAGGTCTACAGCAGAGTTTTCCTGCTGACCGCTCGTTTTAACATATACAGTCCCCTCAGTCTAGCCACATTCACATCCATAGCTCCTCGTTTTCAGACAAACCTCTCTCTATCTCACACACGCATCTAGCACTGTCTCTCAATGAGCTGCATTAATCCCACACTTCTCATTTCGGGTCTCCTTTCAAACGCCGTGCCATGCTTGCTTTTCCCCAACGTGCGTGCGTACAGTATGTCACTGAACTCCTGATCCTGCGTGTCAATAATTACTCTTTATTCATTATTTTTCAGTCGTGGACCACAAACGGCTCGAGTTACTCTGTAGGTAATATCCTGGCCGCTTCTTGTTAACGTGGCAGAGTGAAGAGAAAAAAAAAAAAAACAGAATCCACTAGTGGTGAATATGACAGAGCTTCATACATTCTGCCAAAGGAAGCAGAGGATATCAAGTACTAAAGTTCAGAATACAAGGGAAAATCCCTCTTTGAGAAGCAAGAGCCATCAGTTAAGAAGAGGTTTGCTGCCACCTACTGGAACACACGTGGTACTCATGTTTTTTTTTACAATTTAATTTCTTGTAATTGTTTAGTTTTTTATTATTTCTCATATTTCAGGCCGGTTTAAGATGTCAGTTGTCAGTGTAGCAACATAATTAAATATAATTCAATAACTTATTGATTTAGTATTGTTTTTTGTTTCTTACGAAACTATTTCCTACTGAAATAGTTTTCTGTAAGTGTAATAAAGTTAAAATAAAAATGTAAATAAATCAATATAAATGTAAAAATTATAAATCTTGCCTTGGCAACTAACTGAGATAAGTTTAAGTTGCTACTAATATTAATAAAATTGAATTAATAAAATTGAGTTCATTCAATTTGATCTATATAGATTGTTTTTTTTCATTGAGAATGTGACAAATTGAAAAATGAAAGACAGATATATGAATAAATTAATTCAACGTCTTTTAATACGAGACAGGGAGATAAATAAGAGTAAATAAGAAAAAAGTAACAATAATGTTAGTGTACAGTTGTGATGTATAATAATAATAATAATAATAATAATAATAATAATAATATACAGTTTAGTTATAACATAGTATTTTTGATTAGCGAGTGATTAATTATTGGAGCTCAGGCATTATTGGTAATAACATTTACAGGACATAGAAGAGACGACAGGAAAAATGTTAGGCTAGATCTTTAATGTGAGATAACTTTTTTTTCTCTTTCTTTTCCTTTTTCTTAGTTTTTGTAAATGGCTAGTTAAATAATATTATTTATGATTTATTCATAATTTTTTTAAATTACTGATAACACTGTCATCCTCGGTAGAGAAAGACAAGAAAGGAGTAGTATAATAAATAAAAAAAGAAAGAAAAAGAGAAAATATATATAGGAATATTTTTATGAAATTGGAAGAATTACAAAAATAAATGATAAAATTTCTGCCAAAATGTAAATGTAAAGCTAAAATATAATAATAATAAACAATGCTAAACTATACTAAAATGACAGTATTAATGCATAAATTATTTGTATTATTCATGTACATGCTGAAATATTATAAACATTAATATGGATAATAAAAATATATTTAAACACTTATAATCATGCTAAAAGTTGTACAATTAAGGGGGAAAATACTTAAACAAATAAAATGATTCAAACGTTAAAACTGAGCAAAACTACACAATAATATAACTGAGAAGCACAATATAAACCAACATGGCATATACAAAATAGCTTGATGTTTTTAAACATCACCGAATTAATTAATACTTACTTTAAATATACATTGAATATACAAAAATATACATTACTTACTTCACGTTACCGTAAACAGAAAATGTTACCAAATGATACATGATCTTTCATACACTAGATGGCAGCATTTCCAAAGAAACGTATCAGGTGTCCTCGTTCCTTTGTGTAAAGTTGGGCTAGCACGCTCTTTGGTGACTTTTACCAACACTCTATTGTTTAGCTAACCGTTTTTATCACAGTCTTAGGTAATTTTTACAGCGTGAACTGAAAGAGACGAGTCAAAGCACACAGTGAGGGACTTTAGCCCACTAAAGTAAAAAAAAATTCCCACATATAATTCGAGCCACACTCTTCCTGTTTACAATACAAAGCTTTTACCATGATGAATAAGTCAAAGATTTTATTGCTAAGCCACTTCCCAATATAAATTACTTATGTTTTTGTGACTAATATGTTACGTTATGTCATCATAACTAACCATGCTATAGCCCTTACTGTACATTGTAATAAAGTGCTATTGAACTATCTGTATCGTGTAAAGCACTATTAAACAATGGCCTACTTAACAAACTGGAATTAGCCAACATAATTTTATTACATAATATTTTTACCTAAAACCAGAAGCCGGTCTCTATGTCAGCACAGATATCATTTCAAAATAATTATTAAAATCATTCACGCTATCATTCATGTATTAAAGCCTAGTTATGCTTTATTTTTCTTTGTTTTCATTAGCATAGTTTCCAGGAAATGACGCTGAGTTTCCCCCAGATGAGCCTTTCACTGCACTCTATCAGAGCCCACAAACAGCTGCTCAGAAGACAACTGCCGTCATTTCCGCTTCAGAAGAACAACAAACAAAACAAAGAAACGCACAGTATGAGTGTGAAGATGCACGCGTTGGGCAACTTATATTTTCACTATGAATTAACCAAACTCTCTGTTGGAGATTCAATACTTTGAAAAAGTGAAACATTTAGTGGGTGAAATCAAAATTACTTGATTTGTTTCTAAAAACCAACTTAACTTCTAGGCACACATCTAGTCAGATTTACAATTGTGCGTGTGTGTATATATATATATATACACACACACACATACACATATTTAGATTAGTGGCTTTACATAATGTAAAGTGTGGGTGTACAGTGTATATTTGTTATGTATATATAAAAACACACATTCAGTATATATTTACATGTATACATTTACATTCATATTATGTAAATTATACATAAACATATTTCATATAAAAAAAATGTATTATGCACATGCACTTGTATGTATTTATATATACATAATAATATGTATGTGTTCTGTGTGTATTTATGTAAACAAAAACCTTTATTTAGGATGTGGACCAAGCACTACAGATATAGACAGATAATATATCATATATATTTTCATAACATATAACAAGTGTGTGTGTGTGTATATATATATATATATATATATATATATATATATATATATATATATATATATATATATATATATATATATATATATATATTTATTTTTATTTTTTTATACAAATAATATAATATACTTTGATGAAATTGGCATTTTAAAATATTATTTCCAAAAACTTTTTTAGCTTCGGTTGCTCTTCAAAACTGAAACACTGATCTGGCAAGTAACAGAACGTCAACAATGTCATTTCTCAGAAGCCAAGTCTCTTTAAAACCACAGCAAGATGACAGTATGCGTAGGAGAAATAAATCAACCATAACGGCCACACAGAAAGATCAGCCATTTTGATTTTCATTCAAGAAGGGTGCTTTAACACTCTTGATAGAAATCGGGCATATCTCAACGATCCTTTGCAATGATAAAAAACTTTAAAAATGTTGTCTAATACACTGTTGTATGTATGTTGTGTGTTGTATGCACTGTTGAAGCTGCTCTCTGAAGGTGAAAAACCTCCCTGTATCTATCTCAGGAGTCAGAGACGCTACATCCTCCTCCTCCTCCTCCTCTTCCTCAGGATAGAAGACTCTGGATGTACACTACGTGTGCTGCGCTGCCGAGGCTCGAAAATGAAGGCTGTGCCCACATCCTGTGTCACGTTCAATGTCTTAAACGAGCACCTGCACGCCCTGCCCCTCGCCTTCTGCAATAACCCAAAAACTGAAACTGCTGAGGCATTTTCTGTTTTGTTCATGGGTTTGTGTTTGCATTCGGAAAAGCATGTGTCGGGCAGCTTTCTCAGAGGAACCACTACAGCAAACAAACGCTGTAGAAAGAGTTATCGAATGCCTCGTACCTTCCAGCTACGAGGATGTTGGAACGGCTGACGGTGCACTTAGAAGCATCCAATGTGCTGTTATTAAAAATGACTCACTAAGGTGAATATTACTCAGTCCAACTATACAGAGTCTAGGTTTGATGACTCAGGTAGGATTAGTTCAGAAAAAGAGTCAAAAAGTTTGCTCTTTGATGGACTCTGGCCTGATGCCATTCACTATTCAGGGAGTATGTCTTTATTGGACTTCTAAAAAGTTATGTAGTTATGAGCAAGGATGATAGAAATACAATTATCAAGTATCAAGTTGTTAGAAATATAAAAATGTGTAATTATGCGAGAATTACATATTTGGGGGTAAAGGTTCATATTTACTGAAACATAATTCATCAGTTGGACTTAGTTTAATGACAAAAATATCAAACGGTGAAACCATAATGTAATCTATTTTAAAGACATAACTTTAATAATGACAGAAATCTAATTATAACTGTTGTTATTATTAAGACCAATATTAATATTCGCAGTGTAATGCAATTGTCATATATAAGATTTTCGTTGATTTGTCTGCTTCCCATCATGCAACGTGGCTATTAAAGCACATACATTTGACAAGATTCTACATTTGACAAGAACAAAATATGGTGGAAAATATCGCTCTCTTTCTTCAACTGTGTTTCAAATACGACCAAAGAAACTAAACTGACAATTTTGGCTATGACATAGTGTTTGAGTCTCATATCCTGAAATTAAATGTTAAATTGTCTGGACAATATCGAAATCAGGATTCCACATTTAAAAGGCTTGTCCTTTCATGTTCATATTTAAACAAAAATGAGTAGTATTGAAAGACAAATTAAGAAAATCTAAAATAAAAGATCATGACAGTAAGAAAATCTGCCTTTTCATTAAGGGAAAAAAAAAGATTTATTAACAAAAATGATCTTATTGAGTTTATTTTGCTAATTGTTGGTTACAGACCACCTTGAAATTGATTTACAAAGTTTTCTCAAATTATATTTTATATATGTATTTTTTAAATGCTCCACTACTTTAAAAAAATAATAATAATAATAATAATAATAATAATAAATACTGTCTCTGTCTTTATAAAAAGGTAAAAAAATATATTGTTTCTAACAACTAGTGTAATAAAATATCTTCATATTAAAAAGAAAAATGTGTTTTTTCAAACAGTGACAACAAAATGGAATCTTCTAAATTGGTAATTCTTTACGGAGCTCTCCACAGGAAACAAAAAAAAAACAAACGCATTGTTTTTAAACAAATAAAAATACAATGTTATAATAAAACACTTTCTCAGAACATTTGTATTTTAGCCTTTTAGTTTGGCTTTTTTTTCAATCTGTGGACAACTACACCACCAAAACTTTGAAAAAAATCCAAATTTCTTTTACTTCACATACTGAAACATAAGAAGAAAAAAAAAACTAATGAATAACGTGTTCAATCGCTCTTGTCTGAATTGCATTTTGAGGACAAAAACAAGCATGCACGAGCACGTCGTTGACCCGTACTTAAAATGACTATTAGTGTACATGTAATTGACGTTTTGTGCCATCTTCAGCCGCAGGTATGCACACGTGCACCTTTATCAGTCGTGAAAACGAAGACTAAACATCTTGACCCCTGAGCATCACGACATTAACGGAATGATGAAAACAAAGCGCAAAGCCGCCCACCGATGTCCCCCGGGGCTCAATTGCGCAAGAGTTTATCACTTACGATAAGGATCTCATTACGCTTCGTTCTTTTACAAAAGAAACGAAAAACCAAAACGAGCACCTTAGCGAACATATCCCTTTAGTTGCCCCTACAGCTACTCGTCGTGTCATAACACAAAGAGACGTGCCGAAAGAAAATACACCAGCGCTCTCTCTTATTTTTCACCGACAAACGTCCCGGATGTCTGCCAACATCGTAGTTGCGCTTTTTCTTTCAGAGATGAGAAAAAGCGCCCGTGTCAGCGACGCGACAAACATTCGAGCTTGCAAAACCTGTAAATATTTGAAACGTGCCCCTTACCGAATTAAGAGGTTTTCTGGCGGTCTTCGGCACGCGACATCCTCTCTCGTAGTAAAGTTTTCATACAGCGTGCAACGGTGTTGTTTACAAAGTACTGCGCGGAGCCCCTATTGGTCCGAGTCGAACCAAGGCGACGCCCAGAAGCTTAAAGCCCATCTGACGCGACGCGACGAACTTGCAATCAACGCCGCTTCGTTTCACCGCGTCGCGGAGCTGTTAATTATTACAGAGCCGCTTTGGTTTGTCGCGTCGCTTGCAGATTATCTGCGGGCGTTTAGCCAGAGAGTTGCGCTTTTACGTCGGCTGTAATGATCGGATTATGCACAAGGTGGCGCCATTGTCAGCCTTCTACTCAGAGTCAGGACCAGCAGGTTTACTGTCGTACTTTATTCGACACAGCGGGGAAGCGACATTACGTAACAAATACAGTAAGGATACAATGCGAAAAGTATAACATCCTCTCTTATGAAGACATTTTTTATGACCCGCAGGTTTTTCATATACCACGTAATGCAACGAAACGAATAATAAAAAAATTATAAATTTTTTTTAAATCGTGAAATGCTTATATAACTGTAGGAGACTGCCTTTTATATGTGATTTTTTTTTATAAAAGTTTAGTTTGAAGTGATGCAGGATGCATTGAGTAAACACCAGAGAGCTGTAAAATCTGCTAAAAATGATTTTTTTTCCCAACATTATAGCCTGTAACAGACAGTGGCCCCAAGTTATTTTTAATGCTTTTTTTAATTCACTCGTTAACCCTCGTGATTCAGATTGTGTTGCACCATCTGTAACATTATGCAAAACTTTTTTGAAATATTTTGTGGATATTAGTTTTCCACCCAACAGGGTCATCACTGACCCTTCTATTTTCTTCCAGCAGTTTTTGTTACATTTTCTCATCTTTCTGACGCAGTTAAACAGCTGAGTCCTACAATCTGCGCCTTTGATAGTATTCCTGCACTCTTACTTAAAGACGTTTTTGATACCATTGGGCCAAGCGTTATATATTTGGTTAATGCATCTCTCAGCTCAGGGAGTGTACCAGCTGCTTTGAAACATGCCATTGTGCAACCTCTTCTAAAAAAAACTGGATTCTTTAATTCTGTCTCATTTTAGACCTACATCTAAACTCCCCTTTTTATCTGAAATCTCTGAGAAAGTTGTTTTTAATCAACAGTAATTGTATTATCTAAAAAACATTAGTCTGGTTTGAGCACCCTCATAGTACAGAAACTGCTCTTTTAAAAGTTTCTAATCTTCATTTAGCTGTGGACTCTGTTGTTTTGGTCTTTGTGGATTTGACTGGGGCTTTTGATACGGTCAGCCACTTAATTCCCTTATCCAGACATGAACAGTGTGGCATAGCCCTTGAATGGTTTCAGTCATATTTAACAGGTTTTTCTGTTATTTTATGTGATTTTTTTTCACCTGCTGCCCCTCTTTCTCGTGGCCTCAAGGGTCCTATGTTGGGCTTGTGTAGATGCACTTGATAATTTAGGATTGCATGTTTGTCTGCTCGTGATTTTTAATAGTGCTTTTAAATTTGAAAAACAGATTAGTTCTATTATAAAAGCCATTTTCCCCCCAATTGAGGCTGTTTGCTAAAATCAAGCCCTACTGTAATGGGTCTGAAAGTATAATTTATGCTTTTATAATGTCAAGACTAGACTACTGTAACTCTTTATACATCTCTTCAGCGCTTGCAGTTAGTCCAGAATACAGCAGCTAGACTATTAACTGGCGCTAGAAAGTAAGAGCACATTACTCCAGTTTTAGCTACAAGATACAGCCTTCCTGTCAACTTCAGGATTGAGTTTGAGGTTTTATTGTTTGTTTTAAGCTTTTTAATGTGTTGGCGCCTTTCTATTCTGTTAAGAGGTCGTACCGTCAGGTGCTCCTGGATGCTCCGAGAGCCAAATTAAAAAAATAAAGATGACCAAGTTGCAGAATGGTTAACCTGTTCACATAAGAAATCTTTAAGTCATTGCTTAAGACACACACATATTCCTTGGCTTTTATTTCAAATTGAGGTGAGACATTGTGATAATTTTAATGTATCGTTTGTGTGCGAGCTTTTCTGGACACCGATGGACTTAAAAAATCAGGACTCCAGGTTTAAAAAGCTAACTTTCATGTTCATATTTCACATGTAAACAAAGGCGCACCTTTCATTCTTTAATGAAATGATAGTGAAATACGTGACGTACATTATACTGGTTTTTAAGTTATAGTTTATATTAACAAAAATAACTTTGATCTGGATTAAACAGACTTCAAAACCTTGAATTGACGCATTCATAACTAATTTGTCTCGTTCCGTGCTTTTCTAATCGCCTGTTACGGTATTACGTAATGATGAAGCGACTTGGCGTGCGTCGCGCGCGGTGTTGACGCGTGACGTCACGGCCTGCCCTCGGCGCCCCGCCCTCGCGCGGCTCTCGGTGTTGTTTCCGCATAATTAAAGGAATCCCCGCCCAGCTCGATCCCAGCTTGGCTGCGTTGTTTGGGGACAGTCCGAAGATGGCGACGGCCCAGCTGTACTGCGTCTGCCGGCAGCCGTACGACGTGAGCCGGTTTATGATAGAATGCGACATTTGTAAGGACTGGTTTCACGGCAGGTAAGGCATTCAACCGTCTCTTCGTCCCACGTTGCGTTATGAAAGGCAACAGAAATATCCGCGTAGGAAATCCTACGGCACTTCGGTTGTCAGCAAGCCGAGCGTTTCGCTCGCTCGCTCGCGCTGAGACGATTTCACGCGCTGCTTTGTCAATATTTCCAGCCGTTAATCGCCCCGAATGCAGGGTTCGCGATATGAGCGCTCGTGCTGCCCGTCGGTTAAAGCTTCGTCGTTGTTTAGCAGGAACATTTGACTGTTTTTCCACGGCTTCTCAAAAAAATCCAGCGAAAATGGGTTCACGCAGGGTTTTCTCCGAAGCTTTGTGGCGAGGAGTTGCAGAGCATCAGCTGACATTAACCCCTTATGCAGTTTTGTGTCACGCAAAAGTAAATAAATGTCAACGTTAACGTGCACGCGAGGTTGTGGTATATCAGGCTCCAAGTGAAGGTTTATTTATATCGAATATTTGAGGCGACGTGCTGCATGTCAAAGCGTATTCTGTAATGTTAGTATTAGTAGAGGGATAAGCGATTCAAAACGACACGACCGCTGCTAATAATAAAGAAAAAGAAGTAGATGGCTGATTTAAAAATGAATAGCAATGATTTTGAATCACGATTGACGTGGTGCTGAAACTTGCACGCTTTCGAGTGAACTCGTGCGTGATGTTTTCTTTAAGACTTCTCGTTTCTTATCTGTTCAGAATATTATGTATAATATTATGTAATATTATTACTACGACGGTCGCTTTTGTAGAGGCGATAACAAAAAAAGTTAAACCGCTATAAGAGTTTTGGAGTGCTTTAAAGTCACTTTCGATATAAACCGACTGGTCAAACAACATCCGCGTGGATGTTTTGGTGGCTTATTATTTCATTTCCCCCCATGGTTTGCTTCACGTTTGTGCAGAATGCATCGCGAGGTTTATCTTTCGTGAATTGAACGCATGTGACATGCAGGTTATTTCTTTGTTGGTTGTTCTGCAGCAGTCAAGTCTGTGAAGCGTGAGGAAACGTGGGGGGTTTCGATGAAAAGTTACACGGGGAACGGGGGGGGGTAACTAAACAAAGACGTGTGGTTGAGTTTACGAGATCAGACCCTTCCCTATTTCTCTCGTTAAATTCTTTAAACGCGCGTTACGAATTGCTTGAAAACTAGCTCCTGATTTGGGGTTTTTTTTGAGTATTTGAAGGTAAAAAAGGAAAGTCAGGTTTTGTAATGGAGCTCGGCGCCTGAGGTTTCTGTGATTGTTTGGTCTTTTTGATTGACAGCAGGGGTCGGGCATTTAAATACCCCAGTTTTACAAATATGGGCATACGGTTCCGCCTCTTAAAGGGACGGGCGCTGTTTGACGTGTGCGGCGTGGAGCTGAAGCCATGTGTGAAACGCTCGGGATGAAATAAGCCTGAACTGTAAATATTGCCGGAAAGCGTGCAAGAACATCGTGCTGTTTGTTTGAAACGGTGTGAAATAGCTTACATGTCAATATTTAAACAGTATGTGCTACAAATATGTTACAGTACCACGAGCTAGATGCATACTATATGTGTTATATACAAGAAAGCAGTTTAATGTATGTATATGTATATATGTGTATATGTATGTGTGTGCACACGCATTCATACATGTGTATTAATATTTTATTATTATTTTTTATCATTATTAACATTTATACATGAAAATATTTATTTTAATGATTAAAAATGTTATTTTGTAACAAGATCTCCATTTTTATTTTTTTAAACGTGTATATTACTTTATAGTTAATTTAGAATTATTAGAAATATTACTGAACTGAATTATTAGAAATATTACTGAACTTACTATATTAAATCATATTGATATATAACAATATATAAATATGAATAACTTAATATACGTTTATGTATAAAATACAAACATATGCATGTGGGAATAATATTTATTATTCATAATTTAAATATAATTTTATATAATTTATATAAATTGAGATTTGTAATTAAAAATAATTTTATCATCGTTACTGCTCTAACTTAATTTTAATATATAATTGAGCTACTTTTCAGTTTTTAATGCACATCCTACCTTCTAAATGACAGCATAATTTAGAAGGTCATTTAGAAACGACTGGCAACCCTAATCTCCACCCTTATGATAGAATATAAATATTTATCATGCATTCTTGCAGTAGGTCTGTGTGTCTGAATTGCAAGTCAGTTGCCAAGGGGGTTTTATATCTCTGTATTACAACATTGTGGTGCGTTGATAACACAAGCTAATCATATTTTTGGAGTGCGTGGTTGATGCGTTTTGTTCTGTTACTCAAAGGTTTCATGTGGCACTGCCGACTGCCACCAATGGGATTAAGCCGTCTAGCCGGTAGCCAGGGCCTGGCTGTTATCTGGCTCCATGCACAGCCTGGTTTGGGAGGCAGGAGCTGCTGGGGGTGAAGGCCTCAGAGGATTACGAAACTCCTGATATTCATTTTTGATAAAAGCCTCGTTACACAGTTTCAACCTTTCAAAAAACGGGCCGTACATGCCTTACCTGTCAGGTGCAAGCCAGTTTTACAGCATTTACAGTGACCTTGGAAATGGAATGCTACTTAATCGCTCTTTTTAAATGGTTAGGCAAATCCTCCTGAATCAGTTCTGAGGTCTGTGATTCTGTTTGCGTCTCTGTCTTTTGAATAATGCTTGTATTTGCATGCATGATGCACGTGCGTGGGTGCGCTTGTGTGTTCGTAGGAGGGGAAAGATTGATGGAGGCCTCGCTGCCCAGAGGCAAGTTCAAAGCCCCATTCATCAACGTCCCTCTGAGGCTGAAAACACAGAGGAGAGATAGATGACTTCTGTCTTGTCAGCCTCGGATTTTACTTGGATTGGGTCAGTCATAAAGTCGCACCATGTTCATACGCGACATTAGGGATTTTTAATGATGATGAGATAATCATGTGCTGTGATCAATTAGCATAGAATAATGTGACAATAATCGAATGGAATCTTGACTAATAAAATCTCTTGCATGAATACGATTTGTTTTAAAAAAAAAACAAAGTAGAATCGGTGCGTATCGGTTTTCTATAGTCTTTAGTAACAACATAATTTGAGCTGTTTGTCAAATAGATTTTTCACAGACTGCTTATGATTAACGGCCTTAGGTTGCCAACCTATTGATCTCAAGACCATTATCCACTTTATGAATGGACCGGATGATCTCACTGGTCATCTGTCACATTTGTCATATATAATAAGTGCTGTTATAGTATTTTAATGCTTTGAAAAGGGAGAGTAGTTAGAGCTGTGGAAATATAGCCTCAAACGAAGTCTCCCATGTTCACCAAGATTGTATTTATTTGATAAGAACTATAGTAAAAACAGTAATATTGTTGATTGTTATTTCTGTGATCATTACTGCAGTCTTCATTGTCACATGATCCTTCAGAAATAATTTTGATAAGCCGATTTGATGCTTACCATTAAGCATTAAGATGACATATTTCTCACTAGTATCAATGTCAACAATGTGCTGCTTAATATTTTTTGCAGTAACCTTGATGCTTATCTTTTTTTTTTTTTTTTTTTTTACAATAACCCCTGGTTTCACAGATGAGGCTTAAGCCTAGTCCTTGAGATGTTTCAAGTGAAAGAAACTTGCACTGACTGATCTTAAAACATTTTAGTGCTTTTGTTTTGTCTTAAGATGCACACCAGTAATGCTTTGTCATGTTTATAAAAAATACTTGAATGCCCTAATTGAAATGTGAGTTAATCCTGGCTTAAGCTAAACCCTATCAATTAAACCAAGCCAAACAGTTCAAAAGGATTGTGTTTTAAATAAAATGGTTTGTGACATTATAAATGTATGTGCATTTTTATCCATTTAATGCATCCTTGCTGAATAGAATTCATTACTTCCAAAATGGTGCCAAACTTATAGTTTGATCTGTGCGAGTCTGTGGTATTTTCAGTGGCAGTTACAGTCTTGTTTGTGTTTTGTTCTCTAAACAAAGGTGAGAGTTTGCAGCACAGTAGTGTCGGAGGAAGTCCTCTGCTCTTGTTGGGGTGATGGTCTTGGCTAGGCATGTGGGTTTGAAGCAGTAAAGCCTAGTTTCCTATGCTGCTAAATGAAGCTTCCTGTTCTCATTACTCTCAGGGGCTCGTCTGTGTTTAAGACATACAGTCGGGTTCACAAAGAGGCATAAAGTAGGAGAGGGGAAGACTTAGTTTATCTTTCGTTACACTCGTTTTATGTTATGTTTCCTGCTGCTTCACTGTCTGTTGGCTGAGCTTTTTTTTTACCCACAGTTTCCTCCCTGACTTCCCCCAGCCAGGCTTAATTTAGCGAATAAGTGCAGCCACACATCAAACCAGACAGTGTCCTCTGTATTCTTTGCCGTGTGGAGATCTTTACTAACAAAAATGGTGTGGGTTCACCTCACTGTCCGTATCCACTTTATCTTACTGTTCTATCATTGTGCCCTCAAGCAAAGCACTTAACCCTAGTTTATTCCAGGAGCACTGTCTTTGCAATTAGAGTGTTGTAGGTCACACAGGATGAGGTGTCCACTAAATGATAAGTAACTCAAGCTTGAGACTGATGGATACGAGAGGTCACTGTCAGGTTCTGCATTGCTGTCCAACTCGGAAACCCTACACTTCCACCTCGTAATTAGGGACTACAAGTAAAAAGTCAAGTAAATAAGCTAAATTTGACTTTTTTAACCCGGGCCTGAGGGTATAGATTTATACTTCAGGCATTCCGCAGGTTAATACACAAATGAGTATTTTGCCATCATTTACTCACCCTTATGTCATACCAAACTTGTATGTGCTTGTTCATACTGCTCCTTTTTTTTCAACACGAATGGTGACCAGGGGTTGTTAAAGGGTTATTTCTTCCCTAAATAAAAATTTTGTCATTAATCACTTACCCCCTTGTCTTTCCAAACCTGTAAGAGCTTTGTCCGACTTCGGAACACAATTTAAGATATTTTTCGTAGTCCTAGTGCCGAACAATTACCACTGTCAAGGTGCAGAAAAGAATGGAAGACGTCATCTAAATGCTCCGTCTGCCATCAGTGGTTCAACCATAATATTATGAAGCTTACGACGTTATTCACAGATTCGGTACCTTAACATAATCGCAGCGCTATATTGGACCTCATCAGCTGAATGCACATAGCATACGCTGTTCTGTGTTAAACGCAATGGAAAGATACATGTTCTCGGACAAAGCTTTTAAGGGTTTGGAACAACATGGGTTGTAAGTGATTTAATGACAAAATTTTCTTTTTGGGATGGAATAACCCATTAAGCTCAAAAAGCAGTCCAAATTACCTATGTGTGATTGGCTACATGCTCTTTAACGAGAAGACACATGGGTGTATTTGCAAGTCGTGATATAAGATGCAACTTTAAATTTCTAACTCTCCCGTATGCTTCTGTGTGAACGCTCTGTGAAAAGCATAAAGAAATTATTATAGTAGCCAATCACAGCCTGCTTGGTGTGAGAGTGGAGACTGCAAGAACTACAGACACGCATTGACAAGCGCTTGTGTGAGGAGGTAATTTAATTAATTTAGTTTAAGAGAACTCATTTTTATCTGTCATTCATCTCTGGAGAAAAAAACAACACACGCTGGACAAAGATGGAGCTTTCTAGAGCACCGTCAACTGTCTGCGTTTGCACACATTCTTAATTTGGGTCTTTTGAAAGACTATGCGTTCAACTATACGCTTTCACATGATTTTAAAGTAAACAAAGTATTGTGTGTAGTAAGGAGTGTTCACATTTACCGTTATTTGGCAGATTTTCAGGCCAAATGCAATCGCTGAATAGAAATATGTGCAATCTAAAATTACATTTTGCAATACTTTTTTTTTTTAGATATTCATCAAAATGTGTAACGCCTTCTTGTGCTGAATACAAAAGATAGGTTAGTCACATAGGTTTGGAATAACATGAGGGTGAGTAGATGATGCAATCCTAAATCTTTATGAATCATTATCTTCCTTTCGATTCCTATTCCTAATTTTTAACAGCAAATCTAGAGCAGCTGTGATGGAATAATACACATTTGACTAATATTCTCCATATTTTAATACACGCTTCTGTTGGCAAGGAGGCCTCAGGCTTAAACCATAGTACAAAGTGGGATTCTGAGAGCGTAATGGGATCTATGGCTTACATACTGTGAGTTCTGCCTGTGAACTTGCCATCACCATGGAAACTCTTTTTATCTGCTTGCCGTCTACGTGAATGATTGGTTAAGCCTTCAGGAGATCTCATTGGTTGTGTTGGGTTTTGTACTTGCGATGACTCCTTTTGAAGAAGCCTTCAAGCTTTTTCCAATCTTCTGCTGTTAAACCCCTTGCTTGAATCTGCATTTGACCTAACAAGCCACACGAAAACAGCCCTCCCATTATTTCAGGAACCATCAGAAATATGCTGTGCTCCCAATTGGGGGGCCCACGGGCAATTCTCCAAAATCGTGCCATTGAGAAAAATTACCACATCCTCTTATTGTTTGTCTGGACTTGTTCTATCTCCTGATCAAGCCTGCATTTCCGCTGAGTAATGACTATCTCCATTCAGGCTAAATGGCAGGTCATAAGAGCTCTGTGAGGAACGGCTGTTGTCAGAGCGTTCTTCAACCGTGGAAGAGGATCTCGCTCCTCACAGCCGTTCAGTGTGCTCTCATGTCTTTTGATGCCAAATCCCAACATCTTTTTAGGGCTTAAAGGCTCTTCCTTCCAGACACGGACAACCCAGATTAATGATATGGATGGAACGGTGCTCAAAGAGGCTTGTGTCTCAATCAGCTTTTAGTCATTTACCCAATGTGATAATCTAGTATGTTATCTAAATGTTGTTTTGCTGTGATGTGTGTCCTATATAGACAAAGGATTTGGACAGATGCAATGACATTCTGTTTCTCATCAAGACACCCCCCTTTCCATTTCTGACAAAACAACATGCAATACCAGTGCAACAGCATAAGCCTTGGCAATGAGCAAATGCAATAGCTTGGTTAGATTTAAATGAATAAAATCACACCAAAACAAACAAGTTTGTTACTGTGCCTCTCGTACTTTTAATGCTATTATCCTATTTTACGCTGAAACACCCTCTTGAGGTCAGAAAGTGCACAGTTTAGCAAGTCTCGTGAGGTTTTGTGGAATTTGTTTGTGACAGCATGGCTTGCTCATTTGACTCTTAACAGAAGAACATGAAGCACAGTGATAGTTTTATTCTCAGGTATTTACAAACAGAATTAAAGAAACGAAACACTCAATAGTCAACACTCAAAGGTGACTTATTCTGAATCCATTGTTGATGTTAGTGAACGAATTTGTATATGAATAAGCATTAATAAAAAACATCAATAAAAACAGTAGCATACTTAAATATATAAAACTTTATATTTTTTCAGTTGCTCGTCCCCATTGATAGTGCATAGTGGGTTTTGTTTTGTTTTTTAGGTCACTTTAAGTATAACACTTGATTATTTCATCACCATTATTTCATAATTTAACTCTCCACAGCAGAAACTTGATGATAATATTGCACTTCATATTTTCTGTGCTTGTTGCATCAGTCTCTCTTTCTGCCTGAATCTTCTTGTTATGCCAGCAACCCACCGATCCCTCGTGATGTAAGCTCTCTTGAGGCCTGAACTCATTCAGATTCAGAACTCAAGCAGTCTTTTTTTTCCCACCCAGTGCTGTTCTTTTCACTCATCCTGCTTGGCAACAGAAAAAAAATATCTCTTTTGAGTCAGATCTGTTTTTAGTGACACAGTGTTCCTCGCCACAAATTACTCAGAGTAGGAGTAGACCTTTTTCCCAGATTTGAGGAGAAAGCTGGTGTTTCTGAGGTGCTGTGATGTAATAATGTTTGTGAGTCACTTCCTGCATGTCCTTTTCAGTTGTCTCATCAAAATCAAAAGGGAAATTTTTTGGCCAGCATCGCTTGATTTTAGAACTGGTCAAAAATTGAAGTAAAAATGTTCAGAAAATTGGGATGCGTGATAGTTTGTGATTTATTTATTTATTTATTTTTACTTATGCAATTTACAAATATGCAATTATTTTTAAATTACATACATACCATATACATAAGAATTTGAAAGCTTTTGTCCACCATAGGATGAAATAATTGTCTCACAGTTCTGATAATAATAACTCACAATTGCAAGATAAACTTGCAGAGTCTAAATTGATGTATATAAACTTGCAAATGCAAGAAAGAATGTGACATTTTGAAATCTGTGGTAGAAAAAATAATTTTGAGGTAAACTTTGATTTGCAAAAAAAGCTTGTATCTTGTCATTCTGTTTGAGTTAATTTTTGAGCTAGTTTTATAAATTACCTAAACCTTTTGCAGAGAGCTAAAAACAAAAAAAAAAGTTTTAAAATGACTGAAATTTGTGTAACTCTTCTTTTGTATGTTTTGGATCTAATGTTGTTGATAATGTGGCTTTGTCATGCCTCTTGTTCTTGTGGCAAAAAAAAACTACACAACCCCAAATTTTCTCAGTAGGAAGGCTAATTTACATCATCTGATGTGGACACACCATTGCCATTCAATGCTGCCGTTTCCCACACTTGTTTCCAACGCAAACACACTCCCTTCCCCCCTTCACCTCATGTCTCGTGCCCTGGAGCCCGACCAAATGCAACCTCACATCTGGAGTGCTGGTTTAGTCAGGCCTGTCTGGGGTTAAACATAATCGACCGTAGATGACCCAGTCTGGAGTTACTACTCGGTCGCTGCAGAATCTGCTCAGTCTCTGGCAGGATTACATCTCGAGCATGTTTTGTAATGTTTGTGTGCTATATGTGCTAATCGAGGCTACAATGTGCAAAAAGCCACGTCGCGTATCCTTTATATTGTTTGATATATTGCGGTGTAAGGCTATTTCTGGCTAGTCAAGCATTCTCCTTGTGAATCCCTCATTGTTTGGAGCACTTCACTCTGGATAATGTAACACTTAAATCAAGGAGTTAACGAAATTGCTTTCTTTGGCAACAAAGAGCAAAACCTGAGCCAGAGAAGTGTGCAAGGCCTCATTACCTGCCTGGCTAATGAATCTCCACACAATGCCAGGAGGTAGCTCGTCATGACTTCCTGTGAATCAACATGCCTTTAAGCTAATTGGAGGGTGCGGCTGGAAGTAGGAAAATGAAGAAGTGGGGCAAACGGGTCTTGGTGAGCGATAAGATGTTCATTGGCAAAGCTACTGAGCACTTCAGATGTGGGGAAATATTTTAATAAGCTCCTTCAGCAGAGCACAAGCCGTTGGATTGTTTGAACATTGTTATGTATGTTTAGCACTTTATTGGAGTCAAACTACCAGTCAAAAGTTTGGGGTCAAGTTGGAGCCAAAAGTCTCAGATATATAGCGAGACACGGGGCCATTTCGCTTCAGGCATAGACCTGTCCCTTCCCCCTGTCTCTCTCTTCCACTTCACTTCCTGTCTAGCTACTGTCCAATCAAAATAAAGGCATGAAATGGCAAAAATAAATATTGAGAGGAAAAGAAATTGGGGGGTAAAGATTCAAAGGGATGCATTAAATAGATTTAAAAAAAACATATATTTTTATAAATAAATGTTGTCCAAAGAATATAGGAAAAAAGTATCACACTTTCAACAAAAATGTCAAGCAACAGAAAAACAGTTCATTCATGAAACTCTACATGGCTTAGGCTAACAGGTCTTTAACATAACTGTTGATTATTCACAACGTTAAAATAATTACCTCAAGCTGATTCATGTTGCATATGCAGCCAATGAGCTTACTGCATCACGTTTAAATGTTTATTGACCATAATGAGCAAATAAGCATATTAGAATGAATTCAGAAAGATCATGGACAAATTACCTTTTTTTGTTTAAATGTTCAAATAGAAAACATTTTAAATTGCAATATTTTTGGTCAAATTAATGAAGCCTTTGAGAGCACAACAAACCTAAAGTCAAACATTTAAAAAAAACAAAGCAAAAACATACCGACCCCAAATTCTGAACATTTTCATTGTATAAATGATTAATTTGTCATTGCATATACAGTATCCTAAACAAAGTATCAATTCATTTACATTTTTCTTCTTGCAGCTGTGTTGTGGTAGAAGAGCACCATGCTGTAGACATTGATGTTTACCACTGTCCCAACTGTGATGTCCACCATGGGCCCTCTCTGAGTATGTATCCACTTTTTGGAATCTATTGATTCACCCTTACTACTACATTTATATGAAGTTCTGAAGATTTTTCTGTTCCCTGTCAGGAATTGTAATTATCAGACTAATTGTCTGATGTAGGCAGGAACTGGTTTAAGAGGTTTCACAGCATGTCTAGTCAGCTGAAGTGTTGTGATCAAGGAGTGGTGCACAAAAGATGTTTTAGACTTGTGGTAGTCTGGTAATGACTGCGGTATTGTTTTGAGGCCAGACGTATTGAGTTCTCTCTGCCTGATTTTACAGTGAAGAAGCGAAGAAACTGGCACAGACATGACTACACGGAGCCAGATGATGGCAGTAAGCCAGTGCAGGCTGGCACTTCTGTGTTTGTGCGGGAGCTACAGGCCAGAACCTTCCCCAGGTAAGTGTGCCAGCTGTGGGAAACCAACACCATCGTGACAAAGCACTCCAGTGCTTGGTGCTGCCTATGATGCCACAAGATACATATGCTTAGGTTCTCTGAAAACCAGTGTTTATTGTGGCATTTTCTAGAAATCTGTTTCGTGCAAAGTCAGGTCTTGACTTAAACAAAATGTTAGCTCTATGAATCTTTACAAAGAATGCAAAAGTGGAGAATAAACTTGCTCTCTAATCTGTAATTCTCTTGTGTTTTAATCTGCAGTGGAGATGAGATCTTGCAGCCAATGCATGGCAGTCAGGTCACCCAGAGATATCTGGAAAGGCATGGCTTCCGCTATCCCATCGCTGTACATAAAATGGAAGGTCTCGGCCTTTGTTTACCTCCGCCAGACTTCTCTGTCAAGGATGTTGAGCGCTATGTCGGTAAGGAGAGAGTGGATCTTCCTTAACACTGTTTCTTTCACCTTCACCTATTGTGCTCTGCATTATAACCATTGAGCAGCAGTGCTTCATGGGTTTAAATATTAATTCCATTAAGAGTTGTCTTCATGTAATGGAGTTGTATTACAGTCCAGCCACTGTGGAGATCAGATGCTAATCTTAGGTGAGTCAGATGGGTCTAACCTTTTAGCAAACATTAATCAACTGATAATGAAATAAGAGTGCAGATAAAAGTGGTGTTCCTTACAGCAGCATAGCAGACCTCATTTCATTGAGAGTCTGGCCCTTACAGTGTCCGCTTACACAGCTGCTATATCTTCTCCACTGAGCTTTGTCTGTAAAGTTTAGGTTACAGCTTACTCCTGTCTTCCACATTTGAGTGTATAATGTATTGTCATCATGATACATGCGGTGATCAGCTGCTCCATTTGGGTCCTGAGGGGGAGTCTGCAGCCCACTGGGAATGAAGTGTGATTATATTGCACTTACAGTAAAGCGACAAAAGGTTTGCTACCGCCACACCTTCCGGTGACCGCATGACACTTTTCACGCCACTACTAATGTATTTAGCCATTTAATCTAGCTGCCTAAATTTTTTTTCTAAAGTTAGCCTTGTTTACTTCATAGAGATAGTTCATACAGATGCAAATAACTGGTAGAAATGTCAACTGCTGGAGGTTTTGGACTGTCATCCTGGACGTGTGCTGAGTGGTCATGACAACGTATAATTTACAAGCATTTCTAAGCATTACGGTTTAAAAACACGTGAATTTCACTATATGCACAGAGACAGTTTCTGACAGTTCTGTCAGAGAGGTGCATGCACGTGAAGACAGTATTGAATGTGTTATTTTGACACTTTTATAAGCCTTGAAATGTTAAATGCACACTTTTGCAAGTATCCATATAAACAGTAGATCTTAACATCTGTGTGGACTGGAAGTTTGTGACTATTTTACTTTCGTATTTGTGACAAATCCTGGAGAAAAATAATATAGAATGAGGAAAATAGTGGGTTTGGCTTTTGTTTTTGTTTTTCCTACTGCAAATTAATTGGATGTAGTAAAGTAGGTGTTTCATAAATGTTTTTTTTTTTTTTTTTTTATTCACCACAAAATTAGCAACGTGCAAATTCTTAGAGCAGAACACTACTTACTGTTTGTTTTGCATGCCATGAGCAAAGAATCAATGCACTTTTTACCTTTTGTTTCGATTGCCCGTGTGGATCTCTGATCTCGGATTGATTTTGATACGGTTTTCACGCCATAATTGTCTGTACAGTTTTCTAAACGATTTTTAGCAACCACCATCAATGCAATGTTTCTTTAGCGTTCCAAATTGGTTTCTAAACAGTCTGCTAAGTGACAATGTCATGCCTAAGACACTCTTTTTAGCTTGTGTAGGATAAAGCTTAAACTCAGTTAAACTTAAAAAGTGTGCTGCTTATAGTTTATAGTCTGGTGATATGCCCACCAAAAAAGAAAAAAAAAGTTACGAACATAAGTTGAATTGCTTGATGAATGTTAAAGTTAACTGCTGTGACGTTACGTCTGGAGCTCACACTAAAAGCTTTAGCTTTCATCCTTAATGCACTTCTGACTGTAAACTGCAGGCTAGCTGCCCAGCTAATTCAGTTAGTTCAATGGGCAGCTAGCCTGCATGGCTCTCCAGCCAGCGAAATCGAACATTGTGGCTTTTTTCCACATTGCCATTCTCTTATGATAAACCGCACTCTCCACCTGCTTTTGGGAAAGTTGCTTTTGTCCCATTCTGCATTGGAAATGTGCCTTCTGAGCTCTTTTGCTGTCTCCAGGACTACTAAAATGTTTGTTGTTGCTTTATAAAATGAGTAATTAATAGCATAAATACTTTAATTTATGCATGTATAAACACACATTACAGTCTTGATGCTTGGATTTTAAATCAAACCCATATTTGTTCTAGCCACCACTGCAGATCTGAATCCATAAAGAATCCAATAGATTTTTATTGCCAGATGTACCTGATCCCAGAACAGCAATAAATGATCTCTTTATGGTCTGCTTTGTGGGATGAGTCTGGTTCTGGCTAGGTACACTAGGGTGCTGTTTGTGTACACAAGCACCAGCTGTCCTGCTTTGTGCAGCTTGATGTTCTTCCTGCCAGTTGTCTCTCACAGTTATAAACATCAGCTAATGTCTCGTTAAAAAAAATGTTTCTGAGGAGAGAAGAGATGGCCCTGGGAAACTTTTTAGTACCAGTCTTTCTTTCATTTAAAATATGCTTTATGGCTATTTAATGATGTTGATTATTGCAATTTATCCCTGTTTAGTTTGTTTGGGTTATGATATCTGTTTTGTGCCCACACATGCACATGACTCAACCTGCTCCTTTTGCTTACAGGAGGCGACAAAGTGATCGATGTCATCGATGTGGCCAGGCAAGCAGACAGCAAGATGAAACTGAGTGCGTTTGTGAAGTATTACTACAGCCCTCAGCGGCCCAAAGTCCTGAATGTCATCAGTCTGGAGTTTTCAGACACCAAGTTAGTATTGTTTGAATGTAATGTAAAGGTGTTTTTTGTTTGCAGATCGCAGATGATAAATTAAATGTCTTGTGTTCAGGATGTCAGAGCTGGTGGTGGTTCCTGATATTGCTCAGAAGATGTCTTGGGTGGAGAACTACTGGCCTGATGACTCTTACTTTCCCAAGCCCTTTGTACAGAAGTACTGCTTAATGGGCGTGAAGGACAGTTATACAGACTTCCATATTGATTTTGGAGGCACATCTGTGTGGTATCATGTCCTGTGGGTAAGTTCACATAAAAAATGTTGGAACCTTCTATTCATTAAAGAATCCTGACAAAAAAAAAGTAGCATGGTTTTCACAAAATTAAGCCATACAGCAGGAGTGACAGCTGACAATTCAGCATTGCTTTCACAATAAAACCACTTAATGTTTTTCACAATATTCAAGTTTTTACAGTATTTCTGATAATCTAAATGACCCCAAACTTTTGAACCAATCTTATTGTTTGTTTAAAAAAAAAACTAATTGCTGAATTATTTTAATACCAACTAAAATATAGGGATAATAAAGTACTTCTTGACTCCTATTATCTCTAGGGTGAGAAGATTTTTTACTTAATAAAGCCAACCCCAGTCAACCTTGCACTATATGAGGAGTGGAGCTCCTCTCCAAACCAGAGTGAAGTGTTCTTCGGGGAGAAAGTGGACAAGTGTTACAAGTGTGTTGAGCGGCAGGGAACAACTCTTCTGATCCCGACAGGTGAGTTTTATTTTATTTTTAGTAGTAAAAAATTATATATTTATTATATTAAGTGAGAAAATTGCACTTCTAAAGTGTTTTAAATGCGTTATATTCATATTATGTAGCATGATGACATCGTAAAAGCAAATGACGGTGATCCATTCTATTCTGTTCTATTCTATATACAACTTGAGTCTTTGTCAACTTGGCATAGCATCAGGCTTAACCAATGGTGTGAGTTTGAAGCAGGGCTACCATTTTAAGTGAAAACCTGCTTAAAGTAATAGTTCACCCAAAAAAAAAATTCTGCCATCATTTACTCATTCTCAAGTAAGTTCCAAACCTGATTTTCTTTGTTCTGAAAAACACAAAGAAAGATATTTTGAAGAAAGGTTGTAAACCGCTGTTTTGGGTCACCATTGAATTCCATCGAATTTTTTCGTACTCTGAAAGTCACACAGAAGTTACCCCAAACAGTTTGTACAGCAAAACAAACTCGTACAGGTTTGGAACTACTCGAGGGTGAATAAATTTTTGTTCGTTTTTGTGTGAACTATTCCTGTACCATTTCTTTATTTTAAGAGAAGAGAAGAAAAGGAATTATTATGTTTATCTCAGGACTCGGATGTTGGCACAGGAGGAACCGTAGAGGAACTGGTATTCCACTTATTGTGGAGCAGCTGTCTTTAATGGAAGTTCCACAGGAAGACCAGGGCTGATTTGTGCTCTTCGTTTCTGGTTCAGACGTTGCAAGAATGAGCAGAAACATTTACCACCCAGAAAGCCGCATAATTCTTAACAATGTGTTATCCAGTCTAGTGCCAATGGTTCATTATGGAAGCTCAAAAGCCTTTTTCGAATTACAATACTCATCCAAGAGTATATCGTCATCATGACTTCATATCATATATGAGGTCATATGGTAGGATATTTATGGGTGGTATCATAAATCTGAATGTTTTATGAACCCCCACACTCAAAACGAGCAGGTCAGGATGCGTGGTCTTAAATGAATCTGGTTCCCAGCTGTGTTGATGGCACTAGCAGACCGGTTTAAGACCGTGGGACCCTACACGTTCCCTGCTGTGAGACAGACTTCAAAAGTCCTTCAAAACCTACGGTCTGAAAGTTGCTCTGAATCTAACATGTATTTATGCATTCCACCGCTCACGTGTGGCCTATATGTTTGAGCACAGACAGGAAGTCGTGGATGTAGTTGACAGGCTGGTTGTTTGGTGGCTCTGCAGTGGTTTTGAAACACACTGGGGGTTTGTTTCAGCTCAGCAGATCTCAGTTAGCCGTAGAATCGCCCACCCAGCAAATGCATGTCATCTTTTGCCTGCCATTATGTCTGAAGTCATGTGCGTTTGTGCATGGAGTTCGTTGAACAAGCATGTTTGGAGGTGTTGGAGACATTTCTATGAACTCAAAATCTGAATTGCTCGAAACCTTTGGCGGATTTTGTGAAATCTGTCTGGGTCCGGGTTTTCTGTACAGCGGATATGAATGGCTCACTGTGTGCTAAGGGACAGCTGCGGTTCAGACCAGATGTCTGCATCTGTCGGTCAGCTGTTGACACACTCTTGACCTCTCTTGCAGGATGGATCCATGCGGTTCTCACCTCTCAGGATTGCATGGCTTTTGGAGGAAACTTCCTCCACAACCTCAACATAGGCATGCAGCTCAGGTGAGTGAACAATTTCATTTTGTCAATATCTCATTCAGTTAAGAAATTAAGTGCTGTGGCTTTTAATATGGCTTTGATGGAGATTAACCAATTACATTTTAGCAATCCTGTTTTCATTTCTCATACTTATTTAAACCAAAAGATAGTAGTAATAATATAGCCAATCTCAGAAACTTGTGGCTCAAGTGTAACTAATTCTGTCCTTGTGTTAGGTGCTATGAGATGGAGCGGCGACTAAAGACTCCAGACCTCTTTAAGTTTCCTTATTTTGAAGCCATTTGTTGGTATGTAGCGAAGAATCTGCTGGAAACTCTCAAAGGTACGTCATCTTAAATCACTCAGCATGTCAATACAGAGCACTTTAAATCACTGGCATGCTGCCACTCCGTTACTGGGTGTCCCTCCTAATCGACTGTTTATTGTCTGTCGTCAGAATCCCGGGAAGATAACTGCCTGCCTCCAGAATACCTGATCAAGGGAGTGAAAGCTTTGATTACTGCACTGAGGAACTGGCTAAAGAGAGAGGTGAAGGAAATAGTTGGCTTACCACACCAGAAACTGCATCATATAAAATGCAAACGTAAAAACCACCTGCCATTGTACATTATAAACCCTGTTGGAATAATGAGGGCGAGGGCTGTCCCACAGGGACCGGTGTCTGGTGTCAGTGGTTTTGGGTGGGAACCTGAGGTTTGCTCTGTGGCACAAGCCCCTTATTGTGTGCTCATCTTCCCCAGGTCACAGAGCCAGCCAGCGAGGTCCCTGACCATATCAGACCCAACCATCTCATTAAAATGCTCACCAAGGAAATCCAGTACCTTGAGGTAAGCTAGGTTGCTAGAAACATATGAAACCATACTTATTTAGACGGTAACGTCTAAAAGAATATATTTACAGTTTTTATGCTGTTGTTTGGTTACTTGTTTCTACAGAAAGGCATTTAAAAATAAAAATTCAATAAATCATATACATTTTACATGTCTATATTCACTTGTAGTGTTTAAAATTAATTTAGTTCTGTATTTATTTTTTATTAAGACAAAATAGCATGCAATTGTAATATCAGCAGTTTATCAGATAAAATAAAGTTTTCTAATGGGAAAAAAGTTAAAAAAATATATATTATTTTTTATTTATTAAATTCTAATGAATATAGCAAACCCAAGAAACCTAAAAAAGTAAAACGGTCTTATAATCAATTAGATATTCTTAAGTGTTATGGTTCATTGGATACATCATATCTAATATCGTAGTTGTATTTCACTCACAATGATGTTTCAAACACCCTAGGATTATCAGAATGGGAACTGTGGAAACAAGCTGATGAAATCTCAAGGAATTTCTGCGTGTCCTTCTACGAGGTCGGTGCACGAGAGAGGCTCTCATGCACGCAGGACAGCCAGACGTCTTCGTGACCAGCACCATCATCACCATAATCCCAGTCACAGTCCAAAAACTCCCTCCAACCTCGACATCTTCGAGCAGCACACACAGGAAGTCTTAAAAAGACTTGAAAGGGGTCCTTATGAGGAGGTAAATGGGATTAAAGAATATCGTAAAGTGCATTTGGGCTAATCTATTAAAGCTATACTCTACTAAGAAAAAAACAAAAACAAAAAAATCTACTGTCTGTTAGGATGCGTCTTTTAACCTGAAGTTCAACAAGGTCTCCACGGCCTCGGCTGCAGTGGCAGAGCGGAGTTTCGACAACGACCTGCGTCTGGTGATGTGCAATGGACGTATAATCAGGTAAACCGCATTAACCTCTGAAGATTATCACACATTAGTCAGGAGCTGCAGGAAGTTTAGCATGAATCACCACGTTACCAAAATACAAGTGACTCGTGCAGTTAAATTTAGAAGGATCATCATTTTAGCGCTTTTTTTTTTTTTTTTTTTTTTTCTGATCATGTAATTTTGAAAAGACATCATTTTAATTCCCCGTCTGATTGTCCAATGCAGAGATAACAGGCAGCATGTTGGAGAAAAAAGACCAAGGATAAAGGAAGACGAAGGCTCCAGAGACGTGAAGATGGATTCGCTCAAGATTAAACTAGTACCTAAAGAGGAAGAACAGGAAGTTGATATTCAATTCAAGGAGGAGGATAAGCAGCATTATGTAACCAGAGACATAAAGCCCTTCGAAGGTACAATCAAGTCTCAAACTCGCTGCAATGAATAGCACACATTTTACACATAATTTTACAATACACATTTTTTTAATTCAGTAAAATTTTTTCTGTCAATATCGTGTGCAGTGTGTATATTCATTTTAAGCTATCATTAAACCATACTGCAGCAGTTTGTATTACTTATTCTCTCAGCTTGTGCATAAAATATAATTAACAATTATTAGCTATTCTTTCAGATTTTAATAAGCAAGAGAGTTCAGATCTCAGGAACCGAGAGTCAGTACTTTCAGACATCTCTTCGGACTCTGAATCAGATGACGACTACACTACACGGGTATGCTGCCATTTCCTCTCATACACAGGATGCGCACTGAGTCCTAGTTTAGGAGTAATCCTCTTTTTCCTATCCATGCAGAAAAAGAACTGCTCTGAAGAAGAAACTGAAAGCTCTTCAGAGGAAGAGGAAGATGAAAAGATTAGGAGGAGTGGAGATGATCAAAGTAAGACCAAAAGTTGTTCCAGTTACACGATGGATATGCATCAATCCAGGCAAAACCTTGACCCTTTTGAAAAACGTCTTAAAAGGTAAGAGCTGAAATGCTGGGGAACGATTAAGGGTCGTGTGTGTTTGATGCACTGGTTTACAGCTCAATCTCTTTTGCAGTGATTCTGCTACCTCACCAAGCACAGAAGAGGATGCTATCCAGGGGATGCTGTCTATGGCAGGACTGTTATATTCTCACCCGACAGAGGATCCCAGCAGTTCACAGGAATCCTGGTGGTCCCGGACCAACCACCTCTCCCCTGACTACAGTAAGACTTCACAAGAGGGCTAAACAACATTTTTCCATTAAAATATTAGTGTGACAAACCATGTGCTGTTCTACCATTCTCAGGTAGAAAAGAGGTAGCATCAGGAGAGGAGAACCAGGATTCAGACAGCAATTCATCACAGGTAAACCCAAACTAAATCTGTCTTACTTTACAGAAGAGTTGTAAGAGTTGTTTTTTGCTTTTGTTTTTTTTTAAACTTAGATCCATACTGATTTACATTTATTCCAATGGCCAATGTTTGGGATAAATGTTTTATCGTTATCTTTTAAGGAGGGCTTTCGTGAGCATGATTTAGAAGGAGAACATCACACCGAACTCAAGCATAGGATCCAGGAACACAAGAACTTCATGGACAGTCAGGGCAGCGGCAGTAACAGCAGCAGCGAGGCGTGGAGCAGTCACACACACTCCCCAGCTCATGGAGGAAGCCCCACTCTGGGTTACCAGTACTGTGAAACATCCCTATCTCCACCTCTGCACCCATCCAAGAGACCTGCATCAAATCCCCCACCAATCAGCAATCAGGCCACCAAAGGTAGAGCGTCGGCCATTTTCTCTACACGTGTTAACAAAAAAGAGATTGGCTAATCTTGATCATTTTGATTTTGTATTGTTTTTATTTACTTATGTATTTTACTTTGTTTCCTTTACGTATTTTTTATTTGTTTTTTGTTTATATATATATATATATATATATATATATATATATATATATATATATATATATATATATATATATATATAAAATTTATTTTTTTATTAATGTTTTTGTTTTTTTGTTTTTGTTTTGTATTAATGTTTTATTTTATTTTGGAATTTATTTTTATAGGTATTTACAATAATTTCTATTTGCTATAATGATATTATTTTTAGTTTTTTTTTCTTATTTCATACATTATTATACAATTATTTCATCATTTTTTGTAACTTCTTTTTATTATTTACTGTTTCTCTTTCTTCTAGGTAAACGTCCGAAGAAAGGTATGGCTACAGCGAAGCAGCGATTGGGCAAGATTCTCAAATTAAGCAGACACAAACCCTTCTTTGTGTAGTTCCAGTTGATGGCATCTGCCGCTTTCAGAAGATCTGGGATACTGAGTGTGCATGCGAAAGGTGACAGGGTATAAAATGTGTTTGGTTCAAACACACCGGCGCAAAAGCATGGTAGTGGCTCTACCAATCGACCCGAAGCAACGCGATTTCCTAGTTTTACTAATATGCATCCAAAGAAACAAGGTGACTAAAAGGAAATAAGACTGAAACATCACTTTTTAAAAGCTTTCGGTTCTCAACGGTGACATCCAAAATCAGGTTTACTCTACAAAAGCAAAGTCTAGCGCGCCGACCAGGCTGCTTCCCACAACTAAAACGCATCACATCGAGGATGCGCGTTTTAAGGGAGAGCGATGAACCGATTTCCTAAAGGTGCTTGACTTTTTATGGTTTTCTCATTTTCCTAGCAAATTCCTCCAGTGAAGAAAATTTGCAAAACCGCCTCAAGACAAAATTCACCCTGGACGACTGCTTGAACTACCTGTCAGTCAAAATGTTCTCATTTTGAGAGAAATTAAAAAAAAAAAAAAAGTATTTTTGTCGACATTTGTATTCATCTTGTCATATTTTCTATGGGTCGCTGAGGAGCGCTGGGTAGTTTAGCTATATTCGGTCCTCTGTCGCCACCGAGTGGGCATCCAGAGACTGACTTTAAATGGTGCTTGAAGGTATCATTCAAATGAGGCAAGAGACATTTCCCCTTAATTTATTCCTTTATCTTGGTGCTTGATTTTTATTTTCTATACTGTTATTAAATTACGTATTTATTACTGATGAAAGAGAACAATTTATTTCATTGAGGAGGTTTGCTGTTCTTTAGGGTCTCAATATGCGTCTGTTTTGAAACGCGTTTAGATATTTGTTACCATACAGCCAGTTTGTGCAAAGGCTTAGCTGTTAATTTCTTCCATATCTGTTTGCATTGTGGGTAAGAACAAACGTGTTGTGTAATAAGAAGCTAATATTTTAATGAAAAAAAACCTGCCCGGATAGTCCCGTTAATGTTACAATCTTTCATTTTTACACCTTTTGAAGGGCATGGGGGGAAAAAAAGAAAAAGAAATTTAGCATTTGTAATCAAGCAGCAATGTCACCACCTGTTATTTGGCTGGTTTTAATGTTATTCTAAGGATTTGTTTTCAGCCGCCTCATCAAAATCTGAAACACTGTTTGAACTGGTGCTGTGTACAGCGAGACGTTTAAGATGGCCAAGGAGAATTTTTACCTTTTTTACTTTTGAAATGTATTTGGCTACTCGTCTTTTTACAAAGAATCGAAAAGAATATTTATTTTTGTAAGTAAGTCTTAAGAGAGAATTTTTTTGCAGTTGTACCAACAGCTTGTATCGAAATATGGCGCGTTTTGTAAGATATGTGTGATTTTTCGAGGTAGTTTACTCTGGTTTTGTGTGAAAGACCTCAGGTAATTGTTTGAGCTCAAGGTTTTGGATTCCTTTTGATGAATGCCAAATAATGTAATCAAGTCAGGTCTTGCTTTGAATTTTGGTGACCAGGCAGCGAAAAGAGCTGTTTTTCCTAACCTATAATTTATCGCATTTCTTAGTGAATATGCCCATGGGAAAAAAAAAAAAATCTTTTTGTATTACAAGTTTGTTCTCTTTTAAAACATTTATAGCAACTCCTTCATAATCTACAAAGCTCTTTGGGCAATAACGCACATTCCATAAGCTTCCAGGAACTTCGTCATGACTTTCATTGACTCGCTGAGGTACAAGTACAGCAGCTCAGGGCTCACATACGGACTGTTTTTCTGATGGACAGCTTTGATACTAATTATTCAAAGGGCTTCGGTCAACCCCAAAGGTGCACGGAAAAGGTCATAACAACCAGCACAGTTGTTGTTGCTGTACATCATCTTTAAGGGTTTATGTTGTTATGGTGTATTGTGGACTAAGATACTCGAGCATTGTGAAGACAAAAACCACAATGCCATTAATGTAGCACCTGTTGCTTTTCTCCTTGAGATCCTAATTTATGGTGCTATTTGTCTGATCAGGATTTGGGCCAAAGTGCATATGTATTGCAGTCATTTTTTTTTATTCCTTTTTTTTTTTTTTTTTTTTTTTTTTTGTTGTTTGGAGGATTGGAGGAACAGCTTCTGTGTTTGTCCAAAAAGAAGACAATGCCACACTGCACTAAACGCGCCCTGCATTAGCTATGTTACACTACACTGTTTTTTCTTTTTTTTTTGTTTTTGTTGTTACTGTTTTAACAAATATCTAAATGTGCTTGATAAGTCAAAAACATTGCTGGCCTGCAGGCAGGGTTTGTACCATGCAGTACTTGTACAGTATTTATTTGGCATTCTCTGTTGTGTTTTCAATTTTCTGGTCTTGCAATCAATTACGTGTTTGTTTATGGAGTGTCCTCTCACATTTTCAATGCATTCAAATGTTACAAATTTTTATATGGTTGTATAATTTTGAATATTTTGTGACGCTGTAATCCACGGCTAAGGCTCTGGGATTTTCAGTTGTACAATGTGGCCTGTATATATTAAAAATTCTACAAGTGAATGCGTTTCTGTTTTTGATGTTAACAATGATTCAAGACCGCTTTGCTTTCCAGCTGCACCAGATTATGCAAATCACAGTGTCATTAAATATTAATCTCATTATTTGAAATGGAATGGACCTTGAAGTAGACCATGAGAACTGTTTTGCAGATGAGATACTGAAAAATAAAGCAAAACTGCCGTTGATAATGCTTTTCTGTTCGTTTAGTTTACTTACGTAACACTTTAGTTGTGGTAAAACTAATTTTAAATGGTAGCAGACTGTAATATTATAGTTGGTAATTACTTAGTTATAATTATTGAAACTAATATTAAAATACAAATTGGTAAAATATTTTGTTCATTACTTTTGTCACTTATTAAACTTTAAAATGCACGCATTGTTTAGGCCTTTAAGTTTTCTGTTTTAATAAATTTGAAGTTAAAACAATCATTCAGTCAAAAACATTCATGTTTTCTCTCACTTGAATGTTTCACATATATACTGTATAGTGTATATACTGTATGTGTATGTATAACATTCAAAAACATTCATGTTTTCTCACACACATGTATATATATGATATGTGTTTATATATATATATATATATATATATATATATATATATGTGTGTGTGTGTGTGTGTGTGATAGATATATATATATATATATATATATATATATATATATATATATATATATATATATGTATGTATATGATATGTATAGACAGCATAGCATCAAAAGTTAATCAAAATTGTAAAGAACGCTTTTTAGTTTTGTGACAGCTTTGATTAAAGGTTTTGATCCACTTCAAATGTTGACTAGTGTATATATATGAATCATAGATTTACATATATAAAATGATTGTTCATTGACAGCATTGTGCGTGTGTCGATCATAAATGTGTATTGCACAAAAGTTGTGTTTGAGTTATTTAGAAAGATTGAACAATGCATTCTTACAAAACTCCAGCTGCTATCCTATCTAATAATAATTGACGATCCGTTCGCACAGCAACAGGTGTGAGTTCGCATCTGCGCGAAGCCTCCATCATTTTGCCCATTCGTGCGCATGTGAATGGAGGAGTGTCGGCGCTCGTCATTTATTATGTTGCGTAGCCGCGAGCTCGTGCGCGAGCTCAATAAGCACCGCACTGGGTGCGCGCGCGTGCCGTGACAGTCGCCATTTTATTTTGAAAAATCCAAACCGAACCGAGGGAGAAAGCGACCTTTTATCCGTCAAGATCAGAACGAAGAAATACGACGAAAATGATCATCCGCACGTAATTTTTCCAGGATCGAGGTAACGCGTTTTCTCGTCGCGATAGGAATTTTGCTACAATCTCGCAAATCGCTGAAGTTATGAATTGGTTATCATATGTTGTCTGCTCGGCTAATTCAACGTTAGCTCTTTAGCGTGTAGCTAACATAGCTGTTAATGACCTAAAATTGTTAATAACCCAACCGACTCTGCGCGTACTGCAACGATGAACTTCCCTTTAACGGCCCGTAACAGTTCGGTGAATGCAGTCATTAAGATGAATTGCGAAAACTTTCTAATTTCGACCAAGGCTCGTGGAGTGAGCGCTATAGCTACATGGACACTGCTGGAGTGATTTAGACACCGAGTTTGTTGCCTTGCTCGGTCTTTCTAACCATATAAATGTGTTGAGTGAGGCCCAGACGACAGCAGTGCAGCTGTTTACAACCTGCATGCTTGCTAATGTTCACTAGCACTGCTTTACAAGCACCTACGTGTACATTAATAGTTTTTAATCGAATATCAGTTCGTTTAATACGCATTTACACACGAGTAACATGTTTGATTGCCAGATATTAGCTATATGTACGCTAGAATTGTATTATATTAAAGCCTTTTCCTGCGTTTTATTTGTACTCACACGAGCTCATGAAGGTATGAAGATGCACCGAAACTCTCGTAACGTTACATTTCTACGATTATTGGTCAAATAAACCAACAGGCTTGTCCCTGTCAGCTAGATGCTCCAGAGCATGTCGCACAGATCTCAGGAACAGGCTAGCGTTTGGCTCCGTTCGGAACAATGAGGTTTAGGCTGTTAGCTTAGCCTAGCTGCTAGCCAGCTCTGATTTAGCACAGCTGCCGCCGAATCTGACAGAACGGGCTATTTATTAAAGGGAAATCGGGAGTTCACTTCGAGATTATTTTGGAGTACACTAAATGTTAAAACACTATTCGAAGAAACGTTCAATTCATAATTGGGTAACGTCACTTTATTAATAAATTAGAAGCAACTTGGATGGAAGATGAGTTAGCACTGGGAATGCTAATATGCTAACGGTGTTGTCCACAGTCAAACTGGGAGTGTTTAATGGTTTCAAATCAAAACTGTTGATTTTAGGAGCTCGTGTGTGGAAATAACACAAGTTCTGTTAGTAAATAAGATTGAAATCTGCTTAAATTATTGAACGTGCGTGTGGTTTTACTTGACTAACGTTCGTAGTTGAACATTTACTTGTTTATTATAGCTTAAAAACTGCCGTACAAATTAACTATTTGGTTTTTTTTTTTAATCGTTTAGAATAAGTGTTTCAAGAATGTTGCTTCATCAGGTAAATGAGGTTAGAAACTCCTGCATGCTGTGAAAATCACTTTTGCTCTTGCTTTTCGAAACGGCACACTTTAAACGCCTGTTTTCTCGAATGTACTTACAAGCAGCTGATGGTTTTAATGTACCGGCGATTACACGTACTAAAGGTTTATTCACTTTGTTTACACGACCCTTCAACTTTATTCAAGGCCTGTGAGAGGCTAAATGTGTATGACTTCCGGTTTTGCAGCGGGACTGTTCAGTTCCTCTCAGCCCGTTAGATCATAGAACTGGATATTTTAACACTTTATTTTTTTAAATAGTTAAAATATACTGGTTCTAAATTGGTACCGTTTACTGTTGTTTTGTAGTGTTTTACGAATTAGGTTGTGAAATATTGACGATTTTTAAAAGGGAGAGTCTTCAAATAGAAGAATGTTATTTGTTCACTTGTGTCCTTTCAAATCTATGTATCCAAATGTGTTCTCACTTAAATTTCTAAAAAGTAAAAAGACCACTCCACTTACCCCAACAATGCTTTAATTTGACAGAAAAACTAAAATGTTGGATACTAATCGCATACAACTGTGGGCGCATACCGTATGTAGCAAAGCGTGAGGGCCTACCAGACTTGAATTGGAGAGCAAAATAACTTTACAAGTGTGAGCAACAAAACATCTTTTGTATTCCGTAGTTAATAGGGAAGTTTTTAATTCTAAATTATGACAGTTTGACAATTGCTTAAGTGTCGTGGAAACCGTTTTATGTGAAGATTTAATGTTGCATATTTAACTTGCACTTTCTAATTGCTTTTAATCATTGTTTGTCCAGATGTTTCACTAAGAATTGCACTGAAGGACGTTACTTGGAATCAGCATCCACCCAGAGACTCGCTTGTTGGACACCGGACACTTTTCACACCTTTTGGGGGGGGGGGACCGACAGAAGTAACCTATCACTGAAGTGACTAAAGGGGAATAATGGTGATTTTGCGCCGGGCTCGGCCGCCTGCTTCCGCCCCAACCAGCAATGAATCTTGACTCGCTCTCGCTGGCTTTGTCTCAAATCAGCTACCTGGTGGACAATTTAACTAAGAAAAACTACAGAGCCAGCCAGCAGGAAATACAACATGTGAGTCGATGGTGTTTTGGTGTAGTTACATACGCTTAACTTTTAACCTGAAGTTTAGAGCCCTAAGTCTGCATTGCTAGTTACATCAGTGAATTGAAGGTACTGACAATTTGATGCATCACTTTTTCTTCAGATTGTGAATCGTCACGGCCCTGAGGCAGACCGGCATTTATTACGCTGTCTCTTTTCCCATGTGGATTTCAGTGGCGATGGTAAAAGCAGTGGCAAAGATTTCCATCAGGTAATAAATGTAGCGTCTGCTTTGAAAATTGAGACTTTATCAAAAATGAAAGTTTCAGAAATTAATGTTTTATTGCCCATTTCTTATTTGCTTCAGACACAATTTCTGATCCAAGAGTGTGTGTCTCTTATTACGAAACCAAATTTTATTTCAACGCTTTGCTACGCCATTGACAATCCCCTGCACTATCAAAAGGTTTGATGATCTGGCTTTCAAAATATTTAACTTTTTGTTCACATTTGGCCGTTTTGTGATTTTTGTGCTTGTTTGATACTTGTTCATTGGATTTTCGTGTCTTGTTTGTAGAGTTTAAAACCATCACCTCATTTATTTACTCAGCTGAGTAAAGTTCTCAAGCTAAGCAAGGTTCAGGAGGTAGGCATGAAGTTTTCATATTTCAAAACAATGTAAAATTGTGAGAATGGGCAATTTAAAAATGCACTTGCTTTCGCTAGGTGATTTTTGGCCTTGCTCTGCTAAACTCTAGCAACGCAGACCTCCGAGGGTTTGGTGAGTGTTCACTTCCTAACACTTCATTTGTTTTCAGTTTCACTTCTGCAGCATTAGATTCTGCTTTCGTTTCTAACTCCTGTAACTTTTTTTTCCACAGCTGCTCAATTTGTAAAGCAGAAGCTCCCTGACCTCCTCCGCTCGTACGTGGACGCAGACCTCGGAGGGAATCAGGAAGGTGGCTTCCAGGACATTGCCATAGAGGTTCTGCATCTGCTCCTCTCCCATCTTCTGTTCGGTCAGAAGGGCTCGAGTGGAGTCGGACAAGAGCAGATTGACGCGTTCCTCAAAACATTGTGCAGAGGTTAGTGGAAAAATCCACTAAATAATTACTTCTTACATGTTATATTTGTCTAGTTCTCCCAATGGGAATGGGTTCTCACGCTGTGCTCTAGAGTCATTTAGTCTCGTGTTTTTGTTTTTGTCCCAGATTTCCCGCAGGAGCGCTGTCCTGTGGTGCTCGCACCACTGCTGTACCCTGACAAACGGGACATTCTCATGGACAGGATCCTGCCAGACTCTGGGGAATTAAACAAGACCATGATGGAGAGTTCACTTGCTGACTTCATGCAAGAAGTTGGCTATGGCTTTTGTGCAAGGTATTAACCTTAAATGAGGACAAAGCACTCAATTTCTGCATCTTTTTTTTAAATATAGAGAAGATATTTGAGTGTGGAAATGTGAAATGATTGTTTTAGTGCAGCTATTGATGCTGTTCATTTAAAGGGATTGCAATGATTTTTTTTTTTTGTGTTTTCCCCAGTCTTGAAGAATGCAGGAACATAATCCTGCAGTTTGGGTCACGAGAGGTGACAGCCAGTCAGGTGGCCAGAGTGCTGGGCATGATGGCCCGCACTCACTCCGGGCTGTCTGATGGCATCGGCCTACAGGTGTGTTAGCTATTGCTATTAAAAGAGTTTCTGTCTTGGCCAGGTTTTTGTTCTCCTGAAATTGTAATTGTAAACAAGTTTGATTGAAAGGATCAAATAGGGAGTCCAAACAGGTTTGAATAACTTTTTTTTTGTTTTTGTTTTGTTTGTTTTCTGTAGTCCATCTCAAATCCAGTGGGTGGTGGGATCTGGAGTGATGGGAAGGACAAGAGTGACTGCTCTCAGGCCCACACCTGGAATGTTGAAGTTCTAATTGATGTGGTCAAAGAAGTGGTAAGGCTGTGTTTGTTTTAGATGCATTATCGGATCAGACGTTAGTAAGCAGACTAGAACTTAATTTAAATCTGTCCGTTCTTCACAGAACCCCAATCTGAATTTCAAAGAGGTGACCTATGAGCTGGATCACCCAGGCTTCCTGATCCGGGACAGTAAGGGGCTTCAGATAGTGGTCTATGGAATCCAGAGGGGTCTGGGAATGGAGGTGTTCCCAGTGGATCTCATCTACAGACCATGGAAGCATGCAGAAGGACAGGTAGAAAAAAGTTTGAAGTGTCGCCAATTCAGATTAAACTTGAGTGTAAAGTATCACATTAAAGTCCTGCTGTCATGTTTTCCAGCTGTCATTTATTCAACACTCGCTGATGAGTCCTGAATTCTTCTGCTTTGCTGATTACCCCTGTCATAATGTTGCCATTGACATCCTGAAGGCCCCACCTGAGGATGATAACAGAGAAATAGCCACATGGTAAGTCTGGACCTTTTTAAGACCATGTAGTTTTGCTAAAAGTTGTATGTCTTATCCTTTCGTTTTGTTTAACAGGAAGAGCTTGGACCTTGTGGAGAGCCTCTTGCGCCTCTCTGAAGTCGGGCATTACGAACAGGTGAAGCAGCTGTTTAGCTTCCCCATCAAGCACTGCCCAGACATGCTAGTGCTGGCGCTGCTACAGATCAGCACCTCCTGGCACACCCTGCGTCATGAGCTCATCTCCACCCTCATGCCCATTTTTCTGGGCAACCACCCCAACTCTGCCATCATCTTGCACTATGCCTGGCATGGACAGGTGGGTGGATTTAACATCACTTCGTAGAGACGCAAAGTTCTGTTCTGCTGTCACTGTGTATTAATGTGCCTGGCTTATGTTTCCAGGGCCAGTCCCCCTCCATCCGCCAGCTGATCATGCACTCTATGGCTGAGTGGTACATGAGAGGAGAGCAATATGACCAGGCCAAGCTATCCCGCATCCTGGATGTGGCTCAGGACTTGAAGGTACTGGTCTCCTGCCCCTGCTTTCATGAGTAGTAGATTAATAGGGCTGGAGATTGAGAACATGTTTTTATATAAAAAAAAAAAAGGGGGTGGTACTTGAAAAAATTTAAATTTGAATGCTTTTGTTCATTGCAGTCTCTATCGATGCTGCTGAATGGTACTCCATTTGCCTTTGTTATTGATCTTGCTGCACTTGCCTCTCGCCGTGAATACCTCAAACTTGACAAATGGCTCACTGACAAAATTCGAGAGCATGGGGTAAGTGACAATTTGTTTGACACTACTGTTCAAACGTCTGCAGTCTTTTTTTTTTTTTTTTTTTTTTTTTTTTTTTTTTTTTTTTAGAATGTTTTGCAAATCTGAATTTTCAACAGCCATTACTCCAGTCTTGTCACATGATCCTTCAGAAATTACTGTACTGTCGAAAACAATCCAATCGAAGATTTTAATTGAACAAAGTTCAACAGAACAGCATCTTTTGAAAAAAGAAATGTGGAAAATTAGATGGGTTTAATGTATTAAATTCTAAGTAAATGCACAAAGACTGATGTGTTTTGTTGATTTAGGAGCCGTTCATCCAGGCATGTGTCACATTCCTGAAAAGACGTTGTCCCTCTATCATGGGTGGTTTGGCCCCAGAGAAAGACCAGCCGAAAAGTGCTCAACTTCCTCCTGAAACACTGGCTACCATGCTTGCATGTCTGCAGTCTTGTGCTGGGTGTGTATATATAACTCTTTCTCATGTTTTTAAGCATTTTAAGGAGAGTTTGGGTTCAAACTTTTGTTTTTGGTTTTTTTGAGTAGGAGCGTGACTCAAGAGCTGTCAGAGACAATCTTGACCATGGTGGCCAACTGTAGCAATGTGATGAACAAGGCCCGGCAGCCACCACCAGGAGTCTTGCCAAAGGGACGAGCTCCCAGCACCAGCAGCTTAGATGCTATTTCACCTGTGCAGGTAACTACTAAATGAACAAGGCTATCAGTGTCACTATTGTATTTTGATGGTGTCATCAAATATCTTACTTTTTTGTATTTCAGATGGACCCTCTCTCTGCTATGGGCTCTTTGAGTCTTGGCGTCTCGTCCACCTCTCACACCTCGAGCATGCAAGGTTTCCCCAGCTTGCAGGGCTCTGCCTTCAGTAACCCCCAGTCCCCAGCCAAAGCCTTCACAAACCTGCCCAATCCAAACCCCAGCACAGCCATCCCAGGAATCAACCCCTTCTCTTCTCAGCTCCAAGGTATCATGAGATTTCAATGTTATAAACAATGGTCTAAAACCTAGTGAGGCTGTACCACTCTATTCCAGTTAATTTTGATTACAAATGGATTTCTTGGACTGCTTCTGTAGGTCCTCTGAGCACAAGCTTGACTGGGATTGGCTCAGGTTTGGGCATGCCCTCCGTCAGCAGCGACCCCTTCGGCACCAGGAAGATGAGCACACCGGGACTGAACCCGCCCACCTTCCAGCAGAGTAAGATGAAGGCCCGTAAGTGGTGGTGTGGCTAAGAGAGTGCCAGGCACCTCACGCTGTATTTCCTCTCAAAACTGGCACTTTAAAGCTTTACAAAAGTTCTTTTGAAACACTTCAGAGTCTTATCTCTGTGCAATTTCGTCTCTGGACCAAAAATGTCATTAGAACCTAAGAGGAAATACAGATCAGTCCACATTACTGCAAGATGTTCTTGGCAACCAGCTTGGATCCGTGTGTAAATATTTTGTTCCATCAAACATATGAAGGAAAACAAACTGTTTGCCGGGAACTTCGGGGTTGCTTTTTTTTTTTTTTTTAGTTAGTCTGTAGTTAGCTAGTGCTGTAACGTTGTTTTTCCTTTGCTACAGCTGACCTCTCTCAGGTGTGGCCCGAGGCAAACCAGCACTTTAGTAAGGAGATAGACGATGAGGCAAACAGCTACTTCCAGCGCATCTACAACCATCCGCCGCACCCCACAATGTCTGTGGATGAGGTGAGATTGACAGAAGTAACGGAGTAGAATGGTGCTTTTGCTCACTTAATCACTCAGTGTACATTTCTCTGGTATAGCCTTCAAATTCATAGTGATTCTTTCAATTTAGGTGCTGGAAATGCTGCAGAGATTTAAGGACTCAAACATCAAGCGGGAACGGGAAGTTTTTAACTGTATGCTGAGGAATCTGTTTGAGGAGTATCGATTCTTCCCTCAGTATCCAGACAAAGAGCTGCACATCACCGCTTGCCTCTTTGGGGGGATCATTGAGAAAGGCCTGGTGACGTACATGGCTCTGGGTTTGGCCTTACGATATGTCCTGGAAGCCTTACGCAAACCTTTCGGATCAAAGATGTATTACTTTGGGATCGCTGCACTAGATAGATTTAAAAATAGGTACTGTCAGTAGTATACTATATAAGATTTAATTTGCATCTTGCATCTTGATTTGTTGAATTGTATTAAATCTGAACCATTCTCTTCCTCAGACTGAAGGACTATCCCCAGTACTGTCAGCACTTGGCATCAATAGCCCATTTCCTGCAGTTTCCACATCATTTACAAGAGGTAACCTAGTTTTTTTTTCTATTTTATTTTGGTCATGCCCACAGCGTTTTTCTGTAACATCTCACTCTGCACTAGTTGGTTAAACTTTCAGCTGAATAAGTCTGCTGTATGTTGTCTATTTTCTGTGAATAGTATATAGAGTATGGCCAGCAGTCCAGAGACCCTCCTGTGAAGATGCAAGGCTCCATTACCACCCCAGGTAGCCTGGCTTTAGCCCAGGCTCAAGCTCAGTCTCAGACCCCCAAAGCCCCTCAGCCTGGCCAGGCCAGCACCTTAGTGACCACAGCCACCACAACTACCACCGCTGCCAAAACCACCACCATCACGAGACCTACAGCTGTTGGACCGAAGAAGGATGTGCCAGTGAGTATACAATCACTGTTCTGTGCAAGTTATTTTCTAAAATGTATCGTTGGACCAATATGGACTCTTCTCTGTGGTATTTGATGTTTTTAATTCTTTCACAGCCTTCAATCAACACCACAAATATTGACACCCTGTTGGTGGCCACAGACCAAACTGAAAGAATTGTTGAGCCCCCAGAGAATGTTCAGGAGAAGATTGCATTCATCTTCAACAACTTGTCCCAATCAAACATGTCCCAAAAGGTTTGTTCATACAATCTATGTATCTTTTAGTAGTATCTTAAGTTTGTGTTTTTATGTACCAAGTCATCTTTTGCTACTTTTTTTTTTTTTTTTTTTTTTTTTTTTTTTTTTTTTTTGAAGGTGGAGGAGCTGAAAGAGACTGTGAAAGAAGAATTCATGCCCTGGGTCTCTCAGTACCTAGTTATGAAGCGTGTCAGCATTGAGCCTAACTTCCACAGCCTGTATTCAAACTTTCTGGACACACTGAAAAACCCAGAGTTTGTCAAAATGGTTCTCAATGAGACTTACAGAAACATCAAGGTAATTTTCTTGAAATATAGCACAACTGAAATAATAAAACCTAGATATGTCTACCTTATGATGACTTAATGTCCAATTTTGTTTTAGGTCCTTCTTACCTCTGATAAGGCAGCTGCTAACTTCTCAGATCGATCCCTGCTGAAGAATTTGGGTCACTGGCTTGGAATGATCACCCTAGCTAAAAACAAACCCATCTTGTACACAGTGAGTTCAGTTTCATTATCCATCACTTTAACTTGAAACATTTATAGAAGGATCCAGTTTTTTATACTTGCTGTGTGACTGCATGAATGTTTTGCTCCTATAGGACCTGGAGCTAAAATCTCTCTTGCTGGAGGCTTATGTGAAGGGCCAACAGGAGTTACTGTATGTCGTCCCCTTTGTGGCCAAAGTCTTGGAATCAAGTCTGCGGAGTGTGGTAATAATCATGCAGTTTTCTTCCCCAATTTTGTTGTCAGTTGTTGAGTGTCGGCCAGTTTAGCAAATATATGGACCTAAGCGCTCTTAACAATTGGTGCCCTGTTTTGTAGATCTTCAGACCGCAGAATCCTTGGACCATGGGTATCATGAATGTACTGGCTGAGCTCCACCAGGAACATGACTTAAAGGTCAGTTGCTTTCATTGATGCTAAATTTACGGTACATAAGCTTCCAGCGGAAGTGGTTTTCACTCACAATTGTCTTCACAGCTTAATCTCAAGTTTGAGATTGAGGTGCTCTGCAAGAATCTGTCTTTGGACATCAGTGAGCTAAAACCAGGAAACCTACTGAGAGACAAAGAGAAGCTGAAGAACTTGGAGGAGCAGCTCTCTGCACCAAAGAAAGAGACCAAGCCACCTGAAGAGATGCTGCCTATTGTTACAACAGGTATAACACTACAACAGACACTTTGTATGGTGCATGGTTTTTTTTTCTATAGTATACCTTTTTCTGTTTAACCAGGAGTAGATTCTGTTCCGTTTACAGCTGCGCCGTCAACTCCGGCCACCACCACGACCTGTACAGCTACTGGGCCACCCACACCACAGTTCAGCTACCATGACATCAATGTGTATGCCTTGGCTGGCCTAGCCCCACACATCAACATCAATGTTAACGTTAGTCTTGCGCTCTACCAAAATAGCTTTTCTGAATTTTAATTTTAAATATACAAATGCTAAATTTTCTTTCTCACTTTGTGTAGATCCCATTACTACAGGCTCACCCTCAGCTGAAGCAGTGCGTGAGACCAGCAATTGAGCGTGCTGTACAGGAACTGGTTCACCCAGTGGTGGACAGATCCATCAAGATAGCCATGACCACCTGTGAGCAGATAGTCAGGAAGGACTTCGCACTAGACTCTGAAGAGTCCCACATGCGTGTGGCCGCCCACCATATGATGCGTAACCTGACCGCTGGCATGGCCATGATCACCTGCAGGGAGCCTCTGCTTATGAGCATCGCCACCAACCTGAAGAACAGCTTTGCTGCAGCTCTTAGGGTAGAGAAAGATTTTTCACTCCATCCGGACACACACAATGATTTAATTTTCAGCATTTTCTGACTCACTGGGCATGTCCATTTCAGGCTCCTACACCCCAGCAAAGAGAGATGATGGAAGAGGCGGCTGCTCGCATCGCACAGGACAACTGTGAGCTTGCTTGTTGCTTTATCCAGAAGACCGCAGTGGAGAAAGCTGGACCAGAGATGGATAAGAGACTGGCAACTGTGAGTCTTTGCACACTCTCCTAATTGTTACACCAGTTGAGGAACAGCTGCTTGTCATTTCTTGTGTAATATCATTCAGTCTGATTTGGACACAATTTCTCTGTTTTGCAGGAATTTGAGCTGAGGAAGCACGCTCGCCAAGAAGGCCGCCGCTACTGTGACCCCATGGTGCTCACCTATCAGGCTGAGCGTATGCCAGAGCAGATTAGACTTAAGGCGAGTCCTTTTGTAGACTTCTCATTGGGTCAGTGGTTTATTATTCTGTACAACAATGTTTGTTTCTAACTTGCTGCTTTTTTCCAGGTCGGTGGAGTGGATCCTAAACAGCTGGCTGTTTATGAGGAGTTCGCCCGTAATGTTCCAGGCTTCCTACCCAGTAACGACCTATCTCAGCCCACTGGTTTCCTTGCCCAACCAATGAAGGTATAGATAGATCTTATCCTTGAAATGGTTGCGTTTGGTTGTCACATTGGTTAAGTAGCTCAAATGTTCTTGTTTCTGCATTGCAGCAACAGGCATGGCCCACAGATGATGTGGCTCACATTTATGAGAAGTGCATTTCAGACCTGGAGCAGCACCTGCATGCAATTCCACCCGCCCTGGCCATGAACCCACAGACCCAGGCCATACGCAGCCTTCTGGAGGCCGTTGTTATGGCTAGGAACTCGCGTGATGGCATCGCTGCATTGGGCCTTTTGCAGAAGGTTAGAGTGATTCTGGGAGAAAAACTTAACTACACTTTTTAAGGCGATGTTGTCCAATCCTGCTCCAGTTCTGCAGAGTTTAGCTTCAGTTCTCATCACCTTTTGATCTTCACTATCACCAGAAATTTCCAAGCATGTGTTTTGGGAAGACATTTTTATTTGATATGGTTATTGACCATACAGGTATAAGACTATATCCCTGCAATACGATCTTAGCTTAAATCTAACAAATCTTATGCTTGATCCCTCTCAGGCTGTCGAGGGTCTGCTGGATGCTACCAGTGGTGCTGATCCTGATCTTTTGCTGAGCTACAGGGAGTGCCACCTACTGGTGCTGAAAGCCCTACAGGATGGTCGTGCCTACGGCCCACAGTGGTGCAACAAACAAATCACCAGGCCAGTACTACAACTGCAGCATAACTTCTCATAACCATAGACTGGTCTTGAAGGTCCTAACCCTTTCTACTACACCCCCTGCAGATGCCTGATTGAGTGCAGAGATGAATACAAGTACAATGTTGAGGCCGTAGAGCTCCTCATCAGAAACCACCTGGTTAACATGCAGCAGTATGACTTGCATCTGGCTCAGGTGAGGACAGTGCCTCTAGGACTTAAAAGGATACCATTGTAAATAAGTAGATTTTTATACCATTTTCTTTTTTCTTTTTTAAGTCCATGGAGAATGGGCTCAACTATATGGCCGTGGCATTCGCCATGCAGCTGGTGAAGCTCCTACTGGTTGATGAACGTAGCGTGAGTCACATCACTGAAGCGGATCTTTTCCACACCATTGAGACGCTAATGAGGACCAACGCCCACTCCAGAGCCAATGCTCCTGAAGGGTAAGACAATTCTTATGTTGCTGGTTCTGCAATTGAGTGTCCGATTGGTTATGGAAAATGTAAATAACCTGGAATTACTTCTTTGGAACCCCTAGTTTGCCCCAGCTCATGGATGTCGTCCGTTCCAACTATGAGGCCATGATCGATCGTCACCATGGTGGGCCGAACTTCATGATGCACTCTGGGATTTCTCAAGCCTCTGAGTACGATGACCCACCAGGCCTTAGAGAGAAAGCAGAGTACCTGCTGAGAGAGTGGGTCAACCTGTACCACTCAGCAGCTGCAGGAAGAGACAGCACCAAGGCCTTCTCTGCATTTGTTGGCCAGGTTAGCAATAACACTCAAAATACAAAAAAACTTGAATCCTCTTGAAATTCTGTAATTGAGCTGTGTTGCTTAATTTACATCTGCCTTGTTTTTTTCCTAAAGATGCACCAGCAGGGCATCCTGAAGACTGATGACTTGATCACTCGCTTCTTCCGGCTGTGCACAGAAATGTGTGTTGAGATCAGTTACCGCGCTCAAGCTGAACAGCAGCATCCGACCACCAGCCCTGCCATCATCAGAGCCAAGTGCTACCATAACCTGGACGCTTTTGTTCGGCTCATTGCGCTTCTTGTGAAACACTCCGGAGAGGCCACCAACACGGTCACCAAAATCAACCTGCTCAACAAGGTTGGAATGCATACAATGGTCAGATGTGGCTCAATGGTGATTTAATCAGAATCTACAAATAGAACAATAATAATGCTGCTTTTCTTGTCATGGTGCAGGTTCTAGGCATTGTGGTGGGTGTATTGATCCAGGATCACGATGTGAGGCAGACAGAGTTCAGCAGCTTCCGTACCACAGAATCTTTATCATGCTCCTGCTGGAGCTTAATGCACCAGAGCATGTGCTGGAGACCATCAACTTCCAGACCCTCACAGCATTCTGGTAAGCATGTGAAATTTAAAGGCTTTAAGGCACGGTCACATCTATCACTGTTTGGGGAATTTTCAGTCGCTACAGTAGGACCAGTGGGTTTGTGTTTCTCATGTGGCTTTGTCACATTTACTAATAGAAAATGGCTTGGTCACTATGCTGTCGACTACAAATAAATCTTTTTTTTTGGGAAATTTTACAGAAATGTTGCTAATGTGATTGCACATTGACGCTGTTCATCAGTCTTTGAATGGATATTAAAGGACCTTGTCTCTTTTTAGCAACACCTTCCACATCCTGAGGCCAACTAAAGCACCTGGTTTTGTCTATGCTTGGCTAGAGCTCATCTCGCACCGCATCTTCATTGCCAGGATGCTTGCGCATACCCCACAACAGAAGGTCTGTATCTACTGCATGATATGTACCAGGTGTCCAATATAAGAGGGCCACTTCTTGCAGAGTTAACCAGCTAATCAAAGTCTTAATGATCATTCAAAACCTCCGAGCCAGTTGTCTTGGAGCTAAACTTGGATTGGACACCCCATTTGTCTTCTGTGCCTTAAACGTCTCTTTCCTCTCTCGCAGGGTTGGCCAATGTATGCCCAGCTGCTGATAGACTTGTTCAAGTATCTTGCACCCTTCTTAAGGAATGTTGAACTCAACAAACCTATGCAAATTCTCTACAAGGTATTTGAGTAGTCCTGCATTTGAAAGCCTGTCTGGTGCTTCTTTAGGTCAGTTTGTGACCTTGCATCATCTCTCTCTTCTCTCCAAGGGAACACTTCGTGTGCTGCTTGTCCTGCTACATGACTTCCCAGAATTCCTGTGTGACTACCATTATGGCTTCTGCGATGTAATCCCACCCAACTGCATCCAGCTGAGAAACCTGATCCTGAGTGCCTTCCCCCGCAACATGAGGCTTCCAGACCCCTTCACCCCTAATCTGAAGGTAAACATCATATTTGATGCTTTGTGATTTGAGGTAGCTGTAACTTCACATTTGCCTGTTGTCATCTTGTGCCATATGTAATAGTTTCTGTGTGTTCACCAGGTGGATATGCTGAGTGAGATCAACATCGCCCCCCGCATCCTCACTAACTTCACCGGTGTGATGCCGTCCCAGTTTAAGAAGGATCTTGACTCCTACCTCAAGACCCGTTCTCCTGTCACCTTCCTTTCTGAGCTGCGCAGCAACCTGCAGGTAGGGGGCGCCACTCTAAATCATAACACAATTCTCAACATACTCGCATGTTCATCTCTTTGTAATTTAGCTCTTTTTAGTCAGTGAGTTTTCATAAAAATCCATTCTACCTCCAGGTGTCCAACGAGCCAGGAAACCGATACAACATTCAGCTGATCAATGCTCTGGTGCTGTATGTTGGAACCCAGGCCATTGCCCACATCCACAACAAGGGCAGCACTCCCTCCATGAGCACCATCACTCACTCAGCTCACATGGACATCTTCCAGAACCTCGCAGTCGATCTAGACACTGAGGGTGAGTTCCAAAAAATAAATAATAAACAAGAAAATGTGGAGAATTATTTTTAGTTCACATTGTGACTTCTATTCCTCCTCCCAGGCCGCTATCTGTTTCTGAATGCGATAGCCAATCAGCTGCGTTATCCAAACAGCCACACACACTACTTCAGCTGTACCATGCTGTATCTGTTTGCCGAGGCCAATGCTGAAGCTATTCAAGAGCAGATCACCAGGTATGGTGGTGAATTTGATTTGCATATTTCTAAATTTTTAGCATTTAATTCTATTTACTACATAGTTCCTTTTTATGTAAGCCTGGCTCACACTGTGTGATTGTTAATAGTCCTTTCCAATTGTTTGTCACTGTATGAATATGATCCTGTAACACTGGGATCCCGGTTATCATTAATGTCAGAGTATACAATTTGGCAACACTTCACAGACAGGTCCCATTAGGCAATGTTAATCATAACTCAAGTTATCAATGGACTTTTCATTTGCTTAGAGCATTTATAAGTCTGTAAGAAGTCGGTTAATATTACTGCATCCAAGATTTATAGTAATATTCATAGTAAAGGTATCAAAAGAGCATCTATTTTAATTGCTGTACTTGACTGTTCTTGTCTGTTGACGTACTATTATAGTTTTTAATGATGATCAGTTTTCAGAAGAATTTGTTTAAAACTGTTAAACTAACCAAAATGGATTAGGAAAAAATTGTTTAATGTTTATTTAAAAAAATAATAATAATAATTAGCTATAATAACCCTGGCTTGTGTCATGCAGGGTCCTGCTGGAGAGGCTGATTGTGAACAGGCCGCACCCGTGGGGTCTGCTCATCACCTTCATTGAGCTGATCAAGAACCCTGCCTTTAAGTTCTGGAGCCATGATTTTGTGCACTGTGCCCCAGAGATCGAGAAGTAAGCGAACCAACATGACAAACTCTATCTTTCTGCTTTTTCACAACAGAATAACTGCAGTGTCTGCATGTTTTTGTGTGTGTGTATAGGTTGTTCCAGTCGGTGGCTCAGTGCTGCATGGGGCAGAAGCAGGCCCAGCAGGTGATGGAGGGAACGGGTGCCAGTTAGGCTGCAGGAACTGCTCCTGTGCCCAGAGAGAGAGCTCTCCCTCTCCCCAACCCTTCATTTGCCCCACCAACACCCTGCACGTCTGATCGACACAGCTGGCACTGGATTCCCGCTCGCCTTCCACCGGGCGGCATCTGACCTGAGGAGATTCTTTTTTGTTTCCTTCCCCCAACCCCCCTCAAGTTAAAATGTTCAATGTAAATATTAAAAAGGGACATTTAAGAGCAGATTGAGTAATTTTTTTTTTCTTCATCAAAGGTGAGGCACATGCTTGAGCACATTTCACTCCTTGCTGTTTGGCTTCCCTTAACTCTCCATAAATTATTTTTTGCCTTCAAGACGGATTGACTTTTGTTTGGAAGCTTGGTAGTGGCTAAGGAAGCTGTCTTGTTTTATTTCATTTTTTTTTTTTTTGTTTTTTGAGGTTTGGTTTTTAAGGGGAGCGCTATCAGTGTGGTGAGCTGATAGGATCGGACAGATGTCCTGGACTGCAGGGGGTTGGGGGTCACTAGTTTGCACCTGTGAGGAAACAAATCTTGGGTTGGAGGTTCTCCCTGGCACTTGTACAATTGTGGAAATATTCAGAAATTTGTTGGTAAATTGGATCTTCGGAGTTTGTACAAAGATTCAACTTGCAGAACAAAAAAGGACCAATACAGCTCATTTTGTAAGGATTTCGAATGTTTTGTAAATGTATTGGTCCGCGTGTTGTATTTTGTAGTACTTTGTAGTTGCCTTTAGTTCCGCTACTTATTTCCTGTATGTATGCATTCTGTAGTTACCGCATTAAACACTTGAACTGCAACTGTCTCTTTCATTTGCATTTGTTGAAATGGTATGAGTTATGGTTTCTGGTTCCTGTTAAAGTGAAAAATGTTATTACTCACACTTTTGAGTTCATCTTCAGAACACAAATTAGGATATTTTAAATGAAATCCAGAGCTTTCTGATCCTCAGACAATAATGCAGTTCCGTTTATATTCAAGGCTCAAAGGTAATAAGGATAAATCTCTCACGAACATACCTGAAAATCAGTCTTAAAGTCCTCTGTGGTATGTGAAAGTGACAATAAAGCCGCTTATTTTTGTACCCTCTATAGTTGAAGTGGAATTCAGTTTAATATTTGTCATAATTACAGTGGGATTTTGTACCTGCTCAATAAACTACTCCCAAAACAGTCGTGGGAAAGAAATGCAAGCGTACAAGCCATTGTTTTTAAACTCACTGAATAAACCACACACAATCTGAGCCATATTCCAAATGATTTTTAAAAGGAAAATGTACAAACTATACACCATTAGCAAATTCAATCACGCTACATCAGCTTAGGATTCTTCGATCTTGACGACTATGCAGAGTCAGCACCGCACATGACATGTAAGAATGTTTGTGAAACCCATGCATTAAGTCGTGTGCTTGGTGAACTGTTGCAAGCGCTGTAGGATGCTCTTCTGACCGTAACGCACATACAGAGCTCTCCTCTCCCTGCTGCTGAGTTCAGCCAGAGCTCCCTGATCCTCCAGCCGCTTCCTGTCCGTCTCTACATCCTCCGAATAAGAGTCCAGCGTCAGAGCAGCTGCCGCATGAAGAAGACATTTCCACTCTTCTGACAACCCCGTCAGTCCGTCGAAACTCAGAGCCTGCTCCATTTTATCATCCTCATCCTCTTCATCTTCCTCCCAGCCTTCGTTTTCACGGAACTCCTCGAAATCTTGCACCGGCAAGCACAGGACCTATGCAGTTTGTTATATGTTATGTATAACAAACTATGTATATACGTGTATATATAGCATGAGAAAATATAAATAAAAGGAAGTGGTTACCTTCAGTGTAGTGTAGAGTTCACTGTAAGTCAGCGAGCCTGATTGACCAAAGATAAAAACCCCTTTCTCCCCAACAATCTCCATTTCACACAACATGTTCCATTTGTCCATGAGGAGCTTTTTATCTGCTTCACTTTGTGCCACTGTAATCGCAAAAATGTTTTTAAGTATATCTTCTACTAAAAAGATAGTTAACACAAAAATGAAAATGCTGTCATTGATTACTCAACCCTCACGTCGTTCCAAACCACTAAGACCTTCAGAACACAAATAAATATATATTTGATGAATTCTGAGAACTCTCTGACCCTTCCATAGACGGCAATCTATAATCAACACGATCAAGGTCCCGAAACGTAGCAAGGAAATCTGCAAAATAATCCATGTGCATATAAAAAGTATTCTAAAAGCTTCATAAAATTGTGGTTAATCCCTAATGGGATAGGGAATATTTTACCGATCTTCCTGCCTTGTTTGGACACTTGCTGTCTTTAGGACGCCCCGAAATACATCAAACATATCTGAGTTTGTGTTCTGAAAATGAAAAGAGGACTTTTTATAGAAATCTCCAAAGTCGCACCTTGCACGGCTGCTTTGTACACACTGGACATCTGTATGTCAGCAGTATCATTGCTGTTAGTAGGAAACGGCTCTGCAAAGCCGTACATGTGGAGGAGCTGCCAGTTTGCCATCTGCCCGTAAGTGTTAAAGACCTCCTCGTCCTTTTCTATGTGCCGCACGGACACCATCTTCAAACACTCCTGTGCACGTAAATGTGAGCTGTGAGATTTCCAAGCATCTAGCATAATTAAAAATAAAAAGCTATGCTTGTGCACCACATACGGGTGTATATTCCAGATTGGCGTTGTGCTTGGAAACATGATTCAGCATGTCGGCCATGGGCACCATCATTGGAGGGTTAGGCTCTTTTTCTTCTTCTTCTTCTTCATCCTCATCTTCTACAGGCTCCTGAAAACTGAAGAAATATTGAGAAATGCTGGGAAACGTTACAAATAAAGTAAGGGGTGCACTTATATTAAAATAAATATAAATTTCATTTCGGCAATTGTTACACATTTATTTTTATCTTTAAAATTAAATAGTGTGGTATTATATATGCTTTATGTTGGTCACCAGATATCAGCATCGGCCCTAAAAAGTAAATCATTAGATGATAGCAAAGGTAATTTAAATCTAAATTTAAAAAAAGTATAATCAATTTGGAATTATTGCTATTTAGTTGTTATTATTAATTTATTTTTTTATATACTGTATATAAATATATAGAAAATATACTATTATCATATATAGAAAACATACCTAAAAATATCTTACAAAATCTTACAAATAACATACATTTATATATTTAACATTACACAATTAAATTTAAATACCCGTCAATAAATAAATAGTAGCTAATAACCAATTTGCTACTGATACATTGTGCATCTCTAAATAGAATAATCACATCAAACATTTAATTTAATTCAATAGCTCACAGGTATCTCACCTATAGGCCATTACAAATGCTACCAGGCTCTTGTAGAGCTCCAGGGTGTGCTTCTCAGGGTCCCACAGGTCAGGATGGGACTTCATGAAAGGAAGGACTATGTTATTGTACTCATCCTGGAGTTTTTTCAGATCCGTTTTGACAGCCTCTGGAATTCCTGTGCCTTTCAGGAGTTTATCACGCTCCTCCTCAGACCTTCAAAGCAGAGACATTGTGACTATAAAGAACCGAAGGATCCTTGATGTGTATCTTAAAGGTCAGTAAATATTCACCACCAGAACCTACCAGAACATGGGTTGATCCAGTTTCCTAAAATCGGGCCAGAGAGACAAATAAGGCTTCCAGTGGGATTGTGTACACGTGTACTCATGTAGGAGACACAGAAGAAGAGGAACCCAGCCTGATGCGCTCTCCAAAGATTTCTTCCCTACTAGACAACGCATGGTTACAAGCCTGCCATAGAAGGTGGGATTTCACTAAATCTGAATGTTCTTATACCTTGCTCAAGAACCTTTTTTACGTTAGTGTTGCCCTGATGCAGAAGAACCTCTCTGGGTATGGAGAACAAGACATGGCCCTCTTCGATGTCCTCTTTGGCAAGCATGCCATATTCTGCCGCTGTACCCTCTTTACTTAAGTACACCTAAAGAGATTAATGTACACTGTGGTAAATATTTCCAAGTTTTGGTTTTTATCTCTATTTGTCATTTGATTAAAATACATGATCAGACCTGTGCTGATGATGAACCTTAAACTTGAAAATATTAACTTGGATTTAAACCATTTAAAATTAAATAAATTACAACACTTTTTTTGGGGTCAAAATATTAATAAATAGGCCTACTACACTGCTAGAGCTATATAATATAATACTGTATGTATCTTAAAATAACCCATGCTTACCTTATCGCTGAGAGTCAGCTTCACACTATCGCACCACAGCAAGAAGTTTTTCAAGGGGTCCAGCACACGTTTCTCATCATCTATCTGAAACACACGATGCTCTGCTGAAGACTCGCCACGATAAGCACAATAACTGTATTTCAAGCTAAAGGCGATATCTGAACCGAAATTATGAATTATGAGGAGTGATACTAATCATATTTGGAGAAAACGTCGTTGTTTACCTTTGGCCGTTTTGCATCTGTCGCCATTTTTTTAACGCAGTTAGCCTCGTTGGTGAAATATTAAATATATATTTTATATTATAATAATGACAAGCACACAGGAATACAGTAATGGTTATTTTCTATATGCTTCCATGTGAGCAACTTCTTCTTCTTTCTCTATGTCTGTAGAAAGTAACACGATAATGTTCTTTGGCGCCACCTACTATAAGAATACTACTACTACTACTACTACTACCAGTACTACTACTACCACTACAACTTCTACTACTACTGCTACTACTGCTGCTGCTTATAGAAAACAAAAAAGTATTAATGATAATTAAAATTAAATAAATAATCCACATAGCGTTTTAATTTAATATTAAAGTTTGTGCATTAATTTAGAATTTAACTATTCAGAAATTCATATATCATGGTGAATAACTACACATTGCAGTCCAAAGGAAAGATTTATGCAAAAATAAATTATTACTTTTTTTGTTTCACAGAAATTGGATATTTGCTATATGTTTTAAAAAAAAACAGACACAAAGGCTACATTTAGCCACTTGATTAGAGCTTTATTATGTTCTCCCATTAAGAAATTTTTGAAGATTCTGTATCTGCGCTCAGTTACCTCCAACTTCATACACAGACTCCTCAAAACGCCACACAATTATATTTTTTGAATATATTCAAAAATAATCATTTAATCAGTTTATCAATTATATCATGTATAGAGAGGAGACATATTTGACATTATGATTTATTGTTATCTGTCTCTCTGCGTCTGATGTGCATTCTGTAGGGTTTGGGCGTCATGGTGATCCCATACACCGGGGTGAAGTCAGGTTCCCCGGCATCGTCGGGCCACAGAAACTGGAAACGACGCAACAGAGTGACGAAGACAAGGAAGAGCTCCATACGAGCAAGACCCTCACCCAGACACACACGAGGACCTGTAAAACACAAACGATGATGCTCAAAGAAAAGGTCTGACAAGATAAAATACAAAAATGTCATGTATTTTTGAATGGTTACCTGTAGAGAAGGGTATAAAGGCTTCAGGTTTCTCGAACTGGCCTTGCTCATTCAAGAAGTTGTCTGGGTTGAATTCGTGAGGAAACTTCCACTGGCCTTCTTCTTTTAGTACGGTGGTGAGGTTAGGAATGATCAAAGTTCCCTAAACAATGAAATGTAAAAGTTCAAATTTGTTCTGATGTACTAAAAGCTGGTTTCTAGGCAGGTTTCCTCGCCTTCGGGATGCTGTAGCCCATCAGCTCCGTGTCTTTGGTGGTGCAGTGAAACACACTTAGCGGTACAGTGTTAGCCACGCGCTGAACCTCGTGAATCACAGCCAGTGTGTACGGCATATTGTGTCTCTCTTCATACGATGCGTGATCTTTACCTTCCAGAACCTCATCGATCTCTTTTTGACATTTTGCTGGTGAGAAAACAAGGCTATGTTTAAAGCTTAAAGTTTAAAGCTAGCTTTGCTAATATGCTAAAACACTCCTGAAAGTTTGCATCATTAAACAATTAAATAATAATATAAATCGAATTACCAATAAGAAATGATTGAACAGTATCATAAATGTAGGCTCTAGTTATTTAGATATATTTTTAGTCTTTTTACATTGAGCGTTATTGCTTTCATGTGTTTTTCTATGAGATTCCTCCTGCTTCGCATGGTTTAAATTAAGCCAAAATCAATGTGTGCTTTTTAAACAGACCTTGAACCTCTGTGTGGGTCATGAGGTAGAGAAAAGCAGTGAGGAGGGTGTTGGACGTGGTGTCAGTCCCAGCAAAGTGCAAATCCAGAATGTACATGATGAGCTGGTCTTCAGAAAAAGTGGAACCATCATTTTTTCTCTGGGGAACACAATATATGATTAATTTGAGTCTCAAACTTTGCTGTAACACAAGCACAGCAATTTGCATGATGTATTTTTAGGTTCAGATCAGATATTAAACTTTGTATTTACAATGTGCATTTAGATATATGGAGGACTGTGTTTTAAAAGAAACACACACCTTCTCAAGCTCGTCCAGATAGCAGTCGATGAAGTCTCTAGGTTTTCCTGGGACTCTTGTGCTCTTGTGTTCGTTGATCAGAATCGCATTCATGTTTTTTAACTTCTTTGCATTATCGAATGCTTTTTTAAATGGCAGGGGCAAGATTCTCAATAAAGGAAGTGTGTCATATATCTGTTAGGAAGAGACATCATACTATACAGTTACTGTAAAATGCAAGTTTTTTCACAGAAAAATATTGAGAATGTAGTAACATTCAGTCAAATTATTCAACTGTCAAATTATTGTTTTTGAAACAATATAGGTTCTTCTATTAAATTACCCTTGGCTATTATTGACTTTGAAGCAAATTTCTTTAGTGTTCCCTTGCCATCACAAAAGGAATTTGTGGCTTTTATTTAATGTAGCTTTAAAACACCACTAAATATTGATAATATACATATTTTTTGGCAGAAATACTGGTTATATTTTACAGAAAAACAGATCAAATGTACTGGTTACTCACCCTGCACCACACAGATATTTATCTAATCAGATGCTCTCTAGAATGATACTGTCCCTCCTCTAATAGCCTACTGTACTTTTCTGATTAGCAATAGCATGTAAAAAAAAATATTATGAAAAGGGCAATGTAGGGAGTAGACCGCAACAGTCAAATACAGAAGTGTTTTGATCTACATTCTCACCAAATTCCATGGTCCATTGAGGATCTTTGAAATCTCTGTAATGTACTGGACGTAATGCTGAAGTATTTCAGTCTTGTAATCAAAGCGGGATCCGAACAGAACCAAGCTGATGACGTTTGATGCAACATTGTGGAACATATTCTGAGGATTTATAGTTCCTCCTACAAATGTACAGTGCATCCGTTAAAAGCATCATGGCATGTTAAGATCTCAGCCAACAAAACAAAGGTTTTTGCATATGAATACCAGCGTTTTTGTCCAAGTCAGCAACTAAATGTGAGATTTCTTCCAGAATTCTCTCCTCCATGGACTCCTTCCCCAGGCCAAAGTTCCTCAGGGTCATCAGAGCAAAGCGGCGATGATCCTTCCAACCGCGGCCATAGTCGACCAATATTACACCTTTAGTAAAGTTAGGGTGTCAGTTGTGGAGATTCTGTTTTGTTTCTGATTCATTTTTAATGACTTGTTACATACACTGTTAAGGCCCAGGCAACTTCATTTTCGTTATTTGCAAAAGTAGGCTACAGATTTTAAACACAAAGTAACAATATTAGGTCTCTTTTAATGAGCTATTGAGTTAATTCAGGTGTTTGTTTATTCTAACATCCTCAATTCCAATAATGCTCACAAATCTGTTTTCAAAACAGTAAAAGCTTTAGTAATTTAGTCGTCACAATGTTACATTGAGTTTAATATAAAACACTGGTAAAAGCAAATATTCCCCCACTTTATTGGAATTTAAATAATATATTTTTACATTCAACTTTATTCCTAAACATGCATAAAAGTGTTTCTATTGCTCATGAAAATGTTTCTGAATCATCTGTGTATTTGAAAAATATTGCATTTATTTTTATTTGCATTTTATTGCTGTTGTATAACAGCAATATCACACTCGTTACACTGTGATTTTATTGCTTAGCTGATATCGACGATTTGCAGCATGAGTTACCTTTATTCTCCGAGAGATGACTGACCATGCAGTCTTGAGGACGTCCTGAGAAGTCTTGAGCCTTTGTAACCAAAGCTTCCTTTATAACTTTAAAACTATTTAGAAAAACGTACGGTTTTGATCCAGTATACAGGCTGAAAATATTCCCATATTTTTCTGCAAACTTAAAACATTGGAAAATTATGTTACAAACAAGAACGACCGAAATGTTTCCATTTGTGATGACCAGCGAAAGCCATACCTTTTCAAAATCCTTTAAGGGATCGGCCATATCCATCTGAAGCAGATTCCCAAATAAAGGGAGAGGAGGAGGTCCAGGAGGAAAATTCTTTGGCCTCTTGATACGGACGAGGAGGAAGACGAAGAAGATGCATGTCCAGATGAGAAACAGAAAGCCCAGCATGCTAACTATGTCTAGCTGTTGTCCCTCTAGATTCACTCAAGCAAAAGAAGCTTGTGAGCTCAAACACTCTTAGTACATCTCCTATCTGAACAAATGATGGCCGTGTTCCAGGAAAGATAAAACAAACCCAGGTAAACAGAGACTGCTCAGTGTTTTGCTTGTCTGTATTTACCTGGATCCCACTGGTTTGAACATTATAAACCCTTCAGTATATACAAGAGATATAACCATATATACAGTTCATTATGAGGCAAGGCATTTCAACATAAGCCAAGAGGAGACTGGTTTTCCTTTGCTTCCAAGAGACGTGCACAATGCATATGTACTACAACGTCATCTGCCTGAACGTCTTCCAGTCACTCCAGTCCAGTCAGCAGAAGTGAGAGAAAAGTGTTTATGTTTGTATGTAGAGATACACACACTTTATTTCACGTCTTCCGAACTGTATACAGTAAACACCCATTTATCCCCAGTGAAAGGCTTGGAGGGGCCAGGCCCATTTTTAAACTCCAATTGGATTCGTCTGAAAGAAGAAAGGCTAATTTTCATTTTTGGGTGAACTAACCCTGTAAGAGACTAGTAAAGAAATTCTTCCCAAACATTTGGGGTGGTTATAGAATGTAAAGCTTTTTCTAATTCTATTTTAGTTTTAGTTTTTGATTATGATAATAGCATGTGCACCTGGACACACACACACACACAAAACAAACTGGCATACATTCAGACAAGAAGAGGAAGTAAGACATCTATTTTGTAACAGGTTTTTATTCAGGCCTTTTAATTATTTTGTGGTCTTTTACGGCCAGTCAAAATGCATACTGGTATGAAAACACGTCACAACATCATTGTAACATAAAGCTGTCATAATCATCATAATGTGACTGTCTCTCTGCGTCTGATGTGCATTCTGTAGGGTTTGGGGGTGAGGGTGACCCCATATACCGGGGTGTAATCAGGTTCCCCTGCATCGTCGGGCCACACAAACTGGAAACGGCGCAGCAGAGTGACCATGATCAGGAAGAGCTCCATACGAGCAAGACCCTCACCCAGACACACACGAGGACCTGTACAAGACACGTATGCTTATATGATTTACAAAATACGCTCACTTTAAACCTACACATGTATACCATTCTGAAACATTACCTGCAGAAAAAGGCATAAAGGCTTCAGGTTTCTCGAACTGGCCTTGCTCATCCAGGAAGTTGTCTGGGTTGAATTCATGAGGAAACTTCCACTGGCCTTCTTCTTTTAGCACAGAAGTGAGGTTAGGAATAACAAAGGTTCCCTAGAGAAAACAAAGCGACAACATTCTGATTTTAAAAGCACATAAAATCCTACTTAATACTTAAACTTTACATGGAGGTTTCCTCACCTTCGGGATGCTGTAGCCCATCAGCTCCGTGTCTTTGGTGGTGCAGTGAAACACACTTAGCGGTACAGTGTTAGCCACGCGCTGAACCTCATGAATCACAGCCAGTGTGTACGGCATATTGTGTCTGTCTTCATACGATGCGTGATCTTTACCTTCCAGAACCTCATCGATCTCTTTTTGACATCTCACTGAGGAAAATGCAAAGTTGTGTTTAAGTTTAAGGCATTCATCATATTAATAGAAGTTTTACAATAAACAAAAACGCAGACCTTGAACCTCTGGATGGGTCATGAGGTAGAGAAAAGCAGTGAGGAGGGTGTTGGACGTGGTATCAGTCCCTGCAAAGTGCAAATCCAGAACATACAGGATAAGCTGATCTTCAGAAAATGAGGAAGCATCGTTTCCTCTCTGGTGAAGAAAAAAAAACACGAATGATTAGAGATAATACTACACTCTAAATCTGTAAAAAATACTAGAGAATACTAGAAAAGTATGCACTTTTGTATGCTATGGCCGATAACCGATAAATATTAGAAACACTAAAAACAACTGCTTTAAATGCTACAATTAAATTTAGGCATTGCAACATTATAATATTTTATATTTGTTTTTAAATTCGGTGAAGATTACATTTAACAGGTTTTCTATAATTCAATAGCTTTTAAACCGATAATTATTTCATTTTATGACCGATGAATAAATGAATATTACAATTCTATAGTGTTTTTTTAATAAATGACAAATAAAATGCTAAAAACAAGCAATACTGATAAATTAGGAAAATCTCTAATAACCGATATCATGCGCAATATAGTGCATTCCTAAAAAATACCATCACAGATGCACACACACCTTATCAAGCTCATCCAAATAACAATCAATGAAGTCTCTTGGCTCTCCCGGGACTCTAGTCTTTTTGTGCTCGTTGACCAGTTGTGCAGACATTTCTCTGGCCTTGTTGGCATTTGTGAAGGCCTTTTTAAAGGGCAGGGGCAGACCTCTCAGCATAGGAAATGTATCATATATCTGCAATAAAATGGAGATTTCTTCACTATACCACTAGTGAAAATAGTGATATTTTTGTCTTTGCCACATAACATAACCCTGACCCTTTTATTTGAACAAAAACAAAAATAATTAACTAATTAATCATAAAAACCCATGTTAAAAGTGGTTTAACTTTTGTATTTTTATGAATATGTTTTTTAGTATAATCATTTAAAAGATGAACTGAAAAAATGTCTCACCATGGCCCATGGCCCATTGGCAATCTTTGCATTCTCTGTATAGACGTGAACGAAACGTTTGAGGAATTCATCGTCATAATCATAACGGGATCCAAACAGAACAATGCAGATGATATTTGATGCAGCATTGTGGAACATAGTCTGAGGGTGAAAGGAGCTTCCTGCACATATAAAATATACATATAAAGCCAAAATGTACATTTTTGAGTGAACTGTTCCTGTAAGATATAGACATGTAACAAAAATAAGCACAATATTACCAACTCTTTTTTCCAGTTTGGCAATAATGTGTGAAACCTCTCCCAGAATTCTCTCCTCCATTGACTGCTTCCCCAGGCCAAAGTTCCTGAGGGTCATCAGAGCAAAGCGCCTGTGTTCTTTCCAACTGGGGCCATAGTCGGACAATATGACACCTGCGATAATATGTAAATGTTATTTATTGGCCTCAGTTATACCAAGTGTAATATCGGACAAGGCAGAAAATTGCTCTTTGGACTATAGAAGAGAGACAGAGCTCACAAGCTCACAAGGATATTGATTAACCACAGTCTGTACAGAGGTATCAGAGTGAAGGTTCATTTGCAAGTAGATTTACCGCTTCCTTTTGTAACACGATTGACCATGAGGTCCTGTGGCCGTCCTGCAAAGTCCACAGACTTAGTAAGAAGCGCTTCCTTCAAAACCTCAAAACCGTTAAGAACCACCCAAGGTTTTGATCCAAGGTACAGGCTGTAAACTTTCCCATAGCGATCTGCGAGCTAAAAGGTTTAATCATTAAGACATTAGACTGCTTGCAGTTTAGTACTTTATAATATATCTTACAATGCAATAAGCATTTTTGGAATTTGGAATATTTTTAATGTATTTCTTCAAGATTTAAAATTAGCAATCAATGAAGTGTTTAGAGAATCCAGTACTGTACCCTCTCAAAATCCTTCAAAGGATTGTTGATGTTTAGCTCCAGCAAATTCCCAAATAATGGCAGAGGACGAGGTCCTGGGGGAAAGTTTTTAGGCCTCGGGATCTGGATGAAGAGGAAGAGGAGGAAGATGCATATCCACACCAGTATCAGAAAGCCCAGCATGCTGACTGATGTCCAGCTGGTAACTGCTCTCCTTTCACATATAAACTCAGATAATAACGCACGAACCCTCCCACTTCAAACACTCAACATTCTCAGGAAGACCGAAGACTCTGAATTTATATTTAATAATTATTACAAGTTTAAGACAGAGCTTAATTATTTTAAAGCACAGTGTAAAAGTGAATGCATTTATGTTCCAGTCATACCATAATCTATCTGTTTGTCTGTCTGCCAAGTCAGGAGGTTAAAAGGGTTCAACAATAGGCTACCTAATAATACAACAACATGCTGGAAATAGTAAAATAGTACATAGAAAGCAAAACTACGGGTGCCTTGAAAGGGTTAAGTGATTGAAATGCATCAAAAGCTGAAAAAAACTTGCATTTTTCAATTTAACACATGACAAAGAGGAAAAAACGGTGTCTGTGGCCCCCACATGGCCGCTTTAGTTCAACGCGCCGTTCTTATCGCCCCTACAGACCGCGCGAGAGAATGCAGGAGCTTCCATTTTTTATCAGGTCATCCCATGATGCACCGCGCCTTCAACGGCTTCAGTCATTCAAGCGGCTCAGCTCTGGTGTTCAGGAGAGTGTCTGTTCTGTTAGGCCATCTGGGTTCGGGTAACCTGTGTCCTGAACCGGACCGGTCCCTGAACGGGGGTCTTTACTGTCTCGTTTCGAGCCGAACTTCCCCGTCCATGCTTCAGGAATCGCCGGCCGTTGACGGGAAGCGAGCGTTTGGGCGGCAGAAGCGGTGCTGTCAGCGACATTACAGCCGAAAGCGTTAAATACACAGACGCAGACCGACCGGAAAGAGAACGGTGGGAATTCAGGCACACTTTACAAGCAACTTGATGGATTTAGAGACCGGAAGAAGCGAACTGGGAGCAATGGGAGAGTCGCTGCAGCCGCAGACCCCCAGTCGCCACGAGAAAAGTCTAGGACTGCTCACGACTAAATTTGTGACTCTGCTGCAGGAAGCGAAGGACGGAGTGCTGGATCTCAAAGCTGTAAGCACGAGAGCTCAGTCAACAACATCATCATCACCACCACCATCTTCATCTTCTGTTATATGTTTTCAGTATCGAGACGCGCTGCGCCGGCAGAATATGCATCGTTTTTAATGTTTGCATGCACGCATATGCACTTTAGGTCATCTGACTCAATAGCAGCACAAAAGAAAGTTGTTTTATAAGTTGCTCTAGTAAGGGAAGAGGGGGTCGTGTGCACGCACAGCCCCTCTCTCTCTATCTAATCTGCTCGACTCACGTAAACTAGTTCCTCTACTAAACCAGGCGAACCAGCTAACAGGTTGCAAATGTTATGTCACTCCAGTCGGCGAAGAGAAAGAGCCCCGGTGTTCGTCGTGGTTTCCCGGAGGGATTTTACTGCGAATCCAATCCGGACAGAAAACTCAAACAAAAGCTTTCAAAACAAGCACGTGCTCTGGAGTTTGGGATAGTTTAGGCCCGCGCGACCCGGGGATGCGTTTCTATCAATCTGGCTGGCGTTTTAACGCGATGTTACGCCTCTAAAATGTGTTGAAAGTATAATTTGGCGATGTGAGCGATGCGGGATTGTGTGTTTGAAACGGTAGTTTAGAAATGCGCAGCTTCGGCTCGAGCTTGATTGCATCAAGTTACTCGCTTGTCAACTTTTCTGGGCTGTTTTCGTCAATTTGATAAAACCAGCAAGCCTTAAAGGGACAGTTTTCGAGAGAGATGAAAATTCTTCTATTTTTTTTTGTTGCTCGCTCTCATTTGTTTTATTTCTTTCAATTGGAAGCCAAAAGATGTTAAGCTGAATGACAGCCTCAGTCACCATTCACTTTCATTGCATGGAGTAAGGATGCAGTGCAAGTAAATGGTGACCAGGTGCCTCTCACGTTGTGCCTTATGTTATTTTATAATATTAGTAAAGTTATGAGAAGCCAGTATTTTATTGAACTGTTCTTTTAGTGGCTTGGTGTGTGAAACAATTTCACTGTGCAGAACGTGTGTGTGTTGTCAAGGTAGTCAATTTACAAGCAATGATTACAATCAATAATCTGGTTTTTCTGTTTATGTGAATGTAATTTAGGCTGCAGATACTTTGGCTGTAAGGCAGAAACGGCGCATCTATGACATTACCAATGTTTTGGAAGGCATCGGACTCATCGAGAAGAAATCCAAGAACAGCATCCAGTGGAAGTAAGGCAGACTTGCATATGCTTTCTGATGGGTTTAATGTAGTATCACGCTTGGAAGATTTTAGTGGGCTGCTAGGTTAAAACAGACGCATTTTCTTTGTGAATCGGAGTAGAATTATGTAATTATAATGTTAATTATGCATGTGTATACTGCTAAACAAGCCATTAATCATTCATATTAAGCTCTTTAATGTTATTGCATGGGTATGACAGACTTTTTTCACTTAAAGTATAATATATAGATATAAAAAAAGTATTGTGTATATACACTTCATTCAGAGGTTTGGGGTGAGTATTAAGACTTTCATGTTGTTGTTTTTTTCAAGAAGATTATGCTTTATTCAAAAAAGACACATTAAAATGACAGTAAAGGCATTTATAATGTTGCAAAAGATTAGTTTTAAGTAAATGTTGTTCCTCTGAACTCATGATTATAACGATTTCTGAAGGAACTGACACTGAAGTAGTTTCTGTAAATGCATAAATGCAGTCTTGATAGACACCTTTTTTAAAAAGTGTCTTAATACACAATAAGCGAGTAAAACAAGGTTATTTTAAGATATAACCCATGCCAAAAATGAAAAATGCAGTTAATTGTTCTTCTCAGACGTTTGTTTAAAATTAGCTGCAGCTTAGACACTAATTCTATTTTAGAGAGGTATCCATTGGAATGTCAACTAATTCACTTGATCTGAATGTCTTTCTATTTTTGTTCAATTGTAGGGGTGTTGGTCCGGGTTGCAACACGCGTGAAATTGCAGACAAGCTGATAGACCTCAAGTTGGAATTGGAGGATCTTGACAGAAGGGAACATGAACTTGACCAGCAGAGAGTTTGGGTTCAGCAGAGCATCAAGAACGTGACGGACGACTCACTTAATAGCCCATATCCTTCTAGCTACGTGTTTAGGATTTATCTTTTGAGCGTTGTAACCACTTTACAGCTCTTAAAGGATAAGATCACTTCCCGAATAAAAATTTCCTGATAATTTACTCACCCCTGCGTCATCAACTGTATGAGGAAAGACATTAATATCTTTGGATGCCACGAGTTAGTAAATTATCTGGGAATTTTTGTTCTGGATAAGAACTAACTCTTAATCTAGGTTGTTTTAGCTCAAGGTTCTCCTATGATACTTAAATTATGTTTGCTGTATGTCCTTAACTTGACACACTCTGGCATATGTAACGCATCAAGACCTCTGCAATTGCTTCAAAGGTTGGTTTTTTTGCGAGTAATTCATGACGGAATTTGGGGTGAACTAACCCTTGAAAGTTAACTATATGCATGCTTGTCTGCCACTAGGTGACACTCTTCTAGCAATCAAAGCTCCTTCAGGAACACAGCTGGAGGTTCCTGTGCCTGAATCTGTAAGTTGTGCTTCTGTACTTCCATTAAAGTTATTTATATAAAAATAAAAAAATACACAAAGTAATTAAAAAAAACAACATTTTTTTTTAGCATGGCAATGGTCAAAAGAAGTACCAGATTCACTTGAAGAGCTCTGCGGGCCCCATTGAGGTTCTGCTGGTGAATAAGGACCCCTCTAGTTCTTCTCCGGTGGTGCTGCCTGTTCCTCCTCCTGACGACATGCTTCAGAGCCTTTCCACCTCAGCTTCAACTACCTCTGCTGCTCCAACCAAACCAGCAGTCAACAGTACACCATCCTCCACCTCCACCTGCCAGAGTCCCAGCAGCACCACCGCTACCGTCACCACAGTCCCTCCCAACACAACCACTGCCTCCGCTCCTGGGGCTGCTACAGGTTGGATGCTGCACATATTTTAAATATAAATAATTTGAAAAAAAAACCTGTGAGAGAGAGAGAGATACTATATATATATATATATATATATATATATATATATATATATATATATATATATATATATAGAAAATACACAATGAAGTAGTTTCTCACACTGTTATTTATTACTGTTGTTATTGTAGACATGTCAAGCACCTCCACTTCAGATACAACAGCCAATCTGACATCAACAGACAAGCAGCAGCTTCAGTCATCTGCATCATTGGACAGCAGCTCCTCACTTCCTGATTCCTCAACCCTTTTTGAATCAGTGAAAACAGATCCTTCAGATCGTAAGTCTTCATGCTTTTGAAAGTGAACCCCATTCTGTCATTAATCTTGATTTGAAAAGGTTTCTGATCTATAATGTTGGGTGTCGAGTCTGGCTTTCTAGATAAGTGATAAATGAACGTTCCTTAAAGGCTCTAAAGGTCAGAATCATTTGAAACAAATTGGCCTCAACGATTCTGACTGTGTATCCTCTTGTTTTCTCAGTGTTGGATCTCCCCAAAGAACTTTCAGAAATGTTTGACCCTAAAGGTGAGAAGCGGTTAAACGTGCTTAACGTCCGCTATTGCTGATACGCTTGACTGATTTTATGTAGCTCAGAATTGTTTTTGTATTTGTCATATTTCCTTCTTTCTCCAAACAGAAATTATGAGTACAGATTTGCTTGAGGAACTGATGTCATCAGAAGGTAAAGCCGATCATAAGTCAGGCCATCTGTATATAGTGTATTACTAAACATGTAAATGTAATACGTTTATATAATCAATAAAAGTAGTTCAAATTTGCACATCAGCTGAAATTGGATCCATTTTTAGAGGCTAAATACTTTTTCATATGGTTACACAAACATGGCCGTGGTATCACTCTTCTTCTCTCTTTCTTTCTTAGTTTTCTCTCCGCTCCTCCGTCTATCCCCTCCTCCAGGTGACCATGACTACATCTATAACCTGGATGAGACGGAGGGCCTCTGCGACCTCTTTGACGTTCCCATTGCCAACCTTTGACCTCCAAACGCACCGCACAATGAGTAGTGTACTTAAAAGAACTTTCTTTTTTAATGCACCCTTTTGAAAGGAGGGGAAAAAAAGAAAGTGTGGCTCTGTGTCAGATCCATATGTATGATAAGCTGATTCTGTGTGTATATAAAGCTTTTTTTTTTCTTTTTCTTTTTTTTTTTTTAAATGTGTATATTTACTCCAACCCCAAAGCGGCTTACTGAAAATGAACTTTCCCTGCTAAATTCAACTACTCCGATCTGATCACGACATCAGACATCCACATAAACCATTTTTTTGACTCAAAAAACCATTAGACTCAAATAGTTTTTATACTACTTTTATATAGACATCGAGGGAATTTCATAACTAAATTCACCAGCAGATGTTAATGGTTCAGTGAAAATACCAGCTAGATGTTCCCTTTTTAAATGGTCTTCCTCTTCTGAAGTAGCACCTTTTTTTTCCCCTCTCGTTCAGTATATTTACTGATTTACTTTATGACTTATCTGGACAGATTGTTAATGAAACAGTGTATTACTTGTGTGATTTATGCTTTTGAAGAAAGCATGTCTCTAATGCATATGCATTTTAAAGCTATTCTGCCATTAGGAAGAAGTTTGTTCTCCTCTTGCAGCTCTCGGAAACACCCTGCGGGAGCAAGTTAGACTAATAACAAAGTGGGGAAGATTGCATTGCAGAATAGCGTGTATTGTGTGGAATTGATACCGTTTGGTGCTACATAGCGATATCTATTTATCATAGCGTCTATTCTCAGAAAAAGCGAAGGATCATACTTTGAATGTTGGATGGACCATTTCTGCTTTGTCTGTTTCAGGTGCGTCACGTTAATATTATTTGTCTCATTCACAAAATGATGAAAGCTCATTTTCATCACAGAATGAAAAAAATAATGGCAACTTTTTAATAATTTTTTTTTTTATTAGCAATTCGGAAAATGCAATTGCATAAGAAAATCTGAACTGAGAGGAAACAGTGGCGATTGTCTTTTTTATTTGGTTCGAAAACTAGAATTCTCTCTAAGAATTGCAAGAAAGTTTGATAAAAGTTTCAATCCTAGCATTTTAAACTAGCTTTCACATAGAATGGCTAGCCTGCAGTGTTTGAATATGAATTTAACCTCGTTTAATGGAGTAACTGCTGTGGAAAGGTCACATATAAGGTTGTGTACAAATTGTTAAAATAGATGCCAATTGCTATTTTTGTATTTTAAAACATTGTCCCTCGCTATGATTTGAGTCCGTAAAGTACATCTGTCCTTATCCCATTTATATATGTATAGATGTCTGTATATGAGAAACTGTCTAAAGAAGGATGTGTGTTTCAGGGGGCAGGGGAAGTAAAGGAAAAGAGTATCAATGTGGTATGTACTGAGTGCTGTCCAAACAGAATGTCATTATACGTGGGCTCCTGACTGAGTCCATGATGGTTGGCCCCACTAAAATAGTTTGTTTTCCTAATGTTCCTATCAGCTAAATGATATTTTTATGCTTGTACACAGTAAGCATTTGCCATTTATTTTTGTACTCGATAGATCTCCCAACAGCTCTGGTTTTCATTAGATAAATAGCAGTCTCTTCTGTCTAGCTTATCTCCACATTGCACTTTAAAACAGTTTAACACGCAGGTAACTTCCAGCCCTATGCATTGATTGGGTTGGCCAAGTCAGTTTTACAGTATCCAGGGAATTCAAGCAGTTTTCAAATCTTCACTGTGTCATTGCAAAGTACCAGAATTGTTGTTCTTTACTGGAATTGTCAACCCCCGTGAAATAAAGAATGTTTTTGTATTTGTGATGCTCTTGAATATATCTTTGCTTGATTTTAAGGCATTTGTTCCTACTTTTCTTGGTTTTTTTTTCACCTAATTCCTTAGGAGTCTGTCATGCTGCTTCTAGGCGCTTGAGTCATATCCTGCAGATCCAGGCATTTCTGTTCAAGTTTCACTTGAATAGGTTTATTGTAGTATAGTGGTTTAAAATTCAGGTTGGTAACATAGTTTTAGTGTTTTGAACCCCTCAAGGACTGATCCAAAATAGTACTAATATGCCTGCTTTCTAGTGACATCAACCTTTTTTTTTTTTTTTTTTTTTTGCTTGTTGGTAATTTACTTAAATGTAGTCAATTAAAATTATTTAGCAATTATATAAGAAAGTCTTTTGTTTTTGTAATCGGTCACACACAACATAAATTGCATTTAATTATTGCAGCATTTTTTTTTTTTGTCAGGATAATTTTTTATGTCGATACATTTGTTATACTTCATTGTAGATTTAAATGTGTAAATTGTGTTTTGAAAAAACTCAAGCAGTATTATATTGTATTAATATTTATGTTTATCTTTTAAGTGTTTTGCAACAATTAATGGTGAACAAACCATTTAGCATTATTTATTAAATGCTGTTGTGTGACATTAATCCATAAAAAAACACTACCGCAAAAAACGAAATATGCAAATAAAAATAAACCGTTTAGTTTTGTAGCGATTAGTTAGCTGTAGTGTTTCGGGTCTCCTCTCCTGGTCCCTCAAAAAAAAAATCCCATAAAGTTTTTGGAGAGTCGGGTCTCCGCTCCCTCCTCCAGGGGGCGGGAGGGACATTATTCAACCCGGAACTGTGAATATGATCAATTAGAACTCTCCGAAAACTTTGAACGAAATGTAACAGCCGATCGTTCGAAAAGAATCAAATCACTGTCGCCGATTCGCGCGAACAAAGCTCAAATGTTTATCCGCTCCGCAGCTCCGCGATCTCGCAGAGTGTGATTTTTTTCCCTTACTGCTTTCCAACAGGTAAGACGAAAGAAAATAACTTTTGTTCGGAACACTTTTGCTGCTACTTTTCTCGGAAAGCTAAACTGGGCGAAACGGATTTTAATCGTGTAAACGTTTTACGTGCACCTATGCGTTTTGTATCGAAAAACCGTAGCTGTAATTGAACAGAACAACGAAGCTTCAAACTCAAGTTTGTTTCTGTTGGTACTTGAAGGCTGTAAAACACAGCGTTCCGTGTCGTTTAAATCTAAATGCTCTGTCGGGTTTATATGCAAATAGTTGTTGATTGAATAAAACATTTGCCTGTAAATCTTTTGTACTTGACGCCAGTTTTTAGTGGATGAAATTCATAACCACATAATCTTTTCAAACATGTGTCTGATAGGCTTTCAAGCAGTTTGGGATTGATCAAAGAAGGGATTTACCGATGAAATTTGTCAGGGAAAGTGTTTAATGTCTGTTTTGGAGGCGGTTGGTCTGTCAGAGGGTGGCAGAGCTGAAATTCCAGGCTGAAGAACAGACTGTATCAGACCTGCACGGGGTTCAAAGGGCAAGAATCAAGTCGGGAATGCTATTAGTTGTCTTTAAAAGTAACTCGTTCGGACGGTTTCGTTCGCGTAGTAGCCAAAGAGAGAGAGAGAGCGTCAGGAAGGCTGTGCTGTCACGGTTTGTGTCTGAGCCTGCTGAGGCATGCTGGGAATGGAGTCTGGGAAACACAAACATTCGGTCTGTGTCAGCAGCTCTTACCGAAAGCCTTAGACGAAAAACCTCGTCTTACAAGTGATTTAATCAGCTTGAAAAAGCTCATTAATATGAGGAGGTTTTCAATCGTGTGCTTTAGATTAGTTTCTCTGAAAAATCATTATAAATCCCCGAGACGCGATAGAAGCTGTAGCTCAAATGTTTTTTTTTGGGCCCAATGGTGTATTTTATTTTCCAAGTTTTAAAAAGCAGCTTTCCCTCTTCCATTGGGAAGTCTTCTGAGGACGCATATGGAAGTGCTTGGGTCTGTTTAACAATTCGGCGGAGGCTCCTTAATAAAGCAGCCGTGTGCTTATGTGTATAGAAGTAGTTTTAGCCTCAGATGGCACACTTACGGGCCGCCGCAGTCTGTTCACTGACCGCCTGATGCCTAGCGCATGTAAAAAATAGTAATAGGTCGCTGAAATCTCTTCTCTCGTTGGCTTGCTTTAAAAGATTATTTCTCCATAAAATGAAAATTCTGTTATCATTCACTCACCTTCGTGTTGTTCCAATCCTATGTGAGTTTTTGTAGTAACAGATATTTTAGGAAACTCAATGTTGTTTGTCCGTACAATGACAATCACAGGGACCCTGTTGTTTTATACTATAAATAGTTAAATATCTGCTTGTGTTTTCCACAGAAAAAAGGAAGTCGTGCAAGTTTAGAATGGCACGGATAATGAATTTTTTACTTGTTACTTGAAGCGACATACTTTGAAGTGCACTGGGCGGTTACTATGAACTTTTGAGGAAGAAGAATTTGCAAGGTTATTACAGGCATCAGATCCTCGAATTTCCCTTCATTAGCGGCTGCGCGTTTTCTGTGTGGATTTTTTTTAATGCTTAAAGTAAAACTACTTTTTTGTGGTCCGTAGAAGATTGAAAATAATGCAAGGAATGACAGAATGTTTATCATTTTAGCCTTCTTTATGATTTTCGCCATAGGACGGGGTTTAAAATAAACTGTGGCTGATCTACATTTAAGGCCGTTGCACAATTTTCGTCCGAAAAAAACGAGACGTGGCTATCCCTTAAAGACAGATAGTCACAATTGCAGGAGGCAAGTGGAAAATGAGAGCACTTGATACACCATTAATCCCAGCATGCTGACTTAATGTAACTTAAAGCATAACCTGAGAGAGACGCAAGTTCTCCTTTAAAAGAGGAAGATGGTAAACACAGAACATACAGCCGGCCTGGAAATAGAATGCAGTGGCACATTTAGCATCCTAGCAAGTATTTGTGTTAACACTTTGAAATGAAAGGTGTGTATGGGACATGAAACCCTGTATAGCAGCCTTTGTGTTTGAACTCATTCTTTGAGTACTTGTAGCCTGATTTTAGTGTTTATTTCCTAATTCCCTCCCCTCCCTGTTTTCTCTAAAGGTTGAAGACGTTCATTTCTCAACATGCCGCAACAAAAGGATATAGTAAAGATCGCGATTCAGATGCCAGGCGCATACCCGCAGCTCATTCAGCTAGACCAGGTGAGCTGTTTTCTACTTCCTGTCACAAAGAGGATGTTGAGCGATGGATATGCAGCGGAGTGAAACTTGTTGGTAATCGGCGTTTGAGGAATAAAAACACTGTTTATTCAGTATCATTATGAAGTTCACAGATGCGTTTCACAAAGACAAAGGGATTTATGCAAATGAGGAAGTTGTCTGAATACTACAGGTTACTATTTAGTTTTGAGAAGCTGGCTATGAATTCTTGCTTGCAGGTTTAAAATATGTAAAAGTATAAATAGTAAGTTTACGTTTCGTAGTAACATTTACTGCAAAATTAAAATCAGAGATGTATTTATGTGCAGGAACAATCTAGTGATCATTTGATTAGTTTTTTTTTTTGGTCAATTATAATCTCACTTTTTACAACCTGTATATTAATGAATACTAAATGAAATTCTAAATGAAAGTTTATAATTCTTTAAAATACCTATGTTCTGAAGGAAGCCTGTATTTAAGCCTATCATTTTTATTTCATTTTTATTTTAATTTTTAAGACAAAATGTAATGAATTGAGACCAGATTTTTATAATTTTATAATTTTTAATAAATTCATCAAATCTCGTTAGTCTTCAGATTTTTCTCTCGGGCGTTTATTAATTTTATAATTTTTTTTTATCTCTTTCACATATTTCATATTTTTTTAAATTGTCTCTCAGGATTATGTCAGCGCAGTCACTCAAATTTTAAGACCGTTAATTAATTAAAATGTTTTGCAATTAAAATTGCGTCCGTATGATCAAAGGCACCTTACAAATCATAACCAATTAGTTCATTCTCAGTTGTTTGAATACGCTTATTACGGGCATCTACTCGCTCGAAACAATAGGGTGGACAAATGCTGTGCGTATTCGCTATCTTCAGAGTCTTTGTTCCCATTGTTTGGGACGTCCTAACAGAATGCGTTATTGTCTTAGAAACCCACCATTGTCCAATAAGCTTTCTTTTAGGTTTTCAAAAACCAACTGGGCTGAAATATGAATGACCTTATTGGTACTTAAGGATTAGTTAGAAAGAACCTCAAACCCCCGATGACCTTCCCTCTGCACTTCCTCTCCTTCCCAAACGCTTCCACTCGCTGCCAGCCTGTGCACCACAAATTATAGGCCACTGAATGGTCTACCGCGGAACACCAAAATTTCTGATCGGTGAGCCGCAGGAGCTGCCACAAATTATGAGATATTACAGATGTTGACTTGGGAGAAGCTCTTCCCTTCCTGTTTTGTCACTTGTTTTGTTTTGGTTGAAGTTCTTTGAGATGAACGAGCGAGCGTACACTTCTTAATTATTCTTATTTTGTAACATTTAATTTGAATAAATAGTAGTTTGGTTATTATGAAATGTGTTAATAATACATAAATAGAAATAGGTTTTGGGGAGCCACACCACACGTGGCATTTAGCACCTTGAAATAAAGAGCTGCGAGAGACCTATTGACACGCATCATTGGCCCGGTGGCATTTCCTGTTTTATGTCATTTCTAATAATAATTTGAATAAATAGTGCAATGGTTTTGTTAGAATATTAGTTTTCACTATGGGCAATAAGTTAATATGCTAAAACAACTTAAGAGTTTGTTTTCAAGATTTTCATGTTAATGTTGGGGTTTTTTTGTGCTTATTTTGTACTATTATAGTATTTATTAATATTGAATTTGCTTTTATTTTGATGATTTCCGTTTCATTTTGGTTCAACTTTTAGTTTAGTTATGTGCCTGTTGTTATTATAAAAAAAAAAATAAATAAAAAAATAAAAAAAATATATATATATATATATATATATATATATATATATATATATATATATATATATATATATATATATATATATATATATATATATATATATATAAAATCAGTCTTTAATATATTTTTATTTAACATTTTTTCCAGCTAAAGTTCCATTTGTTTTAGTATTAGTCATTTTAGTGTGTTTAATTTATTACTGTAGTGTACACTTAACAGATTTCATAATTTTCTATTATTTCAGAAAAAGCCCCTCACTGCTGTCATAAAAGAGGTTTGCGATAAGTAAGTGTTTTTGTTTTGTTTTGTTTTTTTTTATAGATGTTTGTATTTTAAAATTTCTCTAAACTGTCCATGTCTCTTTTTCCATGACGTATAATAGCTGTTTTTGTAAAGGGTGTCGTATTATTTTTGAAGGTGGAATCTTCCGGGTCCTGACAACTATGCTCTGCAGTATGCAGACGGGATCCAGACGTACATCACTGAATCTGTAGGTCATTTCCACCTTCCTCGTTGGCGTCTGTGTGTCGTCTTTAATCCAGTGATGTGTGCTTCACTTGACGTGTGATGTGTGTTTGCTGTTGACCGTGGGTGGGGTCAGACGTGGTTGTCTGTCTGTATCGCGGGCATGAGAGCTGACGGAAGTGTGTAATATGATGAATCCGTATCATCAGATGTGTGTGTGTGTGTGTGTGTGTGTGTGAATGAAGTGTGGAGATTGTGATTTCCCAGACAAGTAGAGGCAAAGGCTTGAATTACAGTTGTGCACATAAACCACCGAGCCTTGGGCTACATCACAAATAGGCTTTTGGACACCCTAAGTAGAGCCCTTCAAATGCCAGCGTCATCAAACAGCATCTGTAGCAGATTTCCAGACGCTCACTCTGAGAGTTTGAAAATAAACTAGAATAATGATGCAATACTATACAGATAAACTACATGTGAGTCCTGTGCCATGTTTAATCAACACTTTACTAAAGATTGTCTGTCTCGGACTTGATTGGCTATAATTACTTTCTTTTCTCTATCCGCTCATCTTTCTTTCTTTCTTTCTTCTCTGTTTCTCTTTATGGCTTTCTATCTCATTCAAAACATTTTTTTTTATCTCCTTCTTTCTATCTTTCTCTGTACGGCTTTCTTTCTTGTCTCTGTCTCTTTCTCTCTGTCTGTCTTTATTTTTTTCTTTCTGTATGTCTGTGTCTTTCCTGCTGGCTTAAAAAAAAAAAAAAAAAAAAATATATATATATATATATATATATATATATATATATATATATATATATATATATATATATATATATATATATATATAATCTTTCTGTATGTCGTCTTTATTTTTTCTTTCTTTTGCACACATTTGTACCAGTGATAATGATGTCTAATAATAACAGCATCACTTCCTGTACACTGACTGTTTTTTTTTTTTTTTTTTTGACTTGTTCTAGAATCGCCTAGACATCAAAAACGGCAGCATCCTGCGTCTAACCAAAGCACCAGTGAGTGTCACACAACCTCGTGTGCCCAAAATGGTCATTCTGCAACCAGAGTTTGACAGCGACCGTACTTAACTTGCATAGTGTGTCTACACACATCTGTTCGCTCAGTCTTTGTGTCAGCTTTAAATGTACACAACCACAGCACTGTGTAACGGGCCTTGTTTTCTTGCTTGGTGATTTATAACACTGTGTTTGTCAGGGCCGTTGCGCTGAAGATCTGTATAAAGGCATTCAGAGTTCAGACTCCGGCGTGCGCTGTGACTCTCTCAAGCTGCTGGCCGATGTCTCCACCGACATTACGTTCGCTCAAGAGTTTATCAGCCGCGATGGACACTCCCTGCTCGTCAAGATAGTAGAGGACGCTCACGAGTCGGTTTCCTGCCTGTGTTTGCCACATTTCTATGATTTGGAGTGTTTTATTACAGTATATATTTAAAGATTAAACCAGTGAAAGTGTTTTGTGTGTGTGTGTGTGTGTGTGTGTGTGTGTGTGTACAGGGCTCCTCTGATAATGACACACACTCTTACTGCTTTCATGGAGCTCATGGATCATGGCATTGTGTCGTGGGAGAATTTGTCCAGTGTCTTTATCAAAAAGGTACTGAAGCTACAAATACACTTCAACTCCATAATACAGTACGAACACTATAACAATCTGCATCTGCCTTTATTTCATGATTTACTAAATAGACTAGACTGGCTAATTGTCGCATTCTGCAAGCACATTTCTTAAATGTATAATAAGCACAAAAGTCTAAGACTCTTGTCTATCTTTTTAATTGTTTATTATTTAATAAGTAATAATAAATAACTATTAAAAGGTTTCCTATATGAAGTCAATATAAAACATTAATTGTATTTTTTATGTATTAATAGTTTATTATTATATTATTGCTATTACCAATCACCCTAGTTGTTTAGAATTTAAAATATATTTTCTGCATAACTTTATTATTTGTATTTAATATTTATTAGGAATTTTTTTTCATATTTAGAAATTTTATAAAACCATTAATATTAAAAACAAATGGATAGATCAAATCAAAAAAATAAATATGAAAAGCGTTTTATTTAAGTAACCGTCGTTAGTTAATGTGATTATATCACTAAAAATAAGTCACAATAGCTTTAATGTAAGACATGCCTATTGTGAAAGATCTTAAAAATGCGAAGTGCGTTGAAGCATTTTCCGTCTGAAATGGCTACCTAGTTGCCTGTATCCGTTTGAATCTATTGACTTGGGTTCGTTTTTCAGATCGCCAGTTTTGTGAATGCAAAGGTTCTGGACACGTCTATCCAGCAGGTGTCGCTGGCTATCCTGGAGAGCATGGTGCTCAGCAGCAGCAGTCTCTTTAATGAGGTCAAACAAGAAATCACCCTGGAGAGACTCATTTCCCATCTTCAGGTGTAAGTACAGAAGAGCTCTGTTTGCAGTACTACCAGTGTTTACTTTATGGGTGTGGAAGAGGAACTACTATAGCTGAAGGTGTGAAGTACACCACAGTAACGACGAGGATGATTCTATATTAAGATTTGAAGAACTGTGACCAGCACGCAGTCATATTAGTGGATGTTTAATATCGATTCTCATCGATTTCAACACTGTATTGAAGTACAGCAATTCTGTTAATAGTAAATTAAAAAGTAATAATAGTTAAATTTCACAAATTAATAACATCAACAATCATTGTAGTTATGTAGTATTATCGTTAAAATCAAATTGCTTGGCAGTTGCATTCAAAGTGCATTTGTGCATTCAGAATTATTTCTAGATGGCATAATTGTCAAATAAATGCTGCTTCCCTTGTCATGCAATTGAATGATTCTTCCTCTTTCTGGAAAACACCTTCTGGTTTAACTCATCGTGTAGATATTTATCACGTTTACGATGTATTGGATTTTTAAATCATCATTTTATATCAACATACATGTTTCGTTTTGTCTGCTTTTGTCGAACATGCTGTAGAACAAACCAGCAGCTGCAGACTAAGGCCATGGCTCTGTTGATGGCGATGCTGCTGGCTGGTGGAGAATCGGACAGACAGGTCAGAGCTGGAGAGGTTTTTGTTTTGTCTTGGCTTGATATCTTGGTTTTGTTGCCACTGTCTGTTGCGATAAACACAGTGCAAGCTAAATAAATTTGCTTTATTAGTTATAACCTGACCTAATGTGCATTCCATGTCATTCCTTAACTTCGCTAATTCTTTTATTGCATTAATATTGCATCCTTCTTGTGGGCATTTAATAGTTTTTCATTTTTATTCAAAGTTTAGTCTCTATTTTGGCTCATTTTATCTAGAAAAAGAAAACATGCATAACAATTCAAACACCTGAATTTTTGACTTTTCAGTCTTCCCAGACATTTATGTATCACATATATGATTAAATGAAAAATTAATAGTAGTTATTAAGATGGATTGGTTTGGGAAAAATATTACCAGAATTTCAACTTGCCTAATAATTCAGAACAAGGTGTATTATGCAAACAAAAACTTTTATTTTGGAAGTGATTTATTGCGATTTAATTTCTATTTACACTATTTTTGATTCTTCTTCTTTTTTTTCCCCTTTTTTTTTTTTTTTTTTTTTTTTTTTTTTTTTTTTTTAAAACTGTTTCTAATTTTAAATTTGAAATAATTTCAGGAGCTCTTTGAATTTCTTGAAAAGAGGAATCTACGCCAATACATTCACAAGGTGTGGGAAAGTTTTGAACCTCTCGCTTGTTCATACAATACTTCCTGTTTCACTGAACATTTCCCATTGGATCACAACCAGTGAACAAACAGTAACTATGATGTATCTTAACTGATGCTGTTTGCAGAACATCATCCACAGCTCTAGTTCAGTTGGAGATGAGATGGCCCACTACCTGTATGTGCTGCAGACGGTCCGTCTGAACCACCTGGAGGCCCGTATGAGAACGCCTCTCGACTCCTACAACCAGGTTCACTTTCATTCTGCACCTTCATTCGATTTTGAGTTGCTCAGCGCACCTTTATTTCTCACACGCATTTCCCTGGTGACCTTCAGGATCAGAGGGACATGCTTCACGGGCTCAGACAGGCAGCGTTTGAGACCGAAAGCGAGAGCGGTCTGAGTAACGAACGCAGGCGTTCCCTCTGCGCTAAAGAGTTTAAGAAACTCGGCTTTTCTGTGAGTACGACTAACAAAAAAAAAATGTTTTAGAGTGGAAGTGAGAGTACTGCACCACAACAAACCTGTTTTGTTTGTGCCAGAATAACAGTAATCCTGGTCAGGACCTGAGCCGGTGTCCTCCGGGTCTCCTGGCGTTGGACACCATGGCGTACTTTGCCTCGCGGTATCCCGATGCTTACAGCAGGGTGAGTGAGGTCATCAAATGCAAATAAAAAACCTTTTTGGAGCCGTTGAATTTCACTATATTAGCATGTACCGGCCCGTAAGTCTTTGTCTCTCTCAGTTTGTGCTGGAGAACAGCAGCAGAGAGGACAAGCACGAGTGTCCGTTTGCTCGCAGCAGCATCCAGCTCACCCTCATCTTGTGCGAGATCTTGCGCATCGGAGAACCCCGTGAGTGAACTGACACCGCGCTAGAGATGGTGCCGATGATTAGACGTGATTTTAAAGCTGATGGGGAAAAAAAAAACCCTTGACTCAACCAAGTTTGCAAACTGGAAATGTTTTGTATTTTGTGTTTGCATAAATATTATAATTTTTTTTTTTTTTTTTTTTTTTTTTTGTCATTTAACTCATTTCGCCCGTGTCTTTTTTGCAGCCTCTGAGACCGGTTCAGACTATCATCCCATCTTCTTTGCTCAAGACCGCCTGCTGGAGGAGCTTTTCTGCATCTGCATTCAACTCCTCAACAAGACGTGGAAGGAGATGAGAGCCACGCAGGAGGACTTTGATAAGGTAAGATATTCACCTCCACCACCTCTCTCATCCTCTTTTCTTTTTCGATGTGTTGGTCAGCTATTACTGAAACTATACTGTATTTTACACCGTTCATTGCTCATTACCCTTCTGAAATCCACATATAACTTCAACTGTTTTTATGTGCAAAAAACTTTTGCTTTTTCCGTCCTCTCACTGACCAGTGATACAGCTAACTACAATTATAATATTTTTAAATCAAATAATCCTGGATAGCGGCACAACTACCACATTTACTGCCCAGAAAGGTAGTAAGGACATTGTTAAAATAGTCATTATTTCTGTTTTCTTTGCACGAAATGTGTTTTAATAGCTTCATTATTATCCAGTTAAATCACTGATGTCACATAAACTATTTTAATGATGTCCTTACTACCTTTCTGGGCCTTTAATGTGGCATTACTTTTTGTTCCAAAGTTGAACAAAGGTCCGTTTTTTGTTTTTTTTTCTTTAATTGGCTGTTATTTTAAAATCAAAGTGCATTTATCACTTCTTGAAAGCGTTCATTTGCAATTGAAAGCCCACAGCAGACGCATCCGAGAAGTGACCAGCTGCAGCAGTGATTTATAGTTTATAGAACAAATGTATATTGATTGGTTCTTCTGGACATGTCTGAGAAACGTCAAGCTACTGGAATGACAAGCATGCTGCTCCTCGACCAAAGAGTCCGACTCCTTCAAGTGCTTTTGTGTATATCAACATTCCCTAAATTGTTCCTTTTCTGATGTTATAGAAAACGTCCTTACTCCAGCCCAAACTATATAACAAAACAGACCTCCGTTTAATAACCGCTTTCTGGCCGTAAACCCCGTGACCTTTGTGACCTTTGGGATGGAGCGAGCGTCCAGCTGACCGGCCTGTCTTTTGTTTTCGCTGATCGTCACCCCCCCCACCACACCAACCTCGTGGGCAGGGACTTTATAAAGGGGTATTAGAAGAACAAAAGGAATCCCGCTCCCTCGCAGAAATACACATCAGCAGTAAACCACATCCCAAAAATAGCTTAGCGTTTTAAAGTGTCATTTTACTGGCCTTTTTGTCTTTGCTCTACAAGTTTTTTTGGAAATATTAACGCGTTGAGAAACATGTGGCTTACGTTTAATGATTCAAGGCTTTTCTTGAGGTCAGACCTGAGGAAAAACTAGTCAAAGTTGAGCTCTTGTTTCTCCTCAGAAGGGAAATTACTCTCGCTGTGTGCGTTTTCTAATAACTTGCTCGCTTGACCTTCTTTTTTTCTTTGCACCCTGACTGTGTCGTTTCTGTTTTACGGCCGTTAATATTGCTATTGCTGACTGGTTTGTTGAGGCCTGTGATGTGAAGAGAGCGTGTGTGTGTGTGTGTGTGTGTGTGTGTGTGTGTGTGTGTGTGTGTGTGTGTGTGTGGGTTTATTGGAGGGCATCTAGAAGGGAGGGACCATACACTCTCTCTAACACATACACACACCCCAACACCAACACACACACACACACACACACACATTCACTCAGTGTTGCTGTGGTTGTGAGGGGACCGCAGCTGCTGCTTTCACTACAGCTGAGGTAGGATGGGTTTTATCTTCATGTAGAATAGAATGTATATATTTTATTTATATGTTTTATTAAGCAATTTATGGCAGAAGATGTCGATGATGTGGTGCAGTTGACATGTTGATGTGTGTATTGTTCGCGTAACATTTATACAGTTTAACTCTCTAGTTTCAATTTGAAAAAAATAATGGATTTTAAGATGTTTTTAAAGCTTTTTCAAGCATTGGGCTCTAAAATGGCATTTATACTGTTAGTGAATAAAGTTGTTCATACTTTTTTATTATGCAAGTAAAGAATGTGACATTGTTTACATAAAATGTTTAGAAGTCATCTCTTCACAAGAAAGACCCATCATTTCAGTGTCCGTTTCTCCTCCCCTGCTGATTCATTCATTCCTCCCCGTCTCCCCTTTTCAGTTGCCCTTCATTTCTCTTGTCCTGATCCCCAGAGACACGTTGTTGAGGGGCGAGCAGGGTTAAGCGGTCTGTGTGTGTGAGAGTTTATTGGAGGAGACGGACACGCTCGCACACATTGCAAATGGAACGCATCGGTTTGTTTTTTAATAATCGGATCTGATCCTGCTCTATATCTAAAGGTGATGCAGGTCGTCCGGGAGCAGATCACCAGGACTCTGTCCAGCAAACCCACGTCTCTGGAGCTCTTCAAGAATAAGGTGAACGCTCTGAACTACAGCGAGATCCTCAAACTGAGACAGACGGAGAGACTCCACCAGGAAGAGACGCTTGCTCCACCTGTGCTGTACGTTTTGAATCTTTCAATCAGTTGATTCACAAAAATGAAAATTGGTATTGATTAGTAATGTAAAAATGAGTGCCATGAAACGATTGATCACAATTAATCACATTAATGTTTACGGAATATGTGTGCATACTTTATTTATATATAAATGTATATGTATTATGTTTTTAAAGACACACATACAGCATATATTTAGAAAATATTTACATGCATGTATTTGTATATTCATAATAAACATACATAGTGCGCACACATATTACATAAACCAAAACATTTCTTTTGGATGTTTAATCGCAATCAGTCGTTTCAGAAGGTATTACTACAAACTGATAAAACTCAAAACCATAAAGATGCTGATTCATGTACAGAGATCGTCAGCCCCTAGTGGGGAACCACTGAAGTATCTAAAAGTAACACAGGTTTGCTTAATAGCGTTTTGCGGTTTGATCAGTTGTCTGTAACAAATAATTTGAAGCAAACATTTAGAGTTTTCACAAAGGAAGCGTTTTGAAAGCACCTATCAATAATTTTACAAGAGTACGTGACTCCATCATGCATTTTTTTTGCTGTGTTTGTATTCAGTGAGCTGAAGGAACGTCTGAAGCCGGAGCTTCTGGAGCTCATCCGACAGCAGAGACTGAACCGTCTGTGTCACGGGACGCTCTTCCGGAAGATCAGCAGCCGACGGAGACAAGGTGAGATGCCAAGATCCTCACAGACACCAGACAAATATGACCAGGATCTAGAGCAGGTGTCATTCGTTTTATTCATTTCCCCAGACAAGCTCTGGTATTGTCGGCTGTCTCCTAATCACAAAGTCCTGCACTATGGAGATGTGGAAGAGGAGACGGAAATGCCCTCCATTGAGGCTCTTCAGGAAAAGAGTGAGTCTGACTGCTTTAGAATGAGCTTTAGCTGACTGTTGAACTCAGTCGAATAAATCATTTAAATTGTATATGCTCTTAGTTCCTGTCGCAGACATCAAGAATGTGGTAACAGGGAAAGACTGTCCTCACATGAAGGAGAACAAGGGAAAACAGACTAAGGTATGATGCTAATGTTCTTTTCTTTTAGTGCTTTCTATTTATTTATACAATTTTAATAAAATCAAAGATCTTAAGATTATCATTTTTTAAATGCATAATACATAACAATTAGAATTTATTTAGCATTCTTTATTTTATGTGGTGTTCTTAAATTGTACTTACACAAAAAATGTGTATATTTTTTGTGTATATTAATAATAATAGTTATTATTATTATTATTATTATTATTATTATTATTATTATTATTATTATTATTGTTATAAAAACATTATTTAAGCCACATTAGATGAAAGGCTTGTTCGGACCATTCTTTTGCCATTTACTGTTTCTGTCAGGAACAATTTTTAGCAGAAGGATTGCATTTAACCAAAAAATCTGAATATTGACTGATAAATACTGATTAAATATCTGTGGATATTGGCCAGTAGTCAGTATAATCTTTTGCATTCTTGAACTTTGGCATTTTTATTTTCTTAATGCTTGGTCGTATTGAGAATAATTTGAGTTTTTATTTATTATTATTATTATTAATTTAATTTTATTTTATTCAACAAATTAGCTCTTTGACTTCATTAAAATTGAAACTGAACAATCTCAAAACAGGTGGAAAATTACCATAATGCATTGCATTTAAAACACAGGCTGTGCAAAAAAATCAAAAATAATTCAGAGGTTTCTTGTTTCATTAGATGATAAAACTGAGCTGTAAGCATGTGCTGGTTTGTGGTTGGTTTCGCAGGAAGTGTTGGACTTGGCGTTCAGCATCACATATGACGTTGAAGAGTATAGCTTGAATTTCATTGCCTCTTCCAGAACAGATGTGAGTTTAATCTGTTTTTCCACTCTTGAACTGCTGCGATCCTAGTACTATTGTAGTGTTAACTCGGCTCAAGCGGTGCTAATTTAACTGAAAAAAAAAAAAACGTATTATTTACCCAAAGCTCCGATTTCATTTCAACTCTTGCCTTCCAGTTCTGTCTGTGGACGGACGGCCTTAGTGTGCTCCTGGGTAAAGAGATGAGCAGCGAGAGCATGCGCAGCGAACTAGAGATTCTCCTCTCGATGGAAATCAAGCTCCGCCTCCTGGACCTGGAAAACGTCCCGATCCCAGACACGGCACCGCCGATCCCCAAACCGCCCAGCAACTTCAACTTCTGCTACGACTTCAGCCAGGCCGAACAATAGCGCACAGGCCGTAAGCATGCGGTCAGCAGCGGTCACTGCGTTGCAGAGACAGGAAACAACAGGAAATGGCCCCTGGGTGGCAGCAAAAATGCAGGTTTCGAATTGGGAGACATTTGATAGTGTTACAGGGCTTGAAATGAGTGAGAGAGAGAACACTTTGTGATTGTTCGTCTGTGGTGCTGTGCTGCAATATAAGTGCCTGCAGTGGATAAGTCTTGAGTGTTTTTATTAGTTAAAGGCTTGACGTGTTTTATCTAGCGTGTCTTTTTTTTTTGTCAGAAGACCTGTATGAAACTCTCTGGTCTGAACGCACATTTTGTCTTGTGGTACTTTTTCCCTATTTTATTTAGCTTCTACCAAAATCGTACTAAAAAGTATTACATCAAGCAGCCTACTCGGAAGGGGGAAAAAAAAAATCAAGTATGTTATAAACGTTTGTGCTTCGTGCTGGCATCCTTATTCATTCTCTTCATGAGGCTCAAAACGGTACTCGTCTAGTACTATGTTTTACAGTTTAACATTTATTACAATTGTCGATTAATAGCTTATCATAAAAGAGCGCTGATATGCTTAGAACGTTTCTGTTTATACTAATGCATGGGTGGCATTACTGCATTGGCAAAGTCTGTTGCATTATTAGGTGCATATTAAAGGTCATTGAGCTGGATTAAATAATCAACAAATTTGGTACTGAAAATATTTTCTGTCGTTGGAGGAGTAGTTTGGCCAAGTGGTTTGGAGACACTGAATATTATCGGTGTGATTTGATATTTTTAATTTTGTCACTTAATCCATATTTTCAATTTACTTGATGAGTATGACTTCACGTTTTATTTTGGTCCAGCTGCCTGTTTTGAAATAGCCAGTTTCCCTTCGGTTCAGAATACCACTAGCCGTGTAGGATTTGACATCAGTGTTTTTTGTGTGGGAGAAAATCATTTTTCTGTTAAAAAAAAAATAATAATAATTGTAATAATAATGATTGTGCCATTTTATATTTTGGCTAGATGGTTTCATTGCCGAATAACAAGCACTTCATAGTATGTTGATTTCTAATGCATACAATGTATCAAGATCAAACATATGCGATTAAAAAAATATTCTGTGGTGCCGTCGTAAAGTGCATTCATGGAGCTGACAACTTTAATGCCTGGAACATCTGCAGGATATATATATATATATATATACACACACACTTGTTCTTTTGTGGTTTTCACAAATCTAATGAAAACATTGATCTAGCAAAAAACGGTACTGTATTTGCTTTGTATATAGCTTTCCTTGTTCTGATTTTGTGTAACAATCTTGATCAATAATGTGGCCACTCTACCAGCTGACAATGGTACGTGATATTAATTCAAGTCCTTTGTATGGAATAAAAGAATATATATATTATTATAATAGCTGTAATGTCTTTTTTGTATCATTACAAATCAGGCTCTGGTCCATGAGAACTAAATAGAAAAGTGTTGCTATAAGCTATGAATGTAGATAGATAGTAAAATGTCCTGTTTGAAACATGAAATGTGTGTAATTACGGGTTGCATTAAGCAACCAGACCTTTGAGCTTATTACTCTTAGTCACGTAACCTGAAAATACACCCTTACCTGGCGCTGATAAAACACGAAAATTGTAAAGTGGATTTACAAAGATTGCACAATGGGGTACAATAATGAAAAGACAAAGAAAATACAAATAAAACATTTTATTTGACGTATACTGTCTGGAAGTAGAGTTTAATATCTACTAATCAATAGCAGATTATGCTCCCAGTACTACTGGAGTCTTTTGAAAGGTCTGGATCCTCAGAATCATTCAGAAGCAGTGATTCACCAAAATAATAACACAGTCCTATACAATACAGCATTTAGGAAGTGATTACTCTCACATACCTGAGTTAAAAGTGCTTTAAATATATTTTTATATTTTATCATACATATTATTGAACCGTGACTTGTGAAGTTTACATTATTTCAACTTATTTTTAAAACGATATCTAAACGGCAGAATTTGTGGTGGAAAAACTACGTACCCATGATGCTGTGCATAAAAAAAAAACACTCATCAGAGTAATGGTGAGCAAATTATATCAAAAATCATACCAGCTCTGCAGGCAACAATATTCTTGTAATATCCTTTAAATATATTGTTTCTATAATTACAATTTACGGTTTTGAATGAAGAGGTTCATTTAAACGTTGCATAAAACAAGTTTGAATCAAGTTTAAAATAAGTTTTTGTTTAAGTGATATATATGTGTGTGTGTGCTTTGTATATTAATTATGTACATATAAATACAAATGAACATTTATTTGGTAAACTTCATTTATGGATGTATGTTTCGCCAACTATTTTAATTAGATTGTCATTCGCAGTTCTTCGTGGAATAGTAGTTCTTTCCTTCAGTCAAGTCCTTGTCCACTTTTCAAATACTTTTTTGCTTCGTATGGTTTTGTTTGTGGATTTTTGAAGACTTTTTTTTTTTTTTTAAATCCCCATCTAAGCCACTAACAGATTCATAGTACCATAGTAAAATCTGCACCGTTGGCGAAGCGACACTGGACCTTCTCAAGGAAGGGCAGCCGGGACTGGAGGAGGTCCACCTGGTGCACGGTGATATCCTTACACATGGACACGTCGAGGGTCCGGAGCCTGTCGCAGTGCAGCGCGATTATTGAAAGAGTTCTGCAGGAACACATTGAGCGCGTTAAGCGGAGTTCGTTCGTTAAGTACAAAACCACATGACAGTATGACGCCACTTACTCGTTAGTAACGGCGTCGCAGCAGGCCAGGAACAGATGCTGCAGTCTGTGGAGGAGCGGAAGAGCCCGTGCCATGCCCTGGTCGCTGATCTGGGGACAGTGGCTGAGCGCCAGGCTGGTGAGGCTCCGGCAGTGATGGGCTACGGACACCAAGCTGTCGTCGCTGATCTCTGGCAACATAGAAAGCGATAGGCGCTGCAGGTCCGGGAAATGGAGTACCTGAGGAGGCCAGGAGCATTTTGACATCGTATCCTGCGCTGTTTTTCGAAAGTACATGCTTTAATCATTGAGGCACCGACCTGTGTGATGCTGGTGTCAGTTAACTTTGAGCAGGCCGACAGGTCCAGCTCCTGAAGAGCCCTGAGGGCCAAGAGAGACGCTCCTTCTTGATGCTCCCTGAAGGCCCCGAGGTCCTCCTCGGTCACGAGACGTGGCTTCTCCTGAAAAGGCAGGCTGGGAGGCTGGAAAAAGCCCATGTTTCCAAACGTCCTAGTAAAGCTTGGGCCTTTATCCTCCTTCACATTTGGGGCATTTATGAGCTAACTGTGTGCAGTTATTATGAAAACGTTGTATGTAACCCTGGACCACAAAACCAGTCATAAGTGTACATTTTTCGAAACTGAGATTTATACATCATCTGAAAGCTGAAAAAATAAGCTTTTCCAAAGTTTTTAGAACAACTATTTGAAAATCTGGAATCTAAGGGTGCAAAAATCACCTTTAAAGTTGTCCAAATTAAGTTCTTAACCACGCATAGTACCAATCTGAAATTAAGTTTTGATATTTTTACGATAGGAAATGTACAACACATCTTCATGGAACATGATCTTTACTTAATATCCTAATGATTTTTGTCATAAAAGAAAAATCAATCATTTTGACCCATAAAATGTATTTCAATGTAATACCCCAGGGACTTAGGACCGGTTTTGTGGTCCAGGGTCACATATTAGTTCTAAAAATCCCACCTCTTTGTCTCTTGGTTCACAATCTTTGGTGGGCTCCACCATTCCCAGCAGCCCCCAGTCAGAGATCTCCTTGCACCACCCGAGCCGCAGCACCGTCAGCGCAGGGAGGTACGTAGCGATGGCTCGAATGCTCAGGTCAGTGAGGCAGACACAGGACGTGAGGTCCAGCTGTCTCAGGTTACAGCTGAGCAGCTGCGTCAGGGAGAACATGACTGTATCCTGTTTGAGAACACCGGGTGTTAGCGAGAAGGCAGATGGTACATAAAAATCTGCAAAAGATATTCAAATTCTATTATGCAAAGCAAAAATTGCATATTTTAATTACCCTGAATGAGCTAATAATTCTTTTTACTTTTTTACTAATTATGGATTGGTTATATTATAAACATAATATTATCATTTACATATTGTTAGTATTAATTAGTATAAATGAATTAGTATAAAAAAATAAATAGTTTTAAAAGAGAATTTAGGCTTCGCATCAACATAATTTAAAGCATAAAAGATACAAAACAAAATACTCTACTGTATATATTCATGTTACCCTTCATTCTGACATGTATAACATGCTAATAATTATTCATATATAATTACTCACCCTTATGTAAGTGCAGTTTCTAAGGCTAAGGGTGTCCAGCTGAGCCCCGGGCTGTGGAGAGGACAATCCCTTCACCAGGTCTGCACCACTGACATGCAGACACTCGGACAGATCCAGACTCCTCAAGCTCGGTAGCGTCATCAGCTCGGCCAGGCCTTTATCTGTGATCTTCCAGTCCTGCGAGAGGGACAGCGACCTCAGCTCCTTCAGCTCAGTGGCCACAGCCAGCACCGTCCTACTGGTTAACTCTGTACAGGCTCGGAGGTCCAGAGTCCTCAGACCGTTCTGTTGCTTGCAGAGGATTTCCATGGAGTAGTCCGTCAGCTCTTTGCAGCTGCGCAGACTCAGATCCACCAGACGCAAGCCGGGCACCTGAGCGATGGAGCGGAGCGACTCGGGAGTGATGCTGGTGCGACTCAGGTCCAGGCTGCGGAGCGTGGCGGCCTGCTTCTGCAAGAGACTCAGGAGGTTACGGAGGGACACTAGAGCGGATGAGCCAAACCCGACAGGGCAACCACGGTATGGGTCGAACTCGAAAGAGATGTGACATCCGGCCAGGGACAGACTGCGTAACCTGGGCGTGCAACTCGTCAGGCGGTTAAAAGAGAGGTCTGAGAGATAGCGCAGATCAGACAGGTCCAGCTCCTCTAGATTTCTCAAAGCATTCTGGACCTATTATTGCAAAAAAAAAAAAAAAAAAAAAAGATATACAGTATATATATATATATATATATATATATATATATATATTTAGATAAGATGGTATATGCATACAATATATATATGTTATTTAAAGTGCCCCTATCATAGAGTTTTGAAAGTGAATGAAAACATCCTGCAACGTTTTAAATCTGAAAGTGGCCCATGTAGTTCACAAACATATCCTAGAAAATCACAACTTTTTAATTTCCGCTGGTCTTAGTACACAATATAACTACAGAAGAGTCAAGTTTTAAATACAAAAAATAAACTCTTTGGTGATTTTTGAATGCTATGCTACTGGTCTAATCAGATTCAATGATCTATGCTAAGCTATGCTTAAAAGTGCTATCGCCAGATCCACTGAACAGATTCCAAAAAGGTAAAACTCTTATTAACTTATTAACTATGGAGGAGTTGGAGAATGAGCCTATTTCCCAAAAAGTGGAGAGTTCTTTTAATTTACAGTATAAAATTTACATTTTGAATAGGATGCAAAAAGGTGACATTTTTTCAGAAAATGCCCAAAACTGTTTTAGGATTTTTTGGAAACTTTCTAAACCATTCTGGAGAGTTTCCAGAAACGTTCCCTTTGCAGCAGTAATTATGAGATGTAACCTGTCTGCGGTGCTCCTCTCTTGACAAAAAAGCTCCAGACATAAAGAGGCTGTCGAGCCCGTGGAGATCCAGCTTGCGGAGGCCAGTCAGATGTGGTAGGAGGCTCAGCAGCGAGGCCTCTGTAACACTGCTGCCAGGTAGAGCCAAACTGTCCAAGTGAGGGCCGAGGTGAAGGCCCACCTCCAGAAGTACTTGTCTCGAAAGGCTGGATCCATCTAGATGGCTGATGACTAGGCCACAGCGGGGGCGGCTTGCAAGTGCACGGATAAAGTCCAGTGAAGATGTGGAAACAGGGAACTTGAAAGTGACATTTTTCTGTGGTAAAGCAACAGCAACGTAAACAATTAAGGAAGCGGACTAACACAGATAAAGAGTAATGTTTTAGATCATCTAGAAAGATGAGACAAACCTGAAACCGGTGGTCTTGGCATGCATCATACCAACTCTTACAGACCAGTGAAGCCTCCTTTCGATCCGTTACATGAAGGAAACTCAATATGTAAGAAATTATCTGAAGCAGAAAGAAAATCACAGGTTGAGCTCTGGTACATATTAATACATGAGTCAACTACATAATACAGGTTGGGGCAAGTTGTCACTTTTATGTTATAAATATGTTGTCTCGTAGTTATTTAGCCAATTGATTTATTTTTTTGCTTTTATTACACTGACTGAATATATGTATAAATATTTTAGATACATATACAACACAAAATTTCAAACAAACAATATTTAAATATATATAAAATCACCTATTACTTCTTGAATAAACATTTTTATCAATGTGTTTCAAAATAAGTGTCAAATAAATTTTTGACAAAAAAAAAATAATAATAATTTGTGAATATATTAATATATTAAAAAAAAACTCCCCTCACAATCGTTTTATTATTTACATGTTGTTTAAAAACCTGACTGCAGCAGGCTGTTTAAAAGCAGGTTTCATTGTGACAACTTACCCAATATAAAGAAAATCACTTTCAAAAACTGACCTAAGAAGTATTAACTGAAGCAAAAATGTGACAATATCATTCTTCACATCGATTCAGTGATATTTATATGGTGCAGTGTCAAAAATATGCTGTCCTACGATTAAGCCACAGTGAAATGAAAATGCATGGTCTTTAGGGACTGGGTTAGCTTGACTCACCTCAGCAGGTAGATGTGGACTCTCCATGACTATGAGCTCACCTCAGTCATCTGGTCTTATATCAATTTGTTTATTTAAATTGATATTACATATCAATATTAAATCGTTGATACGATTTAAATTTGTTTATCATTAAATCGTTTCACGGGCTGGCAGGTAGTGGACTGTCTTGCTGAACATTCATGAGCACGGGAACATCTGATAACAGTCTCCTCTTGTTCCTCCTTACACAGTATTAAGCGATGCAAAAAAAAAAACCCAGCAATATTCACACCAAATTCCGCCAGTTCCCACAAACCTCATAAATGTACAATCACCAACAAGCGAGTAAAAAATGTATTCTTAAAAAGAAAATAATAACCCACGGACACAGGAAGAGCAGTGGACATCACGTGCAAGCGGCACGAAAAGTATGCTGGGAAATGTGGTTTAATGAAAGACTGACTCAGCCATTGAATTTGTGTCGACAGATGGCGCAGTATTTCATGTAAATGAACATAAAAACGCGCTTTACACTTAAATAAATAACCGTATAATATAATATAATATAATATAATATAATATAGGTTTTTTTAGCATTGCACAGTATTTTTGCACCAATTTGTATTCTCTGTAGTGTTGCTCTCCTGCAAACATTTCCCGTCAGACGTCAAATAAACATTTATAAAATGTCTTTATGGTGTTTATGATTTCTAATGCATGTAAATTGAAACGATCAAATGTTTGGACACAGCAGATGCTTTCCAGATGAAGCGGACGTTTTTGCAGACGTCTGTGGTGGCTTGGATTCATATAAAAAATACATTTTTAATAAGCGTAAGGTTTTGACATATATATTTTAATTATAAAATTTAGTATGTAAACTGTCTGACAGAAATAAGTGCGCTCCACGTTTTTGGCTCATGTATTTGTCATGTCGGGACACATCCACACTTTCACGCAACAGGTACTGCTTCTTGCTCTTGTTCTCGTGTGGCGGTCGGTTTGCTGGGGGAGAGTCGTCGCTGCGGGTCGCCGGCGGTGTGAACGCTTCTGAACGCTCGCTTTGGACATCAGCAGGGTCCTCACTGATTGAGTCACTGGCAGTATGTCAGCGACGGTCAGGAGCCTCAGTGGCTTTTGAGGTTTGTCTTCCCGCAGCCGCTTGTTTTTATAGCCACCGCTCTTTTGACGAAGCCGGCTTTGCTTGTCTGCTCTGGCTGGTTCCTCGTCAGGGTTTCGAGGCGCAGGTTTCCCCCGCCGAGTCGGAACCTGTGGCAGAGGAACAGACTGTAGCAGCGGAGCTCGGGGTTTGTCCGTCTTGACAGCAGCCGCGCGAACCAGCGGAGGCAGAGTCGGCACCGTCAATCTAACTTCTCTGCCTGGCCTTTCAGTTGTGATTACAGATGTCTGCGCGGTTGTCTGGTTAGCGTCGAGCGGACCAGTGTAGCGCTTGTTTCCGGTCACCAGGAGCCTTAGGTGTGTGGGTGTCTGGCCAGTGGGCTTCACAGACTCCGGCAGAATCTGTCCATAGTTACACTGCCGCATGACTGACGGCAGAAACGGGCGAAAGCCGAGGAGCGTTCCACAGCTGTCTTGAAACATCGAACTCAGAAATATCTCTTCTCTGTGAACTTCTTCTTTCTCTGTTCTTTTAGCAGCTTCAAACGTGTTCGCACAAATATACGCTCTTTTCCCATTACGACGTCATAAAATGTTTTGGAACGTAGAACGTTGAAAATCAACAAATTATACTTTAGCATCCAATTGTAGGCGGTTTGATCGTGTCTTGTTTGATACATAAATCAATTTTATATATATATATATATATATAAACGTCCCATTTCATTTCTTAAAAATAAAGTTTTCTTTAAAGATTTCTTGCTTTCTGGCTTATTGATAAATCCTAGAAATGCACTAGCAATTGCTGTTATTGTATAGTCAATAACCAGTCTTTAAAATTCAGTTTATTTTGGTTGTTCTGTAATTCATTTATAATATGATCAAATATTTAGATATAATCATTAAGCTGTTTGTAGCATGATTTTATAAACATTAACCACACACCGCTCTTGTAGTCATTTTAAAAGGTTTCTAAAAGTTTGTCTCTGCACTTGGAAGTTTGTTCTTGCGACTGCAAGAAGTGTTTTGGAGGACAAAGCCAACCGAAAGACTCTTCAGCTGGGGCCTAGAAAAATGGCCCTGGATAAGTGGAAGAAGATGGATGGATGGACAACGTAAAATTATTCTAATGACCCCATTATCTATACAAATTTAAACAAAATCACCACCTCGAAAAATGTGGTAGCTGTGGTGTATTTTTTGGTTCGTCTAAACATGATGGCGCCACCAGAGGTCATAAAACAGTCGTGTTAATAGTAATCCACATGACTGGATGCTGCATGAGGCTGAAAGACTTGCCCCTGCAGATTGCGCAAAAAGTTCATCGTGATTTTTAAAAATGAATTGTAGTTTGTACAGTAACATTAACATAGGTAGATTTAATGTTTTTTGACTATGTAAAAAGTTACACAGTGCACAGTGCTCTTCAGTCTGTCCACAGACCTTTTGACGTCATTTCTCGCACCCTCCTAATAGTTTGTAACAACATTTGATGATTTATAATTGTATTGTTTTAGTGCTATCATCGTAACAATAGTTTTCTGTGCTTTTCTGTGTAAGAAAAAAAACATTGCACAGTGGAGCATCAAAGATTATACAAAGAGCCATATAATCACTTGCTTTAATTCTGACACAATTTCAAATCACTGAACACTGACCTAGAGATGAATATTTACAGTTGAGTCACCCAGGCCATAAAACATTTCAGCTGCTCAAAATGTACTAAACATACTAAACATTCTGCAACAGCAATGTAATACAAATCATAAACAGTACCAGCAATCAATAACATTTACACGAGTAAATAATACTCATAAATAAAGCTTGTACATAATGTCTAGCTGCTAGCTCAAAAGCATATTTTTAATTTTACACGCAACTCTCCTACAGCTTTTTCCAGTGTTTGACGCACACTTATATATCAAGGAAGCTATAAAAACAAAAACTATAAAAACGTAATTAAAAATAAGAAACAATTTATATAAAAAAGGCGATTTTCATTTTCAAACCTTCTGCCCATCTCTTCCTGGTTCCAAAAAGCTGTTAAATATTTGATTTTACTTAGTTAACGGCAGCAAAAACTTTCCCCCCTACATCTGGATATAATGAACAGAGGAATAAAATTACTCATATTTGAACACTTTGACACTATTATCTTCAGCACGGATGTCCCACAGAGAATCTAACCGACCTGAAAGACTACCAATAATTCCAAAAGATTTAGTTTACACATACAAAAAAAAAGTCACATATTTATATGCATATCATATTAATGTAACATCTTTAGTTTAGACCTACGGTGTTTCAAACAGGCCACACAGCTGAAATGTATTGCGTTTTTAAGTTAACTCTGTAAGTTAAATCTGGGGCAAAATGCTACATATTGCTAAAAATATAGGAACTCATATAGCAGTGAGCACTGAGGGTGTGTACAGTGCTTAACAGTGTTCAGGCTTTATTAAGGCACTTAACAGAAGCAAATGAGATTTTAGGTCTGTTTTAATGCAATAGCTCTTAATTAGGTACGCAAAGAGGTGGAAGTATCTACATCACGTTATTTATCAAGAGATAAATAATTATTAGTTGACTTATTAGTAACTGACGTCTGACCAAAGCCAAAAGCATTCGGATATTCTGGGGAGACCTCATGGGTTATGCTTATTACATTTATATATATATATTCTGCATGAGAAAACAAAATGAGAAGACAGTTTTCCTGAGTTCTCTGACTGCATCTGACCTCATGACCCATTTCAGAAGCAAAACGCTGAGCACAACATTGTCCGGCAGATAATTTTGATGGTCTCAGCTGTCTGGGTTATTTCGTAGCCGCATTATTTGCCGCCGGATTACTTCTTTTCTATTTAGTTTCCTCCTCCGCTGGGCCGTCTTCAGCAAATACATTCCTGTCTCCAACATCGGTGGGGGTCGTGGGGATTTGCATTGAGCTGTCTGATATCTGAGACAGAGTGTCTGCATCTTGATCTGAGTGCGCTTCATGGACTGGAGAGTTGGGCGCCGCAGAGGAAGAGATGGAGTGCTACATAAGAAAGAAGTGAAAGATATATGTTTGATAAATATTTATTATATATTATATATATATATATATATATATATATATATATAAATTTTTACCCCTAAATTATTATTAATTAAATGTAAATAAACTTTGTTGGGTCAAATTCTATATATGTACCTGCAAGGAGACACTTGATCTGTTGCTCCTGTCCTTAAGTTTGGACCATGTCCCTTTCATTCCTGTTTTTTCTGTCATCTCCAGCGCAGCTTTTAACAGTCTGGGCGTCTCGGCACGAGGAGGAATAATCGGTATGGGCTCCTTTTCTTCCTCTTTCTTCTCAGCAGGCTTTTTATCCTTCATCACCATTTTCCTTACGGGCAAACAGCAGGTCACAGATTATTTGAACAGAAGCTGGGCTGGAAAATTACCTAGTGAAATACTATTGAAATCTCTTTGATTCATCACAGTGGAAAATGGAAGTAAAAAATTGGGAACTCTTTATGGCTCAGTATTTCCTTCCAGTATCTGCACTCACCTTGCTTTCTTGCGCAGCAGTTTCTGGGACTCTGGATAGTGCACCATGATCTCATTCAGGTCCCTTTTGGTCAAGATGAGGAGGTTAGCAAAACCACGTGCTACCACATTAGCTGTCCGCCGGTTTCCTCCACCCACAGCAAGCAAGCTGTATTGGAGAAGAAGACGTTAACTAAGAGCAAATTTGACAATGAGGGATTTTGTATTGACAGAAGTAGACACTGCAGCCCTTACCTGACCTCTCCAAACACAGCTCCTGCTTTCAGGGTCACAAACACTGTCTTTCCATCGGGACCACCGACTACCTGGACTTCCCCTGCCTTTATAATGTACATCTCACGACCCACTTCATCCTGTAATAAATATATTAATATATCTCTACCTTTAATGTAATACTAAACTGATTTGTTTGCACAAACATCAGCACATGGAGATCTGCCATGCAGGATAAAATCTTTATGCTTCTTGCCTTCTTGCAGACATAGTCTCCTGGGAGGTACACCACTGATCTGAGCCTCTTCAGCATGTCGAAGATCATCTGTCTATCACAGCCCTGAGAAAGACACAATGATGCAGGGGAAAAGGAATACAGCGACACAGTCAAAGATTAAAGATTTTTTTAATCAAATGTGGATAGCCTAAGGCAACAACAACTATACTTCAGTGATATAAAATTTATACGTATAAATTTGAACACCAGCTGAAGCAATTGTTTACGCAAATTAAATTCAATTACGTTTTTTTAAACACTATATGTATAAGCAATATATTATTTATTTAAATATAATCAGTACAATTTACCATATTTATTCGAATTTAAGCAGAATTGAATTTTTTTTCCCCACTTGCCTGGAAAAGTGGCACTTTACTTATAATGTTGTAGCTGACGTCCACTGCTATATCCAGCCTCATCTTGTCAGGTAGTTGATCTAATAGCTCTTGTTCATCTGCATAAAATCACAATTTTATCTCATGTTACCAGTTGACCATTATGTATTAATTCCTGTATTTTGGCATTGATGTCTGTCTTATGATCTTACCCAGCATGCCCTGGGACTGCCACGTGTAGCTGTACCAGGTTTTCACTCTGTTCTGCACATCTTTAGGGATGCGATAGGAGGCCATGTACTTCACAGTGTTATCCACACAGGCACGATAGTTTGTCTGAGCCGCAGTCGCTGCACCAACAACGTCTCTCATCTGAGACAACACAAGCTTCCATCAATGATACAAAACACCAGTGAAAACCAGTCAGGTGATGCCTTTCACACATTGGTAATGGCCTTACCTGACCAATCATGATGGAGAACACAAACACTCCAATAAAGTAATTGATGAGCTGAAACACAATCTCAAAAAGTGTTTTGGGTTCTGGCAGACCACCGATGGTAAGCAAAGTCTTCACAGCAAAGTAGTAGCAGCGAAAATAACTGAAAAAAGATACATAAAGTAGCTATATCGAAATATAATGAAATTAAATGAAATTATATGAAATTGAAAGGGCTTGTAGAAGAAAGATAGATATAGATTTTTAAATCACCATAATTTTAATTCAAAAGTACATTTACAATTAATGACTATGCAGCAGTTTGACCTACTATAATAAACAACCTTTTGTTTATGCATCAATTTCAGCCAATCATAACAAATCATTTACATATATATAATTCTAAAAGGTACAGGCAAGTCAATTTTTTTAAATGTTTTTGATGCAAAAAAAAAAAAAAAAACAGATTAGATTTAAATGAAGGCTAACAACATAAATAATTCACTTACCTATTGCCGGTCCCATCATAGGTCCAATCTGAGAAACCCAGACCTTCATATGAAGAGCCCCAGTAGTACAGACAGGCATTGCAGTGGACGGCATACAGCAAGTAGGTGGTGGTCCGAATAACTCTGATAAATGAAATGAGAGATATGAACGAGCATAAACATGCCAAATAAAATGCTAAACTGATTCTGAGTAGAAAGGTTTATAGCAGCTAACATCTAACCTGTAAACGTAAGCGTTGGTCAGTATAGCTTCCAGACGCTTGTTGAACTCAAAGAAAGACATGAACTGCACAAAGGAAGGACGCATTAAAGAATTAGCCAAGTTCATCATGGACTGATCTTTCTAAAGTCCAGTTAGACGGTCAGAGTATCAGCTTGCCTTCAGGATCCTGGGTAAGCGCAGAAGTGGATTAATCCCTGTTTTGAAGTAGAGAAGCTCCAGAGGAAGTAGACTGAACACATCCAGCTGCAACATAGGAAATGATATCCTCAGAGTGACTGCATAATATGTCCAGTATCTCAGAGCATCAAATTTGTATTTAATGAAACATCATAAATATCTCACTACCTTGAATCGTACAGCTTTGATGTAATTATTTCTCATCTCTTTCTTGCCGGTCTGAAAACATTTTTTTTTAGAACACAGGGTGAAAAAACCCATTCATTTTACTCTAATATTTTGCTTGTCTATATTTACCACAAGGTCTCCATGACGAACAAACTGCAGTCTGGGTTGAAAGGCAAGGATGTCCAGTATGTAAACGGCATCACATAAGTAGTCAATCAACAGCCAAATATGGATGTTATCCGGTGTTTGATATGGAAAAGCCCAACGCACAGGAATCATCCACGCGTTCCAGTTAAACGCCAAAGACACGCAAAACAGCCAAAGTACGTAGATGAGATCTACAAAGAATACAGAGCAATGGAAGACTGCTTAAATGGTTCATATAAAACAAATATTGCAGTGCACTAAAAGAATATTGGAAATTGGAATGATTTAAATGAATGTTTTGTGCACCAAATGTATTCCTTTACACAAAAGCACACATTTTATTTTAGCATTTCTAAACCTAATGCTTAGTTACCAAAGGCTTCAAGGAATTTGGTGTGAGAACAGAACAAAAAAATAAGAAAAATGAGTAACTAATCAGATTTATGTTCGAGTATGGAATGCCAAGACAGCTAAAATGTAGAAAGTTGTAGGTTAGTGTTCAGGATTACAAAGAGATGAGAGGAGTGCAGGAGACAGGAGGATCGCTCACTGGTGAAGGGGTCGATGCTGGATGGAAAACGGTACTGCAGAAGCCGACCAATCCTGGATTGAGGTTTCAGTTTACAGCATAGGAGCTTTGTTTTCTCCTCTTCTTTCTCAGCAGGAGCCTCCGGTACCTCCTGCTCTGTTTTCTGCTCTGCTGGAGGTTCAGAAGGAGGAGGAGGAGCTGGAGCTTGCTTGGCTGGGGCTGTTCATAAAAGACAATATTGTTTGGTACTTACACTTTGAAACTGTAACTGCCCTCAAAAGTATGTGTACACTAAAGTCACATAATTAAGCACATTATATGAATTTTGTCAGCAGACTCATTTATAAGTATCAAATTTGATAGGATTTTTGCTAGCATCTCCTGACAATCTTTATAATAAATGCCACTTGGTGTGATATCGTGGGTTTAACTCACAGGCAGGTGGTGTTTCATCATCTGAGTTATCTGGATCGATCAGCTTTTCTTTAACTCGCTCTGTTCTCTCTTTAAACAGCTTGACCAGCTCCTGTAACCTCTCATTTACTACAGTACTAGTTTGGCTGGCTGAAGAGGTTGGCCGCTGATTTAGCCTGAAGACAAAAGGATAAATACTACATTTAAAAAATTAATCACCTAAACAATTTGGGTTTTCCAAATCACATTGGAGACAATCAACACAATTTGCAATTAGCCTGCAATCATGTTAATTTCACATTTTAAAGGAGTATTTTTTTGTTACCCATCATCTGCGCTTGAGATGCTACTCTGGCTTGGCCATGCCCGGACTGCAGTTTCTAACTCCTCTTCTTCCTCATCATCTTGTGAGTAAAGTCTCTTGCTGTAAGAAGACAACAAGACCGTGTTATAAAAAAAAAACAAAATTTTTCGCAGAACATTTGTAAACCCCAGACAGTGCGAAAGTGGAAGTTTCTTTAAAACGTGAAGTATAAATTGGGCTTTATGTTATGAAATGTCAAGTCCTTTATATGTACTCTTTAAGTGTGGTCACATATGCCATTGTCGGAAATCCAATCTCATCAGATCTTTTTGCCTGTAAAATATTGCTAATTTAACCTCTCTACACTCACATTGATTAATCAGACAAGGCAGATTTACCTGGTCCGATTGGCTTTACGGGCACCAGGGACAGTGAGGGTTTTGAGGTTAGGGTCCTGTGGGTTTATTATTGGTGGTATTGGGCGAGATCGTCTTCCTCCTTTCCCTCGGTCTGAGTCGACATCTTCGACATTCACAGCTGGGTGCACACTCAGTCTGGAGCTCACTGGAGATTAAATGACACTCGATAAAGAAACACACAAGGAATCTTGACACTGACACCTTCAGTAACATCCTCTGAGACTTACCTTGAGGTAAAACAGACCTTAGAGAATGAGGTCAATGGTTGCAACATAAAGAGGTCACTTTGGACACTACAGGCACCCACAACCTAATTTTCTCTAAGTCACATTTGGCAGCAAGGCACAAGAAAAGCATAGCATAGACTAGTCTAACAAAAAAGGCGACAATGTGGATCACCTGAGGGTCTAGCAGAAGTGGGGTTGTCCTCAACGTGGAAGGCAGGGTTGGAAACGCCAGATAACTGCCTGGAAGGGGTGATGGGTGGCAGACGGGGGTAAGAGGGCACATTGGGCAAGTCTAGGACTGAGCTTGGGGAAGAGGGTGAAGGGGTACGGGGGGATTGGAGCGGGGACTGGCGGACAAGACGGTCCAACTCCAGATCCCTACTCTTCTGTGGTTGCTCCTTGGGCATCCTGTTCTGGCCTAAGTTTGAGGCGGCTTTGAATGTTGGAGAAACACTGCTGGGCACACTGTGGAATGCTAGTTATCTTTTGTGGAATGCTGGATATTTTTTGTGGAATGCTGGAGAGTTGTTGCGGAATGTTGGAGACCTGTTGTGGAAGGATGGAAAACCGTGGAATGCTGGTGAACCTTTGGGGAAAGTTGGATACCTTTTGTGGGAGGTTTGAAATTTGTTGCGGAATGTTGGACAGCTGTTGTGAAAGGCTGGATAACTGCACGGGGACACTTGGAAAATGAGGAGCACTAAAAAGCGTCTGGTTTGGGAATTGTGGGGTGATTTTGGAGAATCGCTGGGAAATTTGTTGCGGTAGCTGTGCCAGTTGGGGAGGGAGTGATGGCAGCTGTTGGGTGATTTGAGAGAGAGCAGGGGGCAGATTGGGCATGGAAGGCACTTTGGGCAAAGTGAAGCCGATGTCTGTCAGGAACTGGCTAAAGTTGTCAAGGGCCTGTGGTGCATATGGTACACGCATGAAACATCTCTTCAGTGCATCGCATCTGGTAGGAGCTGTGGGCACAGCAACACATAGTTAAATATATTGTATGTTACATGAAATGTCTACAATACTTGATGCTCTGTCATATATTTATTCATTTATTGCGTTGTGGCTTATTTCCATTGTGTTATAATAAAAAATAAATAAATGACGTCAGTTGGGATTTCATTCTGTGGCTTTTTATCACGTTAGCATCTGTGTGTTTAAATTATCTCTTCTGAATTACTGAAATGAACACTTACCACTGCTTTCTTCTTCAGAAGCTGTACTCTCCACCTACATAAAGCAAAATAATAAGAATTTGAGACATTTATTTTAATTGTAACACACAATCTGCACTAATACCAAGAAAAAAAGTAATTACTTCAGTAATGTGCTTGTGAGCAAAGTATACTTTATTAAGACATTATGTACATGGTGTACACACTAAATAATATGCATAAGTCAAAAAAAAAAAAAAAAAAAAACAATGTAAGAGAGATAAAGCTGGAGAACTAACAAGAAGTCTAGTCCAAGTTTAAAGTTAGATGGAGAGTATTCATGAAATACCTGTGAATCAGTTGGTGAGGCAGAGGTGCTGGTAATAGACTGAGGTTGCTGAGTGATCGGCTCAGGTTCTTCTTCTGCTTCAGTGGAGTCCCTGAGCTCCTCCTCGTCATGAAGCTCCTCAGGCTCTGGCTCTGGTTCCTCTTGTAGAGGTGAAGAGGACTTGAACTCCTCCACAGGGGTTTGAACTGTAAAAGCAGTGTCTACAGCCTCTGCCTCTTGTCCTTCTGGAAGAAACTCCTTAACTGAAGGTACCTGGCACCTGTAGAAACACAAGCCATGACGCAGACATTATATAAGCAACAAGCTAATCAGGTAAGCAACCAACACATTTGTGTCAGCTATAAATAAACTCACTCACATAAGCACAATTTTCGCACGATGGAGCAACAACAGACTGGGATGTGACCATTTTGATTTCCAAAAATAATTTTAAACATTTGCTAAATATTATAAACTGTCAACTGGCTTGACGCGTTACCGTCGTGTTATCACAACGTTAATGAACTTACTCTGAAAGACGCGGTTTCTGAGCGCATCAGGTAACGCAGTGTCCATATCCATCCATTTTTGTGCCGTTTGTTTATAAATTAACGCGACGGAAGTTGTATGATATATTGACGCGATTAACTAGAACGATAAAAATGTTCATTTTGGAAGTGAGGAATCTGCGCCATCCTTCGCAGAGACGAGACAGAAAACAAGCATCATAGGAGCGATTAGTTACTATAGCAACCGCAGAGGTGCCTCTATGGGATGCCATGCGGTTGCCAGGACACGGACGTAATGTTGAAATATTAAGCAGTGCACCGGAAATGCGTGAATTGTAATTACTTGTGGCAATATTGTTATGAGACAACGAAATAGCCTAAACATACAGAGAAATACAAAACGGAGCATGTTCGCTACAAGGAAAGCATGAGAACAGTTGATGGAAACTATGATAAAAATGTAAATCTTTTTTCGCATGTCTTACTCTGCAATTTGATTTCGTATTACTTCTACATCACTTTCCTCTTCCTGTAGCACTTGTAATCTGTGACACAGAAAAATAAAAGTTATTACAGGTTTGACATACATATATGATGTTACCTATATATTTAATATATATTTGAGGGACAAAGGGTGACATTTCTAGAATTGGTCACTGAAAATCCAACAGTTTTTCCACATTCCATGTATATAAAGTTCAAAAGTATGCACTTATTTGAAATATTTTTGTATAATGTAACTATTTAGTTTTTTAAATATATTTGAAGTTCGGAATCTCACTTCCTCCACTCCTTAAATGGTAATGAATTGCAATTTCCACTATATATATATATATATATATATATATATATATATATATATATATTCATATATATATATATATATATTTAAAAGCAAAAATTTGTTTTCAACATATTTTTGTGTGCATATAATATATGCATATACAGTATATACATTTATCACACACATAAAGAGGTATTGGTATGATTGATTTTTTTTTTTTGGTGTGCATGAATTACTCTTGATCAACATCTTCTGGCTCTTCTGCAATGGTCTGAATGCCAAACCGGGCCTGTGCCAACTCCCTGACAGCCATCTCTGCTGTCTGCCGTGCCACCTCCTCTGCCATCCGAGCCATCGCCAGACGCTCCTGTATCAACCTGCACCACAAATAAGGCTTGTTTTTACCTCATAAAACAATAGTTGACCCACAAATGAAAATGTACTCACTCTTAGGCCATCCAATATGTAGATAAGTTTGTTTCTTCATAGATATTTGGAGAAATGCAGCATTACATCACTTGCTCACCAATGGATCCCCTGCAGTCAATGGGTGCCGTCAGAATAATATTTGAGAGTTGAAACAGCTAATAAAACCATCACAATAATCCACAAGTAACCCCAGTCCATCAATTAGCATCTTGAGAAGTGAACAAATCCAGTTTTTTATCTCCTATTGAGGTCTTGCATCAAAATCCACCATCAAATTCATAAAGAACTAATTTGGACAGTTTTCGCTTGTAAACAGTGGTTTGTTTATTTCTCCCTTAATTCAGAAGAGTGTTTTTAAAGTTATATTATGGATAGAGGATTAGTATTTTAGCTGGAAGCGATTTGAAAATGCCTTGATGATGGACTTGTTTCTTAAAAACATGTTTGGACTCTCATTCTGACGGCACCCATTCACTGCAGAGGAATCACTGGTGAGCAAGTGACAATGCAAAATGTCATGAAATCTGTTATGAATAAGAAATAAACTCTTGTACATCTTGGATGTCTTGAGGGCAAATAAATCCTCAGCATATGTTATTCCTGGGTGATCTTTAAGTCTGTTACTTCACTTGATCATCAAGCTGCCACTGTACTTCCAGCAAGAGAGAAATGTATTACCGTTCCTCCATAATTAATATGGCGGTGTCCTCCGCCTCTCTCCTGATGTTCTCTATCATGGGCGTCCATCGTGCAGTTTGAGTTTCTGCGTCCTCCAGTTCTATGTGTGCTTGTGAGGGTGTGGTGACGCTCAGTGGAAGAGACTGTTCCGGTGACCAAGGTGTTTGTGGTTGGGACTGAGGTTGTGAATTTGGCAGTGAGTTCGCTGTTGGACATGTATACTTTTCTTGAGCTTCATCTTCAGAGTCGACCTCCTCAAGAACGAGGTCTCCGGGAGCTGACCGAGCACTGCCTGCTGAAGACACAGCCACGCTTGAGAACCTTTTTAAAACGTCACATTAGCAATAAAACAATCGTGACGTGATTCTGTTGTGTATGATATTTTATTTTCATTGTAATGTAATGAGGCATTTTTGAACAGAAGAGTTATGCAGGTCTATAATTTGCAATAAGTTTTGCTTTAATAATTTTAACATTTCAGACATCAGGACGTATTAGATTTGAGTGTTCAGAAAGTAGGAAACATTTGTAAGATTAAGTAAAGGTATATTATAAAAGGATATCATTTCAAATGCTCTCAAATATTTTCTTGTTTATTTTATTACTTATGGTTGTCTACTGTGGTTGATAGTAAAGTTATCTCTATGCGTTTTTTCCAAGGACTATTATGCCAATAGAGACCCGTTACACATGAGTGCAATTATGATATTCCTTTATTAATAAAATGCAATATTACAATAACATTAAGTATATAAAATATGAAAATAAATTAAATACACAGATTAAATAATAATAATTCAAAACATTGTGTGTACACTAGTAATTGTATGCTACTGTTCAAAAGTTTGGGGTCAGTATTTTTTTTTTTTAAAGAAATTAATACTTTAATTCAGCAAGGATGCTTTAAAATGATGATAAAGACATTGGTAATGTCACAAAAACGTTCTATTTCAAATAAATGCTGTTCTTTTGCAATGCATTAATGTATCAGGAAAAAAAATATCATGGTTTTCAGAAAAATATTAAACAGCTGTTTTAAACATTGATGGTGACCCCAAAGTTTTAAATGCTAATGTCTTAAAAGCAGCCTGAAAAGCAGCCACAGAGTAGCCACAATTATAAGTCAAGGCAACTTTTTCTCCTTTTAAAATACCATGTTTTCATTTGAGTACATTTTTAACACATATTAGGGAAACTGGCAGTAAAATGTATGATAATTATATCTCATGAGGATCATAAATGCTTTAAGACAAGTACAGTCAAGCCAAACTAAATGTCACTTTATAAAGATCACTGCAGCAGCAACAACAAACACCCATCCGAGAGATGCCAGCTATTCATACAGCTGAGAGTTTAAGTCAAACATAAAGGGTTTTAAAAAATAGATATGCTTTTGGCTAGTTACGCAGTAAGATAAACATAAAGCTTATTAAAAATATGTTTGTCATACAGTACAGAGAAAGTCGGGCATTACATTCAGTAGATTTTCATAGCTGCCTGTGCCTTCAAGAAAGCTACAAAGTCACTGTTGTTCTTCAAATGCATCTGTCTTCACTGTCCATTTGTCTGTTGCTCTCTCTCCTTTTGTTTAAAAGGTTCTCAGTGTCCTCTCCCCTGTAACAGAAGGAGAAGATGGACTGAGTTATGAGTTTGTCCTACACTGTAACAGAACCGCTCACCCTGAAGTTTTTCTACTTCTATTTTGATGTCTCACAGAGTGGGTCATGTTGTTACCCATGCAGTGATCTTTGTGTTTTCGTATTCTACTGAAACCACTAGAGTTTCCAGGAAACAAACCGAGTTTGTTATTAAAAACTGTGTAAACAGCGTTGAAAGAGGAACATCTTACTCACCATTTTGCACAACCTTCCCGTCCTCCTGATGGAAAGAAAGGGAGTCAGTATCGAGAAACATGTATTAAACCTGAGCTAATAACGTCAAAGCTTTACACCTCATTTACCAAACATCCTTCTTTGTTTTTAAGCGCTGGCTGTGGCATCGAAAGGCCCAGACCCTGAACAATCCAGCCCACCATGCTGAAAATGGGACATGAAGTGGACGTCTAAGCCAATTTTCCAGTAAGCAATTGCAAAATTTAATAGAATTAAATTTGACGTGACTCACCCGGGAGTTTTTGAATCGATCTCTGTCATGCTGGTTATTGACTCTGGAGGAGGTGAATAAACTGAACCAAAGCAAATATGAAGCTAAACAGTTACAATTGTTAAAAATATAGTTATTTTATAGCATTAGATATGGTTAAAATACCTTTGTTTGAGCACTGTGATGACCTCGGGGTGGAAGAACTAGAATTTGGGGGTCTGGTCACATGATGCGGTATGGCATTTTGGAAGCCGCTCTTTATCCAGTTCATTACACTGTTTGAAATACACACAACCAGGCTGTTTTGGGTCACCATTGACTTCCATAGTATTTTTGTTCATGCTATGGAAGTCAGTAGTGACCCAAAACAGCCTGGTTACAATCTTTCTGCAAAATTAATTCCTTTGTGTTCATACGGAAATTCATACGGATTTGGAACTACTCAAGGGTGAGTAAATGATGACAGAATTAAAATTTTGGGGTGAATTATTCTTTTAAGACACCCAATTTGCATCCAATATATCACCTTTCCCGCTCCCCCCATATGCTTCACAGAATGGCACTCACCTAGGAGGGAACTGCTCGGCTGGATCCACCTCAGACCCCTCGTCTTCTGACACCAGCTCTACTACTGGTATATGTGCCAAAGGCTCCTCATCTGGTGTAAGAGATTCACAGTAAATATATGAAGTTTCTTATTTCAACGGTTTTCGACTGACTGATACACACCTGGGAGGTCCTTAGCTTCATAAACCTGAAGTAAATAGAAAAGAAAATTAATAAATGGTTTCAGAAGTTTGTCTTGAACTTTTCTTTTTTAGATAGGTTTCCAATTGATACACTGATTTGATAATTAATTATTTTAAATAATATGTTTTTAAAATGCTAAATATTAGAAAATTAACTGCAAGCTTTTAATCATATATTAAGTGGTTCTCAACTCCATTCTTCGGGGGCCCCCTGCTCTGAAAATGTTGTATGTCTCCCTTATTTAACACACCTGATTGAAAGAATCAGCTTGTTAGGAGAGAGATCCATGAACTGAACTGAGTGTGTCAGATAAGAGAGACATATAAAATGTTCAGTGCGGTGTTCCTCGAGGACTGAAATTGAGAATCACTGGCGCAGAGTTTTCTAACCTCAGTGGCTTCTTCAGAATCCGGAGCCTCATCTCGTATGTATTTCTCATCAGGTTGCGGAACCACCTTTCCAATTCCCTGTGAGATCCAGCCAATAACTCCAGCCCTGGCAGACAGAGAGAGCTCACTGTACATACTCAGCGCTGTCAAACACATGCACAGTGATTCCCCAGCAGACTGATGTTTTGATATTCATTGCCTTACCTGTCCATAGAAGCTTCATCCTGAAGTGACTGCAAAATAAAAAAAAGTGCACAGTAAATTGCAAGACCAAATGGTATCAAATATCAAACTACATTAGTTGACATGAAATCAATACTTTAGCATCAGGGTTGGCTCTCGTAAGAAGAGGACTTCCTGCAGGCTGGGGCAGTGCGCTTGCAAAACCGTTGGAGATCCAGTTCAACATACCACTCTGAGCACTGAAACAAAAAGATTTGAGCATGTTTCATGTCCAAACAGTCAGAACATATCTTTTGTGTATACTTTACAGGAAAGATTGGTCAAGACTCACCTGTCCTTTGACGTTTGAGATGATTGGTCTTCCTCTCTGCCTGTTTTGGCTGAATTGAACTTGTCTGCATGTGAGTGATACGTGACATTAGTATACTATATTTTCCAGTACTGTGGTACATATGGACAGTGCTATACTTTATATTAGTTGGCCTTAACTATATCTACTGAATCTTTTGATGCCATATGCTCATTATGTGTTGCTCCTTGTAACATTCCTATATAACTCCTATATAAAAATAAAAATCCTATATAAAACCTAAACTCATTAGCAGAAAAGCAGTAGTCTATGTTACTATTACTTACTATGTTAGTACATTTTAAGGCCCCTAATATAACGTCTGACTATACATTTTACAGTAAATTTAACAAACAATCTTGTTACAACATATTAAATCAGTAAGAGTGCTGTAAATGTACCTCGATTTGATGTTTTTCCATTCTTCAAAGGGAGATTCGACAGAATTAGAGGTTTGTTATATGAGAGGACATAAATGCAACAGCAAGAAAATAATTAATAAACAGGATTAGTATATATAGGCATTAATGAAGTTACATTCAGATTGATTTTCTAAATTATTTTTGGCCTTTTTAGCAGTTTTAGATATAATATAGAAAGGGAAGGCGGGACATGATAAGGTGTGGAAAAGGGAGTGGGTTTAGAATATGTTGCAAGCAAGATTCAAACTTATATTATTCACATGAGCACTATAGCTCATTATGTCAAAGTCCATTAACCACTGGGCCAGGTAACTACAAATAAGTAGGCTACATAAATTTTGAATTCATGTCTGTAAAACACTAAAACACTTGTAGGTCATGACCCCTTTTAGTGTCAGTCAGATTATTTGCACTGTTAAACAGACTCACAGATATTTGTGAGCTGTGCATTATGAGTCCATGTTAATGGGCTTGTGGGTTTACCTCAGCGATCGCTTCCTCCCCCAGATCCTCCTGTGTATCGGGAGGATGTGGTACGACCTTCACCACCCAGTTAAACATCCTGAGGGAAGGAAAAACTCAGTAAAATTAATAAATACGCTCTGGTGATGAAATAAGCTATGGAAAAATGCCATAAACTCCCACTGTTTCAGTGAACAGGTAGTCGGTTCTAACCTGAAATAAGTTACAGTTAATTATGTTTCATCCTTGTCAAGCTTAACTTAAAACCCTGGACCCTCCTTCAGAGCTAATTCTTGTGTCATATGCTTCAGTTGACAATGTTTAAATGGAGTTGCTTCCAGGACAAGGATTTCATCCTTGGGAAAGCCCAGAGAAGTTTCTATTCATCCTAACTATTAGGGCGCTTTTCCAGGGAAACCCCACAACACTTTTAGACATAGAGTGATGTCACGTTTGCCACATCCTTTAGCAAACACAAGAGGTTTGATAAGCTTGATGGAGAACAATGAAAGTGTTTTTTGCTGGTCTGCAGGCTAGTTCTCACGACAGGCTCGCTCCAAAATTATTTTGCAGCCAATTGTCTTACATAAAATATGATGTTATGAAAGACCCAGTATGGCGGACCCAGTATATGGCAGCCATTCAAACGATTAGCAGTAGGTTGCATAGCAAGCGGTGTTCAGGAAGTCAAGCAAAAGTCAGTTAATCACTAATTTGATCTTTTTACTCTTAATCTAAATGTTTCACGCAAAGCAAAACACACCAAGCAAGTTTAGCCCTGAAGACCAAAATGCTAATCACGTGTGGTAGCATCTAAAATTGTGAAAATTCATAAGTGAATGCAATTCCAAGTAGTTTTGTGTGTAAACAAAGTCTTTTTGATTTGTGTTTTAGTAAAATATTATTTTTTGAGCACTTGCAGGTTGTGTTTTTAAAATCTTATATAAATTTACATTTATTTGTTAGTTTGTAAGACTTTACAATAACAGCATTTGTGGAATTTTATAGTTAATATAATTTTTGGCTAATGCAAATTTTTATATATATATATATATATATATATATATATATATATATTATTATATATATTATTATTTCATATTAGTCCCAAAGGTAACAACCTTAAATATTAAGAATGTATTTGTAGATTATCATTTTCAGAGGTTTGGGGGTGATTAAAAAAAAACAATGCAATAAACTGATAAAAAAAGTAATGACATTTAAATAGTTACAAATTCAAAAAAATAAAATTTGTAAAATTTTCTGCTCATCAGCGTAGTATCACAGTTGTTTTCAACACTGATCATAATAATAAACTTTCACCAAATCAGCATATTAGCATGATGTGACACTGAAGACTGAGCTAATGGTAATTTATCACAGAAATAAATAAAACATATTTACACTGAAACATTTATACATTGTAGTATTGCATTTTATTTATTTATATTTCCGATCAAACAAAAGCTGTCTTGCTGAAATTAACAAACAAATCTTACTGACCCTAAACTTTTCAATAGAACTGACCAAGCAGAATTAATAAATGGTGTACGTTCATGTTAACTACTATTCTAAACAGCATTAATGCATGGTTTACAACCTTATTGTAAAATATTAAATATTTAAAGTGAGTCCGGAAATGTAATTTTACTCATGGTAAAAAGGATTAATACACTGGCTAATCCTAAAACAACCATCAGATCTAAATCACTACTTCCTTATCGAGCACCATGCTAAATCATGCTAAATGACAGATTCCATACAGGAAGACAGTTTTTTCAAGTTTTTTTACCTGAATGTTTAGCAGTGGTTGTGCATTCCGTGGGGATTGAGACCATTCAGAGCGGACTTCAGCAATCTGTATGGATTAGGATTGCGGCAGCACTGGGCTAACGGGATTAAATCTTGAAGGACAGTGCTACCCCTAATAAGACACTTAAAAACAATGGGAGCTGGTAACTAGGTTAAAGTTATAATGTAAAAAAAACAATCTACCTAATATTAAAAAAATAAAATAATGTGTAATTCTCTATCTCTAGTCTTTTTGAAATGACAGCATATACTATATACATAGAAATATGTACATTTCCTTAAGAAAAGTGAAAATAAGTGGCGTTTGTCGAAGCAAAACCTTTCAGCATGATGCTAAGATGTGGCATCATCTGAGTGGTAGCTAGGGTGCTGGTAAAAGGTCGCTAAGGTGTTCTAAGTGGTTGCCATGTGATTACAAGCATATTCTGGGAGGTTGCTAACTGCCCCAGTTTAAAAAAAAAATAAAAAAACAACAACATTTAACCTAAAGTTGAACCTAAAGTGACACACACAGCTAATCAGTATTATCAGCTATCAAGAGTTTAGTGGATTTGTGCAAACTATACATGTAGACAAAGATTCATGTAAAATAATGAATCAGTATGAGGACTAGCATAACTGCAGTTAAATAAACTAGCCTACGTCATTAGTAGAGATTAACCCTGTAGCTAAGCTACAGATATAAGTATACAGCATAAAGGAAACACATTCTCACACCCAACTGGTAAGATTTGGGTTTCGTGTAATTAACTAATCAGAGTTGACAGGAGAGAAATTATCATCCAGAAAGCTAATTCATGCTACATGCTAATTTTGTTAGCCTCTCTATGCCCTGCACCTGAACTTTGTATTTCTGGTTCAACCAATGCTACATAAGTAACTCAGTTTGCTGTGATTCTTTGACTTTTGAGGATGACCGTGTTTAACTTGTTGCTTTCGGAAGCCAATGCCATGGCTATGCCACGTTTGAGCAGCTAAACAGCAGCAGATCCAATAATAAGATGAAGGCAGGATTAGCTCTGAACTAGCGAAAGGCCAGTGCAGCTGATCAAGGGCGAGCTGTTGCCTTACAGACACAAACCACAGCCGTTTTCAGGCAAACCATAAACTGATCTCAGGTAAGCCCCTAAAGCGTATCTCCGGCCCATGTCACCACCAAGCCCTAGAATCTGATTGGAGGAAATGTAGAAGAGAGTTAATCTAATCCTCTAACAGGATACTGCTGGAAGAGAGTGAAGCGAATGTTTTTTTGGAATTAAAATGAGAAATGTTGGTCATTGCATGTTTGTTTAAGATCAAGGTTTAAAATCAGATGTAAGATTTTGTAATCAACAGACAAACAAAAATGCACAATGGCGGAGTTAAATGTGGTGATTAAGCAATTGCCTCATTTGGCAGGTGTGACCTAAAGTAAAACGAACAAAAATGGCTGCAGCCTCAACTGCTGATCCCTCTGCTGGTAGATGCAGTAACTACATGACCCTGTCACTAAAAAGTAGTGTGAATCTACTTTTAAGTCCACCTTCTACCCTTAGGGGAAGCTGTAATGCCTCAAACACAAATGTATAATATGTATTCAAAATGTAAAGATTCAGGGTAAAGGCTAAATTTGCAAGCTAATTGACTTGCGTTGTGTGATGTTGGTTCCCTGAAAAAAATTGCGTACCATTATATACACACACCTACAAAAAAGGCTAAGATGACAAATTGGCTAGCAGTATGCTAAGCTAGTTCAGTGAATATACTGTTTTTTTCCAACAGGGATTTATGGCCAAAATAACAAACCTTCTATAGTTTGTAAGTGTTTTGTTCAGCAAAAATATCATTTTGGAGTAAGGTAGACAGCAACATCTGGAAGCTTCAGTACAATAGCAGGAAAATAACATTTACACAACGCTACCATAAAGTAACTGATATGCTTACATAAAAAATAGAAGCTATAAATACAGTGTTACTGTACTCCAACCAAAATGAAGGAAGTGCACAATCAGCAGAGGAAGCTCAAAATTAAAGAGATACTTACATCCGTATAACTCCATTTTATTGTGAGCAAGCTATATACCAGATAATATCTGTGAACAAAAGCAATACATGCCCTGCATGATTTACTCGATTGTTAATACAAAACAATGCCAAAATCAAATAAAACATCAAATTAAGGGAGAGTTTTTCACTTGGCACTACAAAAAAGCACAAACACATTCATATTGACATAAAAGACACAGGTTTAAACATTGAAGGCCACATGAACAAAGAAAAGCACTTTTTTGCTCCAACTGCACAAAGTCTACTAAAAAGTCAGTGAAAATAAGTACATTTCCAACACAGTGGCGATGGTCTGCACTATTAAGGCACAGATTCGGCCTTGAAAGGCACTGACGGACACAATCCGAGGCCAGAAATGGCTCTCAAAAGCAAAAACTTCACAACTGGGGGAGACTGGAAGTACAGTGGGGAAAACAAAGGAAAGTCCCACAGGAAGACAAACTTTGAGGGGGGAGAAAGAAGTAGGGGTACGCTAATGTAGGTCACGATGACAGTACGGCTACGCCTCGAATCGCCTTTCCTCCCTCCTCCTCGTCTTTGGCACGCTCAGTGGAACTCAGGCAGAGGAAATGCTGGCAGGCTACAAGCCTCCCATCCCCCTCTTTTTCTCTCCATAAAGTCCAAAATCAGCAACATCTGTGTAATGCAAGTCAGGCAAGGCTCCACAAGGGAAGAGGCTATAAACCCTGCTAAATGTGCGTGAGACAATTTATTAAGCCTGACTTTTAACCCTGTGCTTTCTGCAAGGCCACAGAGTTTGCGGTTTCCTCCCGTTATTGAGGCCGGTTAGCAGAGGATGTGAAAGAAATGTGCTGATCTGAGCTCGTTTTCGTACATCCAACGTTTCCCACAGTGGACGAATCGTTCGCATCACGTAAACATAAAAAAATGACCACGAAACAATCAAAAGTGCAAATTCTACATTGGGGAACGGGGGTTTCGATGGGATGAGCACCATAAACGACAAGGTGTGTGTCTCTCAGAAAACGTATGTGTGGAAAGGTTGGGTTATTCGTTAGCGAGAGTGCGCAAATGTTTTCAGACCCACTGCTGCAGGGATCTTTTGCAGTGAACTAACACTTTGGGCGTCTCTTTCCTCTGGAGTGTGGTGATGATGACGTATATGACTCCCAGAATGCACAGCACCAGAACCAGAGGCACAGTCACCAAAATAAGGGTCATGACGTGTTCGTCCGTCTCGTTCACTCTTAGAATGACATCTACTTCCTTTTTCCTGTCTTCTTCATCGTCGGTTGTGTTTTCTGTATCTTCTTCGTCGTCAGGGTCTTGATTCTTGTCCTTCGTCTCTGGAGATCGATGATCGGGTTTAACGTCCGGTTCTGTGTCAAAGTGCACCCGACAGCCCATGAAATCGTTTAAGATGGATCTCGGGTATCCAGCGTCAACCTTCATTTGCTTGTTATTGAACCTCCAGTATTTGGTGTCTTTGTAGAAGTAAGTGTACGCTGCGTGGAAAAGAGTTAGAATGTTAATTAGTGTATATAAATACACCAGTGACTAATAATTCCATGCAATCATCGGCAAAGGCTTGATCAAACGAGATTCTAGCCAGGCTCTGAATTCCACAGCTATAAAAAGACATGCCAAAGACAATCATGAACTATGGCGTGAAATTAGAAGTGAGAGTAGAACGTTTTCAAGTCAAAGGTCTTATTGCGCCCCAGTTTTTTAGCAATGAGATCACATTTTCCCTCTCAGCTTTGGATTAATGGACTTGTCTCTCGTTTTTCATGCATTCAGCTGTGACATTTTCTCAGGCAGCGTCCCCCCCAGCCAGTCTCACCTCCATCATCGCTGAGGAAGGCCCCTTTCGGGGAGCCAGGAATGGAACCCCACACGCTCACTGGTTTAGGGTAATCTTTATCCGCGGCACGGGATTCTTCACTAAACCGCCAATATCTTCAGAAGAAAGCAGTAATGGAAGATAACACTTTAATTCTATGTCTATCCTGATACATAAAGGATCAGGATATTTTTAAATGAAGCCACAAAATACAAAACAAAAAGGCACAAGTCCAAAAAATATTCCAGTTCAATTAAAAGAGAAAAATAAGAAATCATATTTACTTACAAAAAAAAAAAATCAAGCTTGTTTTGGGCATTTTAATTTGTGATTTAATCGTAATAAATTACAATATTTTATTTTTATATTTTATATATATTATTATTACATTATTGATGTGACAGTCTTAACCATTAACATCATTATGGACAAAAGAAACATTTAAAAAAATTTATATTTATATATATTTTTATATTTATACTGTTATATTTGATAGTATGTGTAAATATATTTATTATATATTTCTGATTTCAACACTTTCTATTGAACACAAAAGGAGAGTTTTGGTAGCCAGTGGACGGATGAAACAAAATACTAAGGAAGTCAATGACTACTATGTTACCAAAATGTCTTCAGAAGAAATAAACTTCTACAGTTTTTTTAACAAGTGGAGGGTGAGTACATGATGACAGGATCTTTGGGGTGAATTATTCTTATCAGTCCCATTTAAACTGCCTGCTAAAGACATGTTGTTGTAAATGGTTGTAAACTCTCAAGCACTTGACACATCTGGTCAGCATGTTTACCTGTCTCCACTGAAGAAGTACGTATAGCCAGATGGCTCCCACCACACTGCTGTGTCCACTCTGTCAGGCATGCCTTGACCATAACGAAACAAGTCCTGAGGGTATCCGGGCTCCACGTCTGCTTCTCTGAAAAGCCAGTATTTACTTCCTGCGGGAGTGATACAAAATACAAAGAGGGAATGGACAAAAAAGCCACATTAGATGGAAAGACTTGAACGGGAGGGGTTGCATGGCTGAGAGATGATATCACAGAGACCTCTATTCAATTACTGAGATTGCACAGAAGATGTTTTGTGTTGCACGAAAGCAAAGCTCCCCTCAAACAAATGCATAAATGAAACCTAAAAAATCTGCATAAACAACAAAACAATAACTGTATCTCTTTCTACTACACATTCCCTGCTGCTAATTTTCCAGGTTTCTTGTCTCAAAATGAAAACAGAGCAGTCAGCATCTGGAGCTGAAGCTGACGCAATGCAGGCGGAGTCCTGAGATGCTGCCAGACTTTCTTTCTTTTCTCTCGGAGAGTTTTACAAGTGACATAATTTGACTCCAAGATGCTGTTACAGCAAGAGGAACAGATGTTTAAAGGAGAAAGAGATTGATATCTGGGAAATATTAAATGATTTTGATGCTTTGTCGATTTTAAAGATGTCTGTCATACTCTGTCATAAAAATGACTTTGGATGACAGTATTAACAGCTTCACTGGCCAAAAAAAAAAGAAATCAAGATAAAAATATGTATATGAAAATTTGTGCTGTCAAATTAATTTATTGTGATTATTTGCATCCAAAATAAAAGTCTGTATTTACATAATATATGTGTGTAATGTGTATATTTATATTCATATATAAATACACGAACATACATGTACATGCTTAAGAAATATGCTATATAAAACATAATAATATATATACACACACACACACACATGCACTGTTCACACACCTATACTATGTAAACACAAAATTTTATTTTGAATGTGATTAGTCACTAATAAAATCAGCATTTTAGTTTTTTCAAAAAAAGGTTTATTATTGTTATCATTATTATTAGTTTATAATAACATTTCTTAATATTATAAAACTTTATTATTTATTAAAAATAAATTAATTTTCACACTTTTGTCTTGCTTTAACAATTATCCTCACTTAAATTAACTTATTAACATTTATTATATGATTCAGACCTTTGAAGAACACAAATTTCCCATCATGCCGTTCATATGCAGCATCTATGTCCTCTGGAAGCCCCATCCAGAAGAAGGAGATTGGCATTGGATAATTATCCAGAACCCGGTTCCTCCTAACTCTCCAAAACCAACGACCCTGACAAAAAAATAAACACAGTCATTTAGTCATAACACTTACGACAAAGATGTGTGGAAATTTATGTCTTTTGAGAAAAAACAAATAAATGCATTGCTAGTGGTTTAGTGGTTTATGGCTACTAAGGTGTTTTTATGAAGAATAGTTCTTCATACATTGTAACTGCATGTCATTAACCTTGAACACAAACATCTCCCCTCTCAGTACGGTCACTGTGTCAAAGTTCCCCTCGCAGATGTCAGGTGCATCCTGATCCGAGCGTGCTGTGGGCTGGGGTTTATGAGACCTCCTGGTGGGCTGGACTGGAGGCACCCAGGGTCTGGTGGGCTGCAATGAGGGTCTGGTTGTTTTCGGTCGGGCCGTTGTAGTGGTGGGCTCCGGCTCAGCAGTGGTTGTAAACAGGGTTGAGGTGGGAGGTACTTGAGTGGTGACAGTCTCTGGAGGTCCTGTAAATACCAAACCATAATGTATTTTCACACTTAGCTAATCACATACTGCATAGACACAGAACACACAGACACACACTTTTCCATTCAGCACCAAGAAGGCCCATGAGGCTCATTCAGCCAGCAGTGGGAGGCTTTCAAATGGAGAAAACAGATTCGAACTAAGACACATACACTGAGAAATTCATTGGTGCGAAGTCAGTGCAACTGGACTGAAAACCCAAAAGCACATAAAACAGCAGAGTGAGGATAACAACTGTATCATAAATGTGGCAAAGCCTAAAGAAATTGGATGACTGATCAAGGAATGAAACAAGTGACTGTCTTAATGAGTGTATCACTATGTATTAATGAAAAAAACGAAATGTGATTGTATTTAGGAGCAAATCACTGAATTATTAATGATTCATGAAAAATAATGCTGATTCATTTGGGAATGAAACAGTTGTGAAAACAAAGTGAATTACTCAGTTATCATGTTTATCAACAAACACTGATTTAACAAGGAACAAAACTTTATTGTATTTTGCATACTAAATGAATCATTGAATCAATAATTTAACAGATTAGTTTAAAAATGCTGATTCCTTCAAGAATGAAACAAGTGTCGGAGTAAATAAATTTCAGGAAAAAAACACATGAAAAAAACATGTATTTGTCTATATGAGTGAATTATTTAATTAATTGGTCCAACAAATTAAAAAAACAGGAAGCAAGAGGAAGCACCTCAAACTAGCTTACCATAGATCTGGTGAATGCCATTTATATCATCTTCAGTCAATGAGAAGCTTTCTGTGTCCATCCACTGGTAGAAAGGCGCCATGATGGCAGAAGGGTTGTTGGAGTGCTCTAACCCCAGAGCATGACCCAACTCATGAACCGCGACCAGAAACAAGTCGACACCTACAACAAACAAGATGGACAAATTAAACGACTAAACTATAAACTAAACTAGAAGAAAAAAACAAAGGGATAAATCTGTTTCTGAACAGTTCAAAGACATTCGAAAGCCGCTAACATTAAAACATTCTCTGTGGGAGGGTTAGCTCTAAGCTAATTCACAATAAAAACTGAATTAAGTAGGAAAAAGACAGCAGAAAATTGTTCACACCTGAGCCCTCCCGTTGGTTCAAGGTCCATGGCTCGTCTATGTCGAAATGTGTGTCTCCTCCCATTCCGGTACCGGGGAAAAAAGCATGTGCCAGAGAGCCTCCTTCCCCATCGAAGAGAGACATATCGCCATGATATCCAGATGCAAACAGTAGTATTATGTCAGGCCCCTCACTGCCATTCTTTATCTCATGATACGGGACTTCCTCGAACTCCAGAGGTGTTACTTTTTCCCAAACCTGGAAGGCTTTGCGAATAGCCTCGTAGGTCTGCTCCTGGCCCACTTTGGGGGAGTGGTTCTGAATACTTGGGCAGAAAATAAAGATTTTTCCCCCTAATCATTAGCTTGATGATCATTAACTTGATCAGCGTAGACTGAACTTGTTTGTGGTTTAATTCACCTGTAAGTTAGCCTGTCCTGATCCCACTTGTGGCCGGTAAGTGCGTACCGCTTACGCCGAGTACCTCCTTCTGACGACTCCGCAAAATGATCAGGCACTCCACAGCGTGGTCTCTTCATAGCCCTGAAAAAGATAAAAAATATATATGTACATATATGTATTTTAATGTAAATATGATACATATACATATATATATATATATATATATATATATATATATATATATATATATATATATATATATATATATACACATGTATTTACATATGTGTGTGTGTATAATTGTATATAAAATAGCAATAGTAGCATTATTTTAAAATGACTATAAGTACCAAGAATTATTACTATATTTTAATAGATTTATTATTATCTTATTAATGATCATCATTTGATTAAGTGGTAAGGATAAGCTACGTAGCCTAGTTACACTGTACAGTGTATCACTATTTTCTATTTTCTCACAATCAAAACAAACTGAGATCATCTTGTTGTTGTACAGGCGGTTGAAAAAGAGGAAATCATACTTAAGAGTGGCCAAGTCCATGTGTCCGGTCACCTCCAGGCCATAGAAGCGCTGCATGTCCTTAATGGCACTGGAAAGGATCTGGGCTGACTGCATGGTGGACATCTGTCTGCTAGCCTGGGACAGGTAGCCATACGTCCTCAACCATGACTTTAAGGAACAACACACAGAAAAATATTGGAGAGTTGACAAGGTGTTGCAACAATTTCTACTAAGAAAACATGACGACAATGGGATTACACAATGGAGAAAAAAGATAAATGAACAGGAGGACATAAATAGACAGCTGCTTTTTAATTACGCAACTATTCGTTAGAATCCATGAGGAAATTTTATGGAGGTCTGAATTAAGATAAATTTAAACTTGAAATAATTATTTGTCCACCAGAGACCAGTTTTAAATGTTTAGTAAACTGAATATTACTATAAATATTTGAATGTGTTTTAAATTTAGACAACTGCCACATGGTCAGGCTATGGGACAGATGAAAATACCCTTAAACATACACACACACACACACACACATACACCGTCTGATAGATGTGCTGATGGTCACCAGAGGCTACCTATTATAATTCTTGACTTGAATTGACCAAAGAGTTACTAAACAGATAGGACTGGATTCAATAACAGAGACCCAATGAAACATCATTGTCCTGTAAGCAGTAGAAAGAAACCTTAAAAATACGCTTTTTATTTTAAAAATGTCAAACAACAAAACGTCTTTGTATTTTTTAACAGCTTATTTGCATTTATCAATTATGTGTCCAGTAACCAATAAGTTATACGCTTCCTAATACAATAATAGAGTGATCATTAGATTAGTACACACAAAAAAATACTATTGGTGTTGTTACAGCATTTTATTTAAATAAGGTATATATATATATATATATATATATATATATATATATATATATATATATATATATATATATATATATATATATTAGATTCTTTATTTTTGGACAATGACAATGATAGTTATTTAAAGCTGAGCAATTATCCAAACAGCAGCAAACCTAATATTATTAAAACTGTGAGTTGAAAAGTGTGAATTGCGAAAAAAAAACGATCAAACCTATCCGTAATTGTCAAGTTTTAAACCTTAAACGAACACATTTCCAATCCTGGAAAACCAAAGCATTGCCAAACAGAATTTTACAACTCGCTACAGACAATTAAACTCTACAAAGTTCGTTCCGTATGGCCGGTATTTCAGCACAAAACTCTAGACCATCGAGTCTACAAACCTCAGCGTTGAAAGCGTCCTCTTCTGCAGTTGTTTTAGCAATGTTGACAAACAGCAGGATGAAAATCATAGTAACGGGTCTTAGCGACCGATGCGATCTGCTCCTGCGGACTGACATCTCTCCACTCCGGTACAGCAACGAGAAATGAACGCGCAACCTTCTCCCCAAATACCGCGTGATTAGATCGCAACCCGGGAGAACTAGTCTTTTATCACCAAAATAAGGTCATTGTTCTTCTCGGACCACAAACCCACCAGCTTAGTGCACGTTTTTTCTTATCCCTTCAAGTTTCGCTCGTACTGTTATCCTTGCAAACAGTTATACTGCTATAACATTAGCATGACCAGCAGCTATGAACCAATTAAATATTGAATGAAAAGACTACTTGTTGATGTCTGCATTGCATTGTTTGTGTTGATATAAGCACCGCCTGGATAAACCCATCTGGAGACGCCGAGGACCAGGCGGCGCGTCCTCGAAACGATCCTCAATCTGTTGCAGGACACCAAATATGAGCATGAAAGCTCACGAGGATCTCATGCCGATCTCCAGCACGCAGCCGCACCCCATAGCCTGCCTACTTTCCCGGTTTACCTCTGTGATATTATGCGCATCGTTTACGGTTTCACAATAAACAGTCAATATGCATTCTTGAAAAAAAAAAAAAAACAAAAAAAACGCAAATAAAGAGCTGTACTGAAATTGATTTATTTGAAGAACAAAAACAAAACAGTTATGTAAATGTGGCTTCCACTTTTAGCTCTCACTGCCACCTGTTGTTCATATTTAGTACTGTAAATACAAAGTGGGATTCATATACAGTAGAGAAAAAAAAAATCAGCCCTGATTGATCAATGGTCTCTGTAAATCACATTTACACCACAATTTTTACTTCAAAAACTTTTGACAGAACATTTTAAATGTTCACTGAGGGTCCGTTATCATGTCACTCAGAGCTAACATGCTAATATATAGTTAGCGTGTGTATTTGAGGTAGCTTTTATACCCAACACAAACCATTGTTGGGTGAAATTGTGATTTATTTAGCTATTCGTCATGTGGCGTCGATTTCCCGCTTTGGCGATACTGATAAGGATGAAAAGGAAGATGCCCAGAGTCCAAATCACTGCCAGTGGAAGGACCAATGCGAGAAGATCTGAAATTAGACAATTCATATCGGTCAAACATAAAAAGCATTGTATCAAATGTATTAAATGTCACTACATAACCATACTTATCATAGGTCTGACTGGTAGCTCTCGTCTGATTGGCCCATAAGACAGCAGGCCTCGAGTCTGTTCACCCATAACTACCTCTCGTTTGGATACGGTTCTACATTCCTAAAACAAAAATCAGGTTATCAATGGAAGATATGACTGTCCGAAACCAGCAGGTTAAAAGAAAATAAATAAATAGCTTACAGGAATACAAGACTTTCCATCTTCAGGTGTGCAGAGATGCACAGTGCAGTGCAAGTAGAAACTGTGGGGCTCGTATACAAACCGAAACATATCAAACGAATAACGGACAGTCGACCCCTCACCATTTCTTCCTGCAGGATGTGGTGTATCGTTACCGAATGAAGTAGTTTTGTCATTTGTGCACCTTGAGGACATTCAGAAAAAACATGAAGACATTTCTGAGAGGTAAAATATTTTGTCACTTCCACTGACTCTCATGAGAAAGTTATTATGAGCCACCGATTTCACATTTAGAGTGCGATTTGTGTGGAAAACCCAAACAATTAATGGAACTTGGTTTGGAAGTGACCAGAAGAAAAAGTGTGTTCACACTTTGTTGTTTGTCAATTTTGCCGGCTGGTTTTTACCTTTTATACAGCAATCCATGCAACCGAGAGTTGCACTTGAGGATAAAGAAAAATCCTCACAAAATTTATTACCATTTGTCCAAGTTTGTTACATAAATTGCTGTTTGGTTTGAGTGTGTGCCGTGTTGCTTTTCATCTGCAAAATTTCACCAAAGAAGAAAAAAAAGATTTGGATTTAAAAGGAAGTATGAAATTCACAATACTAACCCATTTACAAGCAGTCTGTGGCTAAAGCCTGACGTATCATCCGCTTGAGGAGTCTGAGTCGCCCAACACTCATTTACTTTCAGATGGAAGAAATCTTCAGGCTCCGTCACTTGGATCTGGACATAGATTTGATCTCCAAGCTTAATAGTAGGTGCACTGGTGAAAGCCTCAGTGTATGTGTGATCTTTAAACAGACTCATCTCCACTTTGGCATCCACTTCATCCACCTTGAACATTCTTTCACTTAAAAAAACGACATGGTTAAACATGTGCTTTGAGCAGAATTTAAATTTAAAAAAAAAAAAAACAACAACAACAACAACATTTACTCGCCCTTAAGCAATCTATAAATGTAGATATGTTTGTTTCTTCATCGGTTTAGCAATTTAGAAATCCACCAATGTCTTGTGGTCACCCATTCATTCTGGTGGCACCCATTCACTGTAGGAGACTCATTAGTGAACAGGTGACGTAATGGTTCTCCAAATCTGTCCCAATGAAGAAACAAACCCATCTACATCTTGGATGGCTTGAGTGAGAGTACATTTTCAGCAAATTTTCATTTTTGGGTGAATATTTATTCCTTCAGTGCGTTACCTGGAGAAAGAGATGATGGGAAACGCCAGGCTGAGTCTTCTGATGTGCGGATAGATGCACTTGTACTCAATCTGCACAACTGGATTTCTCACAATGTTTCCATAGACAGGTGGGTCAGACATCAGCGTTAAGGAGTACACAATGTGCGTTATGTTCTTCTGTTTAGAGTGAACGCCATTTAGGGAAATGAAATGTCATCATGCTGATGCTTATGCAGTTTGACGGAAAAGTAGTATTTTACCTCCAGAGGTTTTCCTCCACAGACGGTGTACTGGTCCATTGGTGTGTGCACTGTGAAATAGGCTGATCCAGAGATCTCCTCTCGATGGGCACGGCAGCTGGCGTTAATCAAATGAACAGCTTCTATTCCCACATTGTAGTACCTGAAGAACTCTTCCCCCACTAGGATGGACATGAAGTCTTTGCCACACGTCACATTCGTTGTCGCAACTTAAGAAATATTAGAGTGATTGAAAATTATTGTTCAATAATAACAAAAAAAAAAACAAAACAGCAAGTGTGTTAGTCTTAGGTGTTTTTTTTTGGAATAGATAGATTTTATATAGATGATAGAAAATAGATTTTAGGAATAAATTTACAGATTACTTTAAAACTAATGTTTTGAACAGAAATATAGAATATAGGAAAGACTTGTGAACATGGCTCCAACTTGAAAACCAACAACATGCCAGTCTAGGTGATCAGTCTAAACTAGCTAAGACCAGCAATTCAACTTGTTACAGTTTTTCCATAAGGTTGACCATCCTTTACCCTGGTCACAGAGATCTCCAAAGTAGCCAACTGCGCATTTACAGGTTCGCCTCTGCGACAAAGTGCAGGTAGATGGGTCAGAGCATTGTGATATCTCACACTCACCTGAATTAAAAAAAAAAAAAAAAAAAAAAAAAAAAAAAAAGTTTAACAACAAGACTTAACGGATATCAACTATTTCCGTCACGTGACCTTACCAGAAACACTCCCAACAGCACAGATCAACGCTGCAAGATGCAAAAACACCTGTGAAATAAAAAATTGCAGTAAGTGAAAAATTACCAAGTTAAAATGTGACACTGAAATACTGGGGAAAAAAGGAAACCTTTGATTTCAGATAGTGCGTCATTTGTATTTGGATTCGACAATACAATATTCAGATTTTGTTTGTTTTAGAAAATAGACGTTTTAAAGAAGCCTAATATTTAGTCATGTCAAATGGGACACGTTCAAGTAAATAAGGATTAAATACATCAGCGAGGACACGCTAAATTATTTTGACAAGTGACACCTGTAACAAATGCCTCTGAATGACATATTAAATGACAAATCACTTATTTGAAATGGCGTTTATGGGGCGGGACCATGGGCGGAGATTGCGGGGCCTTATTTTACTAAATATTTTTCATTGGTAATGTAAATATGCACACAATGCAGTTATTTTAAGATATTTTACTGTAAATAAATTACTAAATACAATCAAACTTACTGATGGCTTTCCCAATCTCATTTGCATAACAAGTTTTAGCTTGACGAATCCGCATTTTGGCTATTAATGCTTGGCCGTAGCATGACATGAAAAGCCATTATGTCAGGAAAAGGAGCATTTACATCCAAATGTAATTTAATGCACACAGATCAAAACATAGAAATACATTTTGTATTATAAACTGCTTATTCGGCCATTTTCAGTGAGATTTGACGTTACTAAATGTGTTTGTGTGCCTGCTTTTGTGCTTTTAACTTAACTTGCGTGATTCGCCTCGCGATTCAGTCTTTCTGACTTAAACGTGTTTATGGTGCATTTTATTCAACGTGTTTATTGCTGGCGCACCCTTTACAATAACTCGCGTGCAATGTAACGGGTTGCCATGGCCACCTCGCGCGCCGGCTGCGGTTCGATTCACAATAAAACCGCTTTTGATGGTACGACGAAGGTGACTTTGTACGTTTTACTACGGACATGCTAAAATGTATTTAAAAAGTTTGAATGGCCAAATCAGCTGGCTTGTACCCTGTTGTAACCTACATTGCTAACGTTACGTTAGGCCTACACAGGCTATATATTTTCAGATATGCACACATACAAACACTTTAACTATTACAAAAGCAATTAAAATCATTCATATTCTCATTTACCAGCATACTAATGTTTTCTTTTAATGTTTTTAAAGAACATGTGACTCGTATGACGTAATCAAAACAAATCCGTTGATCGGCGCTCGATTGATTTAGTAGGAAGTCATGTGAGCCGGGACGTATGGCGGCTATGCAGAGTCGTTGATACCGAAACACATTGCGATCTACCTCTGTTATCAACCGCAAAGAAATAATCATCTGGTTTACGATCTGTACAGAAACAACCGCGGTTTTGGGATCATCGTCTCTGTGTGATTTAAGTTCGTAGAGGTGCTAGGGCTCTTATTCTGCTTTGGCAGTGACTGCTCTCATCCTCAGTGTCGCAGACAGCCAGTCCTGTTGTTTTATAGGGATGCTTGTGATGAGAGTCCGCCGCGGAAACGCATTTTAAGGTGTCGTCTTGTCCGTAAACGGTACAGGTGCGTGACCAGTAAAGTCTCTTGGAGGAAACATCAATACATTCATTCAGTCGCACGCTAACTGAACTGTCATCTAATGAGACTTTCTCTTTGTTCGCTGGGCTTGGGTCGGTTTTAACAGTTCATAGTTGTGGTTTGTGCGTGGTTTAAGGGGTTTGGCGGGAATACTTTGCGAAAATGAACACAGAAAAGGATTTTTCGCCACTGACGCCGAACATTGTGAGAGCTCTCAACGACAAACTGTACGAGAAGAGGAAGGTAGCAGCTCTTGAGATCGAAAAGTGAGTCACAGTCCGTTGTTCATGTTCATAAATGAGAGGAGATGTTTTCACATTAGAATATGTAGTATTAATTTGCCAGCTGTTAGGTTTGTCTAGTCCCATTTTGCTCCACCGACGCATGCTGCGGCTGATAAATTATAGTTTAACATGCATAGTTAGTGTCTGTCTGTAATAAGTAATTGGTTGTTGTTACTTTGCTCAAATGAAGTGCTGGTCATCTGACATGCCACATGATCTCATTAGTCACGTTTATGATCAATACCCCACAGTCCAAACAGCACTGAAGTCCGGATAGCATTTTAATAATTCATTTTAAAACTATGTTTTCCTTGAAGGTATATTGCATTCATCCGCTTCTTTCCAATTCTTCTGTCAGGCTTGTACGGGAATTCGTGGCCCAGAACAACTCCGCACAGATCAGGCATGTCATCCAGATCCTGGCCACGGAGTTCGCTCTCTCCCAGCACCCTCACAGCCGAAAAGGAGGCCTCATTGGGCTGGCGGCGTGCTCCATTGCCCTCGGGAAAGTACGTTAACTAAATGTGCTAAATACTTCATCGATACGCAGAGTTCAATGGGATATCGGCTGCGAGACGTTCAGTGTGCTTGAAATTCCAAAGCAAATATGGAGGCTTTGCTTACGTTTATCTTATCTTTTGTGCTATTCAGGATTCTGGATTGTACCTGAAAGAACTCATTGATCCGGTTCTGACGTGTTTCAACGATTCTGACAGCCGTCTGCGCTACTACGCCTGTGAGGCCCTTTACAATATAGTGAAGGTTGCCAGGGGAGCAGTGCTGCCCCACTTCAATGTGCTGTTTGATGGGCTTAGCAAGGTAAGCTGATGCCCCTTCGTGTCTGGATGCATGCATGAACGGTAGAAATTAAGCACACATGCTATTCCATGGATATTTGTTAAGTAATTAATGGCATTTAAATATAGTAAAATGATTCATAAGGAAAAAAAAAAACTGCATAGACAGTTAAAACAAATAGCACGACAATTACTAAAACTATTTTAGCATCTCAGTGGTCATAAAGTTAACACTGACAAGTATCAAAAGTAGTTTAGTTTACAGTAATTGAAAAACATAATTGGGTGAAAAAAATTAAATTGTCAACTAACTGAAATAATTTTAGGTAAATTAAAAATAAATGAATGCTAAATAGGAATTAAAAAGTGAAGTCTTTGAAAATTAAACTCATAAAAATGGCAAAAGTTCAAAACAAAATTACAGAAAATTTTAGATAAAGCTATTTTGAAATATTAATAAATAATAAAATAATATATAATACAAATAACATTGGTAAGATATTAGTTTCTAAAGTTATCTTTTCCAAAATAAAAATTGAAGGAGAGGTTTTTTTTTTATGTGTAAGAGCTGATAATACAGACCTTTTATCCGTTAATTTCATTGGAATTTTTATTACACAGTAATTCCTATCTTTTCTATTGTAATATTCTCCTGTGCCTAAGACTCATCCTACATGTAATCTGTTCTTTTCAGCTCGCTGCAGATCCTGATCCAAACGTAAAGAGTGGATCTGAGCTCCTGGATCGGCTTCTTAAGGTGAGTTTAAAAAAGAGAAACGTGAATTCTACAGCTAAAGTTGAGAGGTATCAACTTCTTGTATCCTTTTTATTTCAAGGACATTGTAACAGAGAGCAACAAATTTGACCTGGTGGCTTTTGTGCCACTGTTGCGTGAGAGGATCTACTCAAACAACCAGTATGCCCGCCAATTCATTATCTCATGGGTGAGTCGAGCGCTTTCACCAAGTTTTGTTTTATATTTGCTTTATATATTTCTATTTTAGCTTTAATTTGATACAATTTTTATTAGTAGTTTTTTGTTTTTCATTAACAATAACTGTACTGATAATAGCTGTCGTTATCATTTTGCGATTTCTTGTGGTGATTTGACTCCAGATCCACGTGTTGGAGTCGGTTCCTGATATCAACCTCCTAGATTATCTGCCAGAAATTCTAGACGGGCTCTTTCAAATTCTTGGAGACAGCAGCAAAGAGATCAGGCGGATGTATGTCTAATTTTCTTCCCCTTTACCTGAGATGGTCTCTCCCTCTTCCTCTTTTCTCTGTTTCCTTTTTTTCTCATTTTTAAAGAGCATTAACCGCTGTTTATAGGTGTGAGGTGGTTTTGGGGGAATTCCTGAAAGAAATTAAGAAGAACCCATCCAGTGTCAAATTTGCAGAAATGGCCAACATATTAGTCATCCACTGTCAAGTGTCTGATGAATCAAAGTCAAGTGAGTCAGATTTAAAATACTGTATGATTCTTTTTATAGGCAAGCAGTGTAATACTTTCGTTTTGTCTTTCTGCAGCTAATGATCTCATCCAGTTAACTTCGATGACATGGATGAGAGAATTTATTCAGCTTGCTGGAAGAGTGGTGCTGCCGTATTCCTCTGGCATACTGACAGCAGTGCTGCCTTGCCTTTCCTATGATGACCGCAAAAAGAGTATCCTAAACTGTGGATGCACATCTAACGCAAAATGCTGATGTAATATAAAATGTATGTTTTGTGTTCAGTGCCATTTAGCTAAATGTTTCTAAGGAAGTGATACTGTTCTGTTCGTACTAGTTGTCAGTGTTCCTCAATAAACCGTCTCCAGGTACTAAAGAGGCTGCTAGTGCGTGTAATCATAGCCTGATGAAGCTTGTGACTCCTGAAGATGACGAAGATGATGAAGAGTCACAGACCAAATCTTCCCCCCCGGGTGATGGGACTCCATCTAAGAAAGAGGGTGATCTCAATGGCAGGTTTTTTTTGGAATAATTTTTTTAATTTTGTTGTTTTGTTTAAATGTGTGAAAGAAAAGTATAAAAAGTGATTGCATTGGCCGGGAATCGAACCCGGGCCTCCCGCGTGGCAGGCGAGAATTCTACCACTGAACCACCAATGCATTTCTGATAAGGATGTGTCGCCCCCTGTCTATCAATAGGAGAAAGAAAAACCACTGGCAGGTCTGAACTGTGCCACCTAGTGAGCTAATGTGGTAATGACCGAGGAAAGCTCAAAGACCGTGGAAGAGAGATCAGGGTGTGCCATCTAGAGGGCGAATATTGTAATTCTATTTGAAAGGATCCTCAAATTGGAAGCCAGGGGGCGGTGTACCGAAATCAGGAACGCATTGGTGGTTCAGTGGTAGAATTCTCGCCTGCCACGCGGGAGGCCCGGGTTCGATTCCCGGCCAATGCATCCATACTTTTGATTTTTTTTCCCACACTAACGTTCAAAAATATATTAAAATGCAAATACGTATTTATAATGTTTGTTTGTGTAATTCAAATATTTAAGAGTTTCTTTACAAAAACAGATAACTCTTTTTATATGTTCAAAAATGATGTTTTTATCATTATGTTTTATTAAGTTAGTTAGCTGTTTTTCTTTTTAACCTTGTCTGATGTTTGATCGAGATTTTTGAGTACTGTTAAAAACATTTTTTTTAAATACATACGTATAAATTTTCATGACTTTTGTATTGTTGGTGAAGTAGTCTTTGATAGTGCCAGCAATTGTTTCTACGTTGTTTTCTAAAAGCGAGTGCCCTGAAAAGGAACTTGACAACCTTTGCCTGCTTTGATTGTATATCTGTTTTTGGTTTTAGATTCCCTTAATGAGTCTCAAGAGTCAGTCGGTTTCAGCAACATCTCCTTCTTCACTCCAGCAAGGTACGTTTTGACGTCACTGACACAACACTTTACCTTTCGTCTATCGATTTATGGTCAGACACATTGACGATACCAGATGTCAAAAGCAAATTGTCAGGAGTGCTAAGGAAGACATCTTTAAGACATTGTTTCTTTAACAGCTATGAATGAACATGACGAAACTGCATTGTCACTAGCATTTTGTTTCTTTACAGCACATTAACAAAAAAACATTGATGCATATTCTTTATCATCGTTATAATAAAAAAAAATATGCAGTTAATAAGTTATCTGATTTACTCTGTTCTGTGTAGTTCTGACAGGTCTTCTGTAACTCTGGATCTTGATGGCATAGTGCAAGTGCTGGACAGACATTTACACGATTCATCCACAGGAATGATGACACGCATCGCCGTGTTGAAGTGGTTGTACCATTTGTACATCAAGACCCCTCGCAAGGTTTCTATAAACTGTATTTTCAATACGCAGCTTCAATGCTAAAAAGTACAGTGCTAAGCGTGTTTCGTTCCGCTTTATCTGACAGATGTTCAAGCACACAGATAGTTTGTTCCCCATGTTACTGAAGACACTATCAGATGAATCTGATGAAGTGAGTCGTCCTATTTTCCCAATCATCTCAGTGCTGATCTAACAGACACGGCAATTTTAAACATCTAATCTCTCACTAATAGGTGATTTTAAAAGACTTGGAGGTTTTAGCAGAAATTGCGTCATCACCTGCTGGCCAGACGGACTCATCTGGGGGGTGCGACAACTCTGATAGCAAAACAGAGCTTCATATTCCAGGTGGGGTCAGAGACGGGCAGCCGGTGGTGGTTGGTGGGTAACAGTTCCTGCTCTTCTGTTTATATACCAGAAAAGAGAATGATGTGCACATGAAATCAAACAAGCTTGTTGTATTTGACAGGTTCAAAGGCGACGGATTTATCCCCATCGACTCCCAGCATGAATTCGTACTTCTACAAGTTCATGATTAATTTGCTCAAACGCTTCAGTTTAGAGAGGAAGCTTCTAGACATGAGAGGGGCTTTCATTATCAGGTAAAACCATCCTAGCTCCTTTAATGAAGACTGGTTCCTCAAAACCGTAACAGGCCAAATAGGAACAACTGTGAAGCTAAATATACAAACAGACTCAGCAGATTTTGTCAGCAGGTTTCATCTCCTTCTCAACAGGCAGCTGTGTCTCCTCTTGCATGCGGAGAATATATTTCACTCTATGGCAGACATCTTACTCAAGGAGGAGGATCTGAAGTTCGCCTCCACCATGGTGCAGACACTTAACACTATTCTGCTTACCTCAGCTGAACTCTTCCAGCTGCGGAACCAGCTCAAGGACTTGCGCACACAGGTAACATCTGCTTTGAGGACTGGGATCTTTAGAACAGACTCCAGGACGATTGCTTCTACTTGAGGTTTTGCATCTTTGCTCTTTATCGTTGTTTTATGTGTCCCATCAGGAAAGCTGTGCTCTTTTCTGCTGCCTCTATCGCTCTTGGTGTCACAATCCAGTGGCCACTGTGTCTCTCTGCTTCCTGACACAGAACTATCGGCACGCCTACGACCTCATCCAGAAATTGTATCCTTGATGTGAAGAGTTTCTAATGTATCATTCAGACTGACTCAGTGTTCTTTACACTAGTCTTTAGTTCCTATACACACACACACACACACACACACACACAAGCTTGTAAAATATTTACAAAGACTTTTGAGTAAAAGCCAACTACTGTGGATATAATTGAATTGAATGACAAAAATACCTTGATTTGAACTGATCAGTGGAGATCTGGAGGTAACTGTGGACTTCCTCATGGAAGTGGATAAACTTGTGCAGCTAATCGAGAGCCCCATCTTCACCTGTGAGTCACATTCATCCACCACATTAAACTGCTGAGTATCATTTTCAGCTCTAACACTCATGTTTTTTGCAGATCTTCGACTGCAGCTGCTGGATGTAGAGCATAACCCGTATCTCATCAAGGCTCTGTACGGCCTGCTGATGTTGCTTCCTCAGAGCCAGGCTTTCCAGCTGCTCTCGCATCGGCTCAGCTGTGTGCCAAACCCTGAACTCATGAGGACCGTGTAAGTTCTAATGCTCTCTAAACAGTCAGGTATCTTCAAGACTGGATAGCTGGCCTGTTCTCAACTGCTCTATTTTTTTCAGGGAAGACCCAAAGGCACCCGTCAAAGACAAACGATTAGCCCAGCCACACATCGACTACAATGAACTGCTCCAGCACTTCGACAGAGTTCAGAGCAAACACCTGGAAGTGAGACATCAAAGGGCGGGACGCTCTGAGCACCCAGACAGAAAGTTGTAAAGGTCAAAGATGGGATGAGATTTCGGAAAAAGGCAGCGTAAAGACTGGAACCTCAGCAGGACCTGTAGTGGGCATCTATGTGTCACCTTATTCAGTTTTTAATGTAATCAAGCTACTATAGGCATGACGGACTTCAATGTGCTTTATTTTTTATGCTACGTGAAGTGCTTTATATTCAGGTGCTGAAGTTGATGTAGTATGTACACATTGGACATAATTGGACTAGGTCATCTGTTACAAATTAAGGGCCAATGGTTATATCATTCCTAACCCCAACAAGGGTTTAATGCAACCATTTGAACAGAACACCTTGCATGTAGCCCTGGATGTTTATTAGGCATTTTTTTATCCAAAACACAATGTCTTCTCATGACAAATGTACTGTAAGTAAGTCTTTAATGGACATTTGTCTTTTTTTGCATTGCGATTTTATTTCTCACACAAACCACATGCAACAATATTCACCGTTTCCTTAGCTTTCCTTTTTTCCCATGTTAACATCTTCGTTCTTGGCCTTATGTATATGCAAGCCATTTCTCTGTAACGTGATGACAAAGTTACAATAAAGTGGACCACGATCATGTAGGTTTTGTTGGCTTTCTTAAATCGGAAGCTGCTTTGTTGCACGAGAACCACAGAATCTTTTTTTCTTAACAATCCAGCAGGTGGCGGTGTTATATTACTTTAAGCAAGGAACCGTCTTTGCTGTTGCTGAAAGGAAACGCTAAATTTCTCACCGAAAATCACCATACGCTTCTGTTTAATTGGTCACTTTGTGCTATTAATAACCCAGTTTTCATGAGGACTGTGACATTCTTAAAATACCCAACATCATGTTCGCGTACTCCTCGTTAGTATAGTGGTAAGTATCCCCGCCTGTCACGCGGGAGACCGGGGTTCGATTCCCCGACGGGGAGAGTTTCTTTTTGTTCCTCGGAACGTCTTTGCGTCCATGATGAACGCCGCAGGTCTACACTCATTTCTTCCGATGGCTGTAAAATGTATGAAATGAGAAGTATTTTGTCATTCAAATTTAAAAAAATCTTACGTTAGTCACTTTATTCAACCAAAACAGCTCTTATGGCGGATAGGGTGGATGATAAGCAAGGTTTATGATTTATGCGGTACTTTAAACAGAAACAGGACGAAAGGAAACATGCTCGGAACAGCGCCGTGAAATTAGCCAAAAATATAACGCATCGCATCTGTAGTGACTCCATAGAGAACGAAAGGGATACGTTCAGGGGAGATAAGCGTTTTAAATGATTCGTTTACAGATCCCAGACCGAGGTTTGAACCACATACGAAGATACTTGAAAAACGGTAAACATTCAGAGCTGTTATGTTTGCAATGGCTACACTTATTGAGTTTCATTAGACTATATTTGAACTTTACAGAGAATATGCCCCATAAAACATTGCAGTTTTCCCTCACATACTGAAGTATAAAAAGGTTTCAAGGTCATTTTGTTTTATTATATCGACTTATTCATTTGAGATTGCAATTTTGTAAAGAAGGCTAATACGATGGCTAAGGGTTGTTAACCGTTTAGTCTGTTGACGTCTTTTCAGCTTAAAATTAATATATATGCCTGCACTAGTGTCACAAGAACGCTGAAACTGCCCTGTTTGTCTGAAGTAGACATGAAGATCAGCCCATACGCTTTTGAAACTTCTCTCTTTCTCTAGGCCTTTGATCACGGATTCTTTTGAACGTTCTCCATTCCACTCAAAACATCAAAACTTCACATTAAACATAACACTTCTCTCAATGCCTCCTTGTGCAGATTCATCCACACACAGAACAACCGTTTGGCCTAAAATAAAGCACCATGTCTGTTTACACAGCATGTATGATTATATGCTCTATTATCAAGTAAATTGTTTTGTATTTTTTTCCTAATATGTCACATAAGCCTGTGCATTCTGGAGAAAAGCTGTAATTCCTTGCGTTTTCTGGTATTTCTTGTGGTGATTCATTCTCAAAATGAACCTTCAGTGTGGGAGAAATGAGCAACGTGATTACACTGAGAGTTTCTGAATTATATTGTCATTCTTTGCGCTACTTTTGTGCAATTTCTTGCATTTGCCTTGGACATTTAACTAGGTAACTGTCAGGATGTGCTGCCAAAATATATGCAAGCCCCCCAGAATTATCATAAAACATTAAAATATGGTCATCTAATTTCCTGCACAATTCAATCAAACTAAAACAACTGGTCACAACAAAGGTTTAACTGCCTGGGGCCTGTTTCATAAAAAAAACCAAATCAACTGATAACAAGTCAGAACAAACCTGGCTTGTTGGTAAACTTGTTTCATGAAACAGACACTTAATTTATGTACCAACAATTAACACTTTCAGAGCAAGTAGGCCATAACATTTCCTCTGGCTTGCAAGAGTCATTAAATTGCATTTCTGCATACTATAGACTTACATATTACTATATTCTCTTTAAAGTAATAGTCCACCCCGAAATTAAAATATACTCACAAACAGGCCTTCCGAGATAAGTTTCACACATCAATTGCTCCCCAATGGATCCTCTTAAGTGAACGGTTGCTGTTGGAATAAGAGTCCAAACCGCTGAAATATGTACATTATAAACAAGTACACATTTTTGGGTGAACAGTTTTTTAGGAATACTGATTGCTAAGGTGGGGTGGGGGGTTAAAAAGTTCCCTTCCACCATTATGACTTTAATATATAAGATAAGAAACCACGTATCACGTTCACTGATCATCTTCAAGATATGTGGCTCAGATGTTCACAGCAATATTTGCAGTGTCTACACAGCCAGAATAGTAAACAGAAAAACAATGAAAAGTTCAGTAGTGCACCAGAGAGAATGCCTCTATAGAGCCGGACAGTCTAAATGGTTTGATAAAACATTTATTAGTTTACTGAAGTCATGCACTCCTTGCGGAGGTTGTTACGCATGTGATGTTATGTTTTCTATTTGCTCTGTGAGGTTTAATTGGCTCGCTAGGGGTTTAGCTCGCACCCTGGTTCTCTCTTGGGACATTGTATGGGTAATATGCACTCCCTTACAAACTTCAAAAAGGAAATGGAAGATACAAAACACTTGGAGAGAGCACTTGATCAGGCTTAGCTTTCCGAAAGCTTCTCACTTGACTGATTTTCAGCCAAACTTTGGTTCATTTTGGCAGCGGTTGCGCTTTGATGAAACGGTGGACATAAGACAAACGGATGAATGAGAAAACACTGATATTCACTGGTGGGTTATCAGTGGAACCGGATTAATAATAGATTGCAGGAGATGATCTTTGATATGCAGTATGCAACTGTGCTTTGTCTGTGCCTTTGCTCGGTTCAGATTGCCCCAAGGCTTGCTGTTCTAGCTGAGCTGGAAACTTCACACATTCATCATTTCACACTCCTCAGGCTGTCAGATGCATCTTGTTGGGTTTTAGCAACAGTCTCAGACTGCATTTAATCAGATCTTCTGGTAAAAATATTTCACTAGTCAAGCTAAATCAAAAAAAAAAAAAGAAATCTGGATCTAGCCAGCTGTGTTCAAGATGTCAAGGTTTATCTGCTTACCCTACTGGTACGATGATTTAACTACATTGTTCTAGGAATAAATTATCTTTCTTCATTGATAGTCATTAAAAACTAGCCTTGTAACCTGGCTATATATATATATATATATATATATATATATATATATATACATATATACATATACATATATAATTTGAAATATGCCTGATTAAAAATGGTATAGTTATTAAGTAGCTCTAAAATGTATTTAAGGGATAGATACTCAAAAAAGTTTTTATTCTTCAAAATATCATCTTGTGTGCTCAAGAGAACAAAGAAACTCATTCAAACTTTTATGACCGAGACAGGGATAAGGTCACAACTTGATTCGATATTCTTTCATAATGTATACTTTGCAGCAGAACGTACCGAACAGACACAAAAGTAAGCTTTTTTTATATTACACAGCTGTAGCTGAATCTAACTCTCAAAAACAAACCATTTGTTTCATTTGTTTGTTGGCGAATATCCACGTCATCCGATGTTGCTTTTATCTGTATTCTAAAATATTTACTGAGAAACCGCTTGAGATTATTCATTTACTGTTTGTATAAATATGAATCATTTTAAATGGCTTGCAAAGATAGTATTGAAAAGAAATTTCAATGAATGATTAGTTCACAAATGATTGGTATGGCTGGTTCAGTCTAATAGTTTCTGACATTTTCATATCTTGTCGATATGAAATAAGCTTGTCGCTCAGCATTCAAATACATGGCTACAACTTGCTGTCGCTGTTGCAGCGTGCTTCAGAAACCCTCCACCTTCCCCAGCTCCGCCTGTGTAGATCTGCTACAGGGTGATTTCATGTATGTTATATATGGAGGGAATTTCACATGTGTTGCGTTATGCAGCGGTGTTCCCTACATACAGCAACATATGTGGATGTTTTACAATAGCAAGTCTCAATACAGGATCAGCAGATCTACTGACAGAGCTACAGAAATACTTGGAAAATGTGAGCATTCACGGACAGCTACAGAAGCCACCGCAAAGTCGCTCCTATAGAGCTTAATGTATTCCAGTGTCACTTCAGCTAGCAATAATAATTTGAACGTTACACTCTGAGACAATCTGAGGGGCGTCACCCACCCCAGCACCCTACTAAATCCAGCCCTGAATCGCATTATACCAATCTCTTTTGGCAAACTTTCCTTTCAAACTTTATGTTCCCCACACACAGGCTCATAAGTTCTTGTTAAACCTCACCTTTGGAGGTGAGATCGTTCAGCTATAAAATGAGCGCAGGAAGTCATGACCCATTTCCTCCAAATCCCATAAAGAGGCTGACGATAGGAGACATGCTCAAAGGAAGGCCGTTGTTCTCTGTCCAGGCCTGAGATGATTAATAGGCGGCAATCTTTTGCTTTGTCTGAATGAGAATCGGTGTATATTGCTTTCCAGGATCCTCTCACTGTGAGTAAGTCCTTATATATGAGTGTGCCTTTGAAGGTCCTGGGGGCTTTTGCTTTGCACTGAGATGACAAATGACCCTGTAGCCAGTTCCCACTTTCCACTGCCCTCAGGCAAACAGTTTGTTGTTTTCTGCTGTTAGAGTTATGCAATATTTGTTTATTTCCAGATGAATTATACCATCTAAAAAATATTGCGTCGTGCATCATTCTAATTAATTCTGCTTGTATCACGTCTTTTGAAATTTTCATGCATAGTTTGAGAGCACACAATAAATAAATCTGAACTTTTACAAAGTGTACTCCTGAACATCACATTTTTAGAGATATGCACATTTAGAAACGTCTTTCTTTTCTGGGAAGCTGGATCCAACATACTGATGACTCATCCTGCACTACGCAATTGTTTGTCCAATAAAATGCTCTAAAATGATAATGTTCCTCCCGTGTAGCTAAAGAGAGAAAGAGAAGAAAGAAAAGAAAACATAACTCACTGCTTACTGACTGCTGCTTTATCTCTTGCTTCCTTTCACAGCTGAGAAACCTGGTAAATTGAAATAACCACCTTTGAGTCACCTCAATACAAGTGGTATGAAGTTTCTGCCTTATAAATAAGAGATAAAATGAATGGCGACTTGTGCTGAAAAGCTCACCCAAAAACTAAAATACCGTTATTGTTTTCTCACCCTCATGTTGTTTCAAACCTGTTTGGAAGCAGTGCAAGACTCATCTTGCACTTATTCTTTTATATTTCACAGACGCAAGGAAGGTAAACAAATAATGGCAATATTCTGGTTTTCAAGTGAGCTACCCCTTTAAATGTTTATTTGTGCCATCTTTATTAAAGTTTTGACTTCCCCTGCATAAAGCAGTCAAGGATCCTCATGCAGCAGTCTCTTAAATCATGTGCTGAGTAAATGACAGAAAATGATTACATTTCTTGCCGGGCTTGGCACTGCATTTTCACCCTGCTCTGAAATACTAATCATACTGACTCAATGATTGAGGGTTTTTGTCTAGGCTAGCAGTTTCATAAATCATATAGTTCCTTCGATGATCAATAAACAATTATTTATAGAGATGTGGGGAAATACATTCATGGTAAACTGTGGATGGTTTTGTTGCTTCCTATCCAATAGAATTATCTTGTGCCAGAGATGGTTTGGAGACAGATTTTCTCCTCATAGTTTTCAGTATTCATCTCTTTGCAGCAGAAACTCCGTTATTTCAGACAAACACACCATCATTTGGACTGCATTCTCAAGATTGGTTCCTGCCTCTCAGTGGAGACAAATGATTGTGTTCTTTCTTCTGACAAGCAGTCAATACTTCATTTTGTTACATCTCTAGGAGCTCCTCTTAAACTTGCAAGCTTTTTTGGGGGGTGAAGCAGTATTTTGCAGCAGACCTAATAGATTTAGTGTGTATGTCCGCAATTATGCAAACTGAGGGTTGTTTAGGACTAAAATACCACCCACAAAAGTGTGGGCAAATAAAGATAAGCAATAAAATCTTCAGGTGCACAAAGTTGTCCTCACACTGTAAATATATATTGAGACTATAAAAAGGCCTACCAAAAATATCTTTTATTTTCCAAAAGTGTCATAAAATCAGAAGAGTCTATTTGGTCTGTTTTAGAGACACTTTGCCTTTACTTGGTCTGATTATATTTTTCCAGTGTGTAGACAAACTTCAGCTACTTGGGTGACTAAACATTTTGGTTAGACAGTTCACAGTTTTTATCTTGTTGTTTTTTTAAACAGGTGCCAAATCCTGCTGGAAACTGAAATCAGCATCTTCAAAAAGCAGGTCAGGAGAAGCAAGCATGAAGTGCTCCAAAATTTCTTGGTAAACGGGTGGATACAGGTTTGGATACAGCACTCTGTGAACAGCCAGCTTCTTAGGCAATGAATGTTTGTGGCCTGCGCTCCTTGTGAAGGGTGTCAATGATTGTCCTCTGGACAACTGTCACATCAACAGTCTCCCCATGATTGTGCAGCCTAGTGAACCAAACTGAAAGACCCTTTTAAAGACTCAGGAAACCTCTGCAAGAGTTTTTATTTGATTAGCTCATTAACATGTCACCATATTCAAATTTTTTGTGATCATGAATTGGTGGGCTTTTGTTAAATGTGAGCGTAAATCATTACAATTAAATGAAACAAAGACCAAATTACCAAAAATGAGCGCCACCATATATAAATGTTATGGGTATAGCTTCTGGTCTCCTCCGTGTCCAGCTGTACATAACAGTTAGTTTTGCTAATTGATATTAAAATAAATTGGTGTGTCCTGTCTATTTCAATGTATTATCGTATTCAAGAGCACACTGGTTTTTTTACAAACAGTTTTACCATTTACCTCACATTGTTATTTTCCTCGTTATTTCCCTATAACGGACTGGAAGCCTCATCTATAGGCTTACTTTTGCATTCAGGAAAATGGTAGATAATTATAGGCTGTAATAAGTGTAAACAAAACGTAGCCTGCCATGCTTTCCACAAGGATTGAGGATATCCGCAGTTGGATCACATAACCACAATAGTGGATCCTAGACTGATTACAGAACTCAAAGTCCCATGCTGAGGCAAGTCGATGGATTTCTAGGAGTTTCATTTCCACAATTCACCCCTGCAACCACATTCAATCTCCACATTGTGGTGTTCTCTACAGAGAGATGTAAATAGGAATGCTGACATGATTCCCCAGTGGTGATGCACTAGGTAATGAAATAGAGCGAATGCCCTTGAAAACAGATTATGGGGTGAAAAAAACCTTTTGTTTCAGGTGCATTCATAAGCTTCACTTCAGCATTGAAAGGAAGGGACATTTGTCAGGAAAGAAGCTGAATATATTTCAGGGCTTGATTGGTTTAGGAACCTAATCACGACATCAACTCAAACTGAAGAAGAAGGTCAAGATAATTTTTTTATCACAGAAATGTGTTTGCTAAAAACAATTCAGCAAAGAGGAAATGAAAAAACACGACAATCAAATATGGTCAAATAATGCCATGACATCAATTTATCTGCTTTATATCGCTATTTTGGCCAAGAAACACAGAGACAAAAGTTTCCTTCATTCTCCTTTTGAATTCGTGGCACATCTGAGCCGTTTTTTTGAGGTATGATACTTGCACCTGCAGCGAGGAAAAAGACAGCATTTGTTCTCTGTAAACAGACACGTCTTGCCACCTCTCCAGGTTAAGAGGATGACTGTAGCTTTCTGAAAAGTCTCAAAGAAAAGTTCCTAGGACAAAACTCTGGCTCTGGATCAACCAGGTGCAAGAGAACTGCTCGCTTTCTATAGTCTCAGCTTTTCTGCCACTTGATCTTCAGTGACTTACTCAGCAATGTTCTCTCACAGGTTTAGTCCTGTTGATGTGAACAGAAATCACAACAGAGCACAGTTAAAAGAAATAATGTCAATATGGACTTATATGGACTTAAATAGCTGAAATACAAACATACTGTATGTGATAATCGTTCATTTGGTTCTGCATTATGCAATTTTTAATAAAACCATTTGCTACTAAAAGGTAAAGAAACTGCATACTGTCAGAGCAGGCAGTTCTTTTGAATGAGTAATTGTTTAATAGCGATTACAAAGGTAAGTTCTATATAATACGAATGTGTGTCGCATAAATATTATCTGTATACTCATTATATTGTCATGTGATGTACATTCTTAATTGCGTTGCTCCACTGCTTCACAAATTCTCTCCTATTGCCTTATGGGATATAATAAAGTGACCACTGGATGCAAACCTTTTTTTTTGTTACAAGTGTAGTACGCCCCCAAATTACATTCATACTTCACACACTTTCTAAGTATTTATTGAAAAGAGACGTTTACTCTCAGAGAGTTTGTGATTTTAGATGTAAATTTTTCTACTCAAAATGATTAAAGAGCAAAATTAATATTATCCTCTGAGCTTGAGTGTCTGGACTCCTAACAGTTTCTATGTGTTAGTTATTTAATACAAAGATTCTTGATATAGTTAGTTATTAAATTTGGTGGATTCATACATTTACGACTCGATATTGACTGGACACCCTAAAACCGAATATCCTCAAATCCTCATATACGTTATGATTTTCAAAGCCTGTTTCATAGTTCTATTCCTCAAAACATTCTCTATTCAAATAAAAATTCTATAGACTGAGCAAATGCCTTGAAGTCGTCTGCTTGAGAAATCATATCCAAGGTCAGCTGAGTGCATATTTGCGGACAGAACTCATTCAAATAAAAGCGCTGTCTGCAATCGCAGCACAAATCAGAAAGATGGGCTCTGAACTTTTGCAACTTAGTCAGAAAGCCCTGATCTCTGAAAAGGCTTCGTCTACGAGAGATTGGATTTAAGATAAACTTCTTCCAGACCTCAAAAAGAGTATTTCTGTGTCTCGGTTTCCCTCATCCATTCACTCCTACGCATTAGTGGCGCTGACAAGCTTAGAACCGAAAAACCCCTTTTTTTTTTTTTTGTTCGCTGCTGTTATGCAGATCGCTTTCAGCCCTGTTTACTTAAGCTACAAATTCCAAACAACACAAAAGTTGTTTATCTTCATTAAAGAGGTGAATTAAAGGAAATTGACTTGTCAAAAATGATTTAGTGCGCCGAGTCTTCAGTTCATTGCTTTTTAGCACAGCAACAAGGGTGGAACAGAGGAGCTGCGTGATAACAGCATAAATTACAACCCTAAAGTCGTTCCCTAAACATTATTGATTTTTAATGTCTCAGCTAACATGAGCCAGGATGTTTAATTAACACTAGATATTTGATATAAGCCACAATATCACATTTTTTTGAGAAAAGCTGAAAATGATTTCAGTTTATTTAAAGCATATCCTGTCAACCAGGTGGTTATGGGAGAGTGTGACAGTTAGGCACATACGCTGTATTGACACATACCACACAAAAAGATGAGTCAGAGCTCTGCAAGTATAATTTGAATCTTGTATGTATATATGAAGATTTTATATGGTATATAAACTGAATGTTCTGGAAGCGAGCTCTCATTAAAGGGAAAGAGAAAAAACTGTTCACAGTGTTTACGCTCTTGTAAAAATGTGTATGAAGCACAGAAATATATTCACCTTTAAATCCAAGTCCATGTTTACTCTCTATAATAGCGTCTTATTAGACTTATGCTGTAAGGCATACAGCCATATTCCTCCTGCCAGGCAAATTCATGAGCTGCAAATCTACCAAATTTACAAACGCATGTGCATACGAGTCTTATTTTAATATTATTATATTATTATTTATTTTTGGCTGTAGTTCGCCTCTGGTCATTTCTTCCTAATTAAAGCTGCTTATTCTCTCTGCAAGCCAATTAGATCACTCATGCACAGATTCATTATGAATATTTACTTTTTAAAAAGACTTATTTTTTTTGAATAGCAATTTCTAGTTTTTCGACTCAGTCATATGATATAATTAACATGCTTTTATATCATACGACTATCAGAATAATGTTGTTCTTATTATTTATTATTGTTATTATGAGCATTGTTAGATGGTCACATCAACTTGCCGCTGGGGGTACCTTAAGGTATATAGAATTGGTTACTGTAAGGCACCTTTAAATACATAAATGCATAAAAAACCAAAAATGTGCATTACCTTTTATTTTTTTTATTCACTGGTCTACATATAAGACATCTCACAAGCTCCTCTGTTTCCTTCCTAACTGGCAAAATACATGTTGGTGTCTTTTGACTGATGCTTGTTTCATTTGCATACTGTCCCATGAAATGTGTCTGAATCAATATCTTGTTTCATATTTCGTGTGTGAGTGGGTGAATATAAAGCATCACAAAACAAAATAATAGGAATACGAAATGCACAAAGCTCATGAATAATGAATATGTGTCAGCTGAACTGCATCTCTATAGGTAATCAGGCTGTGGACTTTCAATTCAGACCAAAATGAACTGGATTGTTCCGTAATACAGTTGACTTTTACAGTTTGATCTTTAAAATAGCAATTTTTGTATCATTTTAAACATTCTGTAAAAGAAATAATATGTCTCAAGTGTTAAAAAATTGCAATGTCCCATCTCAAGTAGAAACAAAAGGGCTGTCAAATAATGAAAGGCTGAGTTTTACAGATTATTAAAATGTATAAATATGGAAAAATGTAAATATAAAAAGGTCACTTTTTTAAATGTTATACTATACATATTAAATATTAAGTTAAATATTTTTGTACAGCTAACCTTAAAAATAGTGAAAGCACAAATCCACTCGTTCATTTATATTCAATCACTTATTTGAAATGGAACATGCTTTTTAGATGCACTGTATACGCGGCAGGATATAAAAAAAAAGTTATCTGACAATTTTCATTTCAAGGAAACACTCTTGACAGGGATTTGTTAGCTTTGGTCTTTGTAAACTGGATCATGACGTAAAATTTCTTTGATATTCAGAAAAAATGACAACAGTGGAATATCACTTTTTCATGCTGAACCTGATGTTATGCAAAATACAATTCAATGAATAAAAGATTGCCTCCTTTTCAGGCCTAGTGTCTTGTTATGCCTCTGTTGAAGTGTGAGTTTTTACCTGCTCGTATGAATCCATCCATCTCTTCTTTGAGGGTCGACAGAACTGCAGTGATTCATGCTGTCTTGGTGATGTGTGGCACAGCATAACAGAGCTGGAATAAATATGGAGCAATGATGTATTTGAGACCATTACGTTGGGCAAGCATTGCCCTACGGATGATGGGGGCAGTGAGCAAAGCCCCCAGATCCATCAGAATGGCTTTATGGTGCATTCGTGTGCAGAATAATTTTTCAGACAATTTGTCACAATTCTTCAGATCAATATGAAGATTTGCATTACTGCAAGAGACACTGAGCAAGACGACCGTCCTGTGCAGTTCAAATCCTGGACAGAAATGGGCAAAACAAGTCAGTGATTCACATGTAAAGCTTGCAGCGTGAAACTGTAGAGACGTTTTTCATATTTATCGCTGTAAATATTGATGAAGCTGTGGTTACATTGATGAGAAGTGAGTGGATATTAAAAATCTGAATGGTGCTTACCCACACAAAACCTGAAGAAACTTAATCATCCTCTGGAGCTTTCCATTAGATGACAGATGTTTTATAGTAGATTCTTTTTTTAAATATATTTGAAAAATATTTTTTACACTTAAAGGTTTTTCAGGGAACAAAAATAGCTCTTCTGCTGTAAACCACCCATTTGTGAATCTTTATCTTTAAGAGTGGTACTCTGTGGTATTACTATGCAGGCATGAAATAATCACTGAATGGTTAATAAAGTAAACAAACAGCTCACAAATTCCTCCTTAATGCTAGATTTTGGGCTTTAAAGGGCTCCAAAGTTTCAAAGCCAAGGTGACCTGTGCTGAAGTCTTGACATGGTGTCATTACCTGAATTTATTGCCTGTCATTAATGGATTGGGAGAGCTTGCTAAACATATTTATGCATTCACATAAACCTAATTTATCACCGTGCCTTCCCTTTCTCTTTCTCTCATTCTCCCTCTCGGGGCGTGGATCACCTCTTTCTATAAACACTCGTTCTATAGCAATTATCCATCATGTCAGAGGATGAACTTCAAACACTGTCAGCAAGCTGCACCACAAACCAGCACATGCACACACACACACACACACACACACACACACACACACACACACACACACACAGGGTGATTTGCTGATAGAGAGTCTGTGAGGTAAAGGTAAAGCCAAGGTAACTTAATTCTAATGACCCAGTGCAATGCAAAAAAACATAGTATGGGTAAGTAATAAGTAATGATTGCATGCATGCATGCATCTATATATATATAACATTTTATATGACATTTTCGTATGAAATATTTTAAGGGATGCCTTATTCGTTTTCTCAGCTGCCTTTTGGCCAATTTGCCTTTCTTATGCTTCATTTAGGAACGAAAGCACAAGACTTCAAAGCTTCCTTTCATCCCACATCTCTGTCTCTTGACCTTTTTGTGGCGACCTTCTTCCATCTGTCCAGTATTGTCATAAAACATGACATTCCTCTGACATTTGCTTTTCAAATAAGTGTATGATGCTCTCAGTTTTACGACTTCCAGAGCTTCCACATCAAACAGATATGTGTCCAGAACGCTTAAAAATGTTGGACCTTTACAGTTATCTTCAATATCACAGTGTGATCAATGTTCAAAAAGAGCTGGTCAGTTTCTAGGCCTGCCTGGAAGGCTAAGAATACAAACGTGTATTCTTTGTGCATTCTTGTACAGTCTTGTGTATTCAAATGTGTATATGGTTTCATAGAGCTTGAAGCTCAAATGTGTTTTAAAACTAGCTATTCCGGATTTATGGGTAAAATAAGAATGTTTATTTTTAGCTGTAGCTCATATGAATTTACACTCTAAAATATTGAGTTGCAATCAAGCTAGCCTGTTTGATTTGTCATCAAAAAAGGTAAAAAAAAAAATCTATATCTTAAATTACAAACAATTCCTACCTCAAAAGTAAATATTTACTCTAAAAACATTGGTAAAAGTTGCTAACAAACTAGCAATGCTACAAAAGGGCTACAATGATCTGTCTGATTTTATATTAAGAAACTTTCCTTTGTTCTACAATATAATTAAAAAAATCCTTATATAAAACTTCTCACTAAAAATAGTGAAACGTTGTTAACAAGCTTACAATTCTGTGACTACAGTTGCTAGAAAGCTAACAAGGCTACATATGGACTATATGTACAACCTGTAAAGAAGAAACTTTCCAGTTTTACTCTATAACTTAAATTACACAATGTCAATCCTCAAAAAGTGGCAAATGCTAAATATGCCCTGTCTGTCAAAACTGTGCATTCACATTACGGTGCTAGAAATCTGTCATTCTAAAAATCCATTCAAAGATGGCTTGAGAATGCTAATTTTCTTCTGGTTTGAAGGACTTCAAATTGAAAAGCTTTTAGGACGCTAGTAATAATAGAGTTAGTTATGCATCCAGAGATGACCAGCAATTTTTTTTACCTTGCTGAAGCACTTTCCAGTACCCGCGGGTGACTTGTCGCAGGTCGCCATAGTGATTGGAGTGGGTTAATGGCTTTTGCTATGGAGAGGAAGTAGAGTGGATTTAGATGAAGCTCTCCATATGTGGTCAATCAATCTGCAATACAACAAAAGTGGCTGTAAGAAAAATTAATCAAGTTCCTACGAGGTGGCATATGGTGGGTGGGGGCAACATGTGCAAAAACACTATATCTTTCTGTTTTCTTTCTTCTCTGCATAATGTATTGTGTGCACCTCTCAGAGGGAGGGAAACGCTTAGCATGTAAGTCTGTATAGTTCAGCGTGTTAGTGTAGTGTGGGCTCTGGAGACATCTCACCCTCTCCCTGGGTCTCTGAATTACTCCTCAGGTTCTTTCTGCCTGCCTAATGATTTGAGTTTACAGCCCATTGGCTCCCATCTCTGCATGCAGCACATAATCTCTTTGTAGAGATGATAATTATGGCTTCATAGAGCTCGAAGCGCCTTTCTGAAGCAGTGCCTTGCTGTCTGGGATGGAGGTAATGAGAGGCAGAACTGAGTTAATCCATCCTGAGGACTTGCTGCCCCGTGCTTCGCGTCTTTGAGGCCACAAGCGGCTGTGAAATCAGGTAATAAGATACAAAACACCAAATCTTAATCTCTGTAGCTTCTGTTCTGACTGTGATGAGATTCTAATGCCCATTTTATGCCTCAGGAATCGGTCGCGTCATAAAAAAAATGATAAAAATAACAACAAAAACTGTTTATGGCATCTTTGTCCCACTGATTTGGGATTATTTCATTCCTGCTGCATCTCATATATCACTTCGTCAGAAGAGATATGACACAAGTAAAAATATGTCAGTCACGGCAGAAAAAAAAAGACAGGTTGATGAAAGTATATGATTTATGGGGTTTTAAATGCATCACAGTCTAACAATGCGTATTACATATTACTTTTACATTACATTTATTTCCATTATATATTATATATAACAATACCTTGCTTCTCAAATGAATTTATCTTGTGTTATGGATACTATTATAGGAGATATTTTACTGGTATGCAAGAATAATGCAAAAACAACCTGATTAAGACAATGATTTTTATAGTATTTATAGTATTTTCATTTGTACAGGTGTAATATAGCCGCGTTAATACGGATTTGTATAGTATTGCAAATAAAATGTGTACTTCACTTAGTGGAGGTGCACTGTTGCATTGAGAGACTTTAACCGTTCAGTTGAAGTATCTCCACCATGGATGTGATCGTTGGCGCAGTAGCTCATTAGCATCTTTATAATTACAAACCCAATCAAGACAAAATTGCAGATTTTATGATCCGCCACTTAATTTATTAAAGAATCATAATCTACTGAATCACTGTCAGAGCAAATGTTTATATTCATACTCTCTGTTGTAGTTGTAAAAAAATCTGAGACTGTGGAGTTATAAAACTGCTGTATATGGCAGTATAGGGGTTAAGTGAAAGGGTGAAAGGGTACCTTACACCATAACGGGAGTTTTCAGTTCTTAAAGGTGTTCTGTTGAACAGTAACAAAGACAGAGAGAGGATGAGAGACTGGACATCATTCTCCTCCGAGGTGTTAAGGTTTTACCCAATGGGACTGAGTAAGCCACCATGATTTAAATGTGTCTTACCCGACTAGTCTACATTCACACCAGGCATATAATAATCCCAACCATAAAAGAATTAGTTTTTCACAGCACAGAAGCAAGAAGCCAAGGTCTGTCACGCTTCAGACCCCTAATGCAGAAATTTCTTCTGTTGCCCTATAACTCTGTGGTTGGCCTGAATGTTATTTCTCAATTATGGATGAATTTGTCCAGAGGATGTTTACTATTGGAATTTATTATAAAAATGCCAGAGCTCACAGCAAATAAAGTGTGAATGCAAAGCATTGCAAACTATGATGGGACTCTTCTCCAAGAGAACCCAAAGGATATTTCACTCAAGGTAATTTGTTGTACCTTTGTGTCATTCCAGAACATGGAATACAAATGAAAAACATTAAATATAATAATGTGCTTATGACTATTTTACATGCAGTTACAATGAATGGCGAATGAAGTTACAAGCAGCTTCAAGTGGATGTAAATTCACCACAAAATGTAAATATTTCATAAGATTTCTGTGCTACATACCAAGTCTTCTAAAGCCATTGAACAAATTTGTGTGAAAAGTTCTTGTTGACTAATAATCATCCTATCCAGTACTCCAACTAGGTCATTGATTCAGTGAGCTGAACACAAGAACCAAATAACTTGGATACAGAAATGTATTATTCAGAGTTTGGTTTCCAAACAGCATAGAGACCATTGGTGATTACAGTAGCTCATAAAATCCACTTCTGATGTCCAGGAAACAAAGCCATTGTAAACTGAATTAACTGGTTCATTGAAAAGACCAGACTCAAAAGAATTATTCATGCATGAAACCGAATTTCCTATAAATTCACCAATAAAAGCTGCAACAGATGTCAGAGTCTGTGTTTGAGACACCATAATATTATGACTTAAGGTTTTGCAACATATTACGAGGTGGGGCACTTAAATGACCCAATAAAGTCTTCCACTAGCACAGGGTATGATTGTAAATGGCTTCTGAATTTTTTAGTAGCAGCATGGTTTTTAAAGTGCTTTTTGAGTGTTTCTACTTAGTCTCATTTGCTGCGTTGTTGCACATGCTTTCACAGAAAGCTGTTTATGCATAAATAGAGCAAATGAAATTGCTTGGTCATCATTACTTAATCACTGGATGAACTTACATCAGTTTCGTGTCTACAAAGAGTATACGCAATTTAACCATTATGCAACATAATTCAGGATATAACACCAATGGCTTTTAGGCTTGAAATGGAAGATTTTTGGTAGGGTGGGCGGGGATGGGCGACATTTAGCAATTTGTTGCTTTCTGCATTATAATATCTGAGTGAGAAGAAACGCATTTGAAAGATGAAGGCAGAAATGTCCTTTCGCTGATGATTAGTGATGCATGGTTTAAGATGAAAAGAGCCTTGAAATATCCAATTTGTGTTTATAAGATTATGTTATGATTCAATGACTCATTCTCAGTAATTGTGCCAGTGTTTTAAGAACATCATTTTCTGTTGAATGCGTTTTACAATTTTTATTTTAGTTTTAACATTTGGCCCTCTCTTGATTAAACACATTAGCTCTCCTGTACAGTTTTATGCAGTAAATTACCATGAAGTGGGAGTTTTATTGAGTTCCTCAACCTATAAAGAATGTGTCTGCTGAATGTCTGCTCTCATATAGGTTTTGAACCAAACGAACTTGAAAATTTTTGCCTGAATTTTTATTAACCACCCAAAAGGTACATAAAAGAAATAAAAGTCTATAATATTCAGAAGATCTTTTATTGAAAGACACACAGTTGTGATTGTACACATGTATTTTTAATGGAAATTTTGAATTGTTAGTAGCTATCCAGGCCTGGAAATCACAATTATTACATTTTATGACTATTTCCAGGTTTTTTTTCATTACTATGGGAAATTACGTAGCATGGTGGATCACAAAGCATTCTGTAGCTCTAGATGACAGTGTAATCAGACCGTCTGAAGCAGGGTGAAAGTCGTACTCTCCTTTTAATGGATTCTGAGGAAATAAGATTTTCTCAGGCAGGAACTTCTAACATTCCCTTATCTTAAAACTGCCAGGAACATGAATACAAACTAAGCACACATATTTTCATATCAGAGAATGTGGACTTAGACAAGAGAGACTGCCTCACATATTATGCAAGCAAGTTTGCATCTGTAATGGAAGTAATGAGGTTCATAAATTAAACTGTTGACAGTCTCACTGTATTGTGCATAATTTCTGATTTGCATACAGTAGGGAAACATTGTTATCAGAGACATGTCTTGTTCTCGCTGAAATTGAGCATGCATTCCCGCTGTTATCGGAGTATGGGCAATCTTTCACTGGTAAATTAGCTCAGCCGCATTTGAATTGATCTGACCACAGCTTAATTCACTAAATATCTCTCCGCAGGACAATATGACCAAACATTTGCATTCTCAATTGATTTTGCAATGGGAAGCTTACATTTGCAATCCTAAAATCTAAAATGACATTTAATGCAATGCAGTGTTGGAATGAGATTCTTTAAGTATAACCTGCCAAGGTAGTCAATATTTAGAGTTTGCACAGAAATTAATATTCTGTCATCATTTACTCACCCTCAGGTTGTTGTATACCTGTATCATTTTGTTTCTTCTGTTGAGCACAAAAGAAGATATTTTGAAGAATGTTGGAAACCAAACAGCTGTATACAATTGGCTTCTATAAAGATCAATCAATTACTACCATCAACCATTACTGGATGACAAAATTTTCATTTTTGTGTGAATTTTGTACAGTACTATACTTAAGCTACTCTTTGGAGAAAGTAGTCAGCTACATACCAACAAAAAGTACCTTAAGGTATTTTTCAGAGGTTTTGAAAAATACAACTATCAAATTATATAAATGATGTATCTCTGACTCAAAAACAATGAGGGTTTGTGAATGAATCTGAATATTCATGTTAATTTGAAGAAAATAAAATAGTCTAAATCAAGTTTATACGGCTATGCCAAAAAAAACATGTCAACTGAAATGGAAGATATTATTAAAAAGCTAATTCTTAATCAAAATACTAGACATCTCTAATTATTTAGTCCATTTAAACTCTGCCCCTCCATAATGAACTGCACTGCCAACATCTCAAAATCCAATCAACAACCAATGAACTTAATCAATCTTTTTTGATAAACCATTATATCTGGATGTACATCGCAACAAGTAAAAAAAACTTAAAAAGGACAGTATACAGATTTCTGGGTTCTCTATTGCCATCTGTGTTTGAAACATAAAACTGCAACATTTTTATGCTGATTTCTGTGTAAACAACTAACTTTTTTTTTTTTTAAATACCCATTGACTCATTTTGAAATACTTTGTAATATACTCTCAAAAAACTAATTTTTGATTCAAACCAATTACAATGTTGTTTTCTGGAAAATCGAAAAACAGCTACTGAAAAAAGCAGTTTAGTGAGTTGGTGCAGCTGAAAACACTGGTGCACTGTTCACTACACTACCAAAGTAAGCGTCAACTAAAACGGTGCATTTAACTCCCAAACAAATCTCGGTATATGTGGATTTGCATAACCATAATCCTCCACGTTTCAACATTCACCAAGTAGGTCAACTAGGTTCTGTTGAAAAGCAATCAGATTAATGCACCGGCGCATGCTGTGCATCAGGACTACGGATTCTGATTAAGGAAATTTCACATTGCTCTTCTGGGCAAGAACCACCATTGCTATTGATATTCCAGGCAGCGTCTCCTTCCTTCTGTTACATAGCCGATATACCCTAGACCTCTCAGTTTAAATTACAGCCCAATAATATCTCACTGCAGTGGGGGCTGTGGCAGACAGAACGGAGTGTATTCTGTCTCATTGATCTTATGCATAGCTGAGTCATAGGCTCCCTGCTTAAATACATTGCCACGGGAAGTCACGGCTCGATGTGTCGGTAACCAGGTGGTGGAGAGTACATTTGTCTTGCTTTAAGGATTGTCAAGATAATTTTAGTGTAAAACAAAAAAACGTAGGTGCTCTCTAAAGCAGTTTGATTATTTCAGCAGGTGGAGCAGGATATTGTAGATAGTCTCCAGGTCTTCACATCTCCAAGAAGATACAGACTTTCATTACAAGAAGTCGTAAGTTCTCACCTTTTTAAAACCCCTTATTAAATCTAAACTGAACTGTGGCATTTTCTCTTTTAAGATCAATCATTCATAGATCTTAGGTCTAGATCCTCTAAAATTTTTGAAGTAATTACATGCCTTGGTCTCTACAGAGAAATCCTCTGTCCTTTAATATTTCAGTGTCCATTCATATTTCATGCATCATTTCATGCAGCGGTGGCCCTGCTGGTGTCTCTGTGTACATTTGGGTAAACTAAACAGGTGAAAGAGTAAGTTGGCGTGCCAAAGACAAAGATCAAAGCCAAGCGCCTCAGGGTAGTTTGCTCTTGACTCCATCTGTTAACGTAATGTTTCTCTAATGCTATTTTTCTCCTCGCTTGATCACCCTGAAAGACCTGAAAGGAGTGGGGAGGTTGATGAGGATCATCTTTGAAGGCTTTTTCGATTGCATGCTTTCATTTGAGGTACAACCTCACCAGTTAAGAGGACATAAAAGAGAAGGAAACTGGGCCCCCTTGTCTTCAAGCAGCGATCTTCTAAATATTTAAACTATAGTCGCATTTTTTTTCGCTAAAAAGCCTTTAAATGTTAAATAGTACTGTCAGATAATATTTAATACAGTAAAACATAAACTGTTGTGTAACTAGGCTACTGTTTAGCAATTTTGTCAAGTTTGCATCAGTTACTCTCTACATGCACCTTGCCTGAATAGGCTGCTGGAATATTGTGTAATCGTTTAATAACTTTGAAGTGAACTTAAATTACATGTAATCAAATGTACTTGAATGGTATTCAAGAAATAATGAAAATACTTGAATTTACCAATCTGGACTGATTGTAAAAAAAAAAAAAAAAGATTCCTCACATCATCCAAAACAAGGAATCAAGGTTTGGTTTCTGTGAGCAAAAAGAAGAGGTAGAAATGAAGTGTTAGACGAGTCACTGAGATGAATAGGAATGCTAATGGTTAGCTTTCTTCAGGTTTGTCATCTGAAAAGCAGCATCATTCCAGAAATAGAGCAAAAACAAACCTTTTAAAAATTTTGGAATAACTTTGTAAAGATGAATTACACACATTAAACTATGCGCATCGATAAAGTAAATAAAATCAGTTTGTGAGTTCATTTTGACTAGAAGTCGAATGCTTTGGTTTGAGCCGAGAATTCATTTAATTGCTGATTTTATTTGCATAAAATCACAACTGTTAAAAATAATCACTGCATTCAGTTTGGAGCAGATGGGGTGTGAGTCAAACTAATGCTTCTCAACTGACTTGTTAGGATCCAAAAATGCAGGTCGGCAAGGAAAGCAGGGAAAACAATGATAAAACCTACAAACATATAATTAGCAAATAACAATTTAATATTTAGGTCTGTATACCAACTGGAATTTTAACCATCTAATTGCAAATTTGTCATTAAGAAAATTCTTGTGCTGTCATACGATTAATCCCAATTATTTGCATCCAAAATAAAGGTAATTAGTGACATATATATATAGGGGTGTACTGTGTATATTTATTATGTAGCTATATATAAATACACACACACACATGCATGTTGAAATTTAAAATACTGTAGCCTATTTGTGTGCATTTATATGTACATACTATACACAAACATATATTATATTAAATTACATTACAACAAAAACGTTTGACAGCACTAGGAATTCCTCAAAACCTATTCAACTTGTTAATGTAAAAAGATAATAAATATACATACAGAACAGTTAGGATTACAAACAGATAAGATTTGCCGTTTTTAAAAGCTGGGAGAAAACATTTCCCATCAACTGTTGTTTTCAACGTCCAATCATTGTGGCTCCTGGAAGAAGCTAGCCAGATTAAGCAATTGAAAATGAGCACAGCACCAATACATTTCTAAGTTTGGAAAACGATATGTTTGTGCAGTAAACAATTTGGCATTCCCCAGTTGATATCCAATGTAAACCATTACTGCTGCTGAACTTCATTGGCTGTCAACAGCAGCGCGTGTCCTTCTGGCGCTGACGCCGCGCGCTCGTGCTGCCGAGCTGTAGACCCGCTGTCAAAGAGCGCGAGCGAGCGAGATCCGCACAGATCCGAACAGCTGCAGCTCCCCTGTCACGTAAGATGCGCCGGAGAACCGAAACGCTATACGGGAGATCATTTCGCCCGGCCGCATGAGAGCAGAACCGCCGCCAAACGCGTAGAGGATTTGTGCCCGTTTCTGCGCGCGCTGCGCACGTGGGGATGTTGCGATGGCATGCACGAGGAGAACCAAAACTTTGGTGTCCACGTGCGTGATTTTAAGCGGCATGACCAACATTTTGTGTCTGCTCTACGTCGGATGGATCACCAATTATGTGTCTAATAACGGAAACGTCAAAGTTGCAGGGAGGACGCACGAGAAAAAGTTTGACGATGACAGCAGAGGAGAAACGCTGAGGATTATAGAGAGACTGGACAGACTGGAGAGTGTTGTGAACCAGCACATCCAAGGTAACCATGTTTTGACAGGACAACATGATTTATATTAACGGCATGTTCTTTTTTTTTTTTTTTATTTTTTTTATACAGTCGCTGTATATCACAGTACCACTTGCGGCAGATATTGAGATCAATGTTGGTTTAAATGCGCTTTGCGATTCATATGCTTATTTTAATGATGCTCTCTATGGCTTTGTTTTTTTATATATAGGCTATCTAGACGCATAGAGATGAATTGGAGACCGATCACAATGTTATAGCACATCTATCTGGACCGTATTCAGCTCCCAGCAGATTTCTGTATTCAGCTGGTGCAGTGTAAACTCAGGTTTATTGCTGCTAGAGAGGGGGCATAAATTTAGCACTTGGCAAAGTCCTCGCGTAAACATCAGTCCCGTGGCTGGTGCCATCATGTTGCTTTGCTGGACTCAGACAGGACAGCTGGGAGCGATGATAACCTGCAAGAGTTTGAACAGCTTCTCATCCTGGATGATTAATCATCATTAGTGTTCTGTTGATGTCGATCTAATTCGGTAGTGTTAAAAAATATGGCCTTGGAATGAAATAAGGAGGGGCGCTCGCTTCAAAACATCCCCCCATTTATGCCCTAACAGGCTTTGTGTGGGGAATTGTGTTTCTGTAAAGTATTAATGCATGCCTTAATCTTGTTGAGAAGCATTTGGCTGGATTTATGGGATACGTCGGCCTGTACCATAAGTACAGCTCCTGTGCTGAGCTCAAGGTCTTAAAGCTTGCTTCTCGCTCAGTGCAGCCGTAGTGAAGCCATAAATGTCAATCAAAATATACCCAGTACACCTACACGATGAGGCACTTAAGCGATTGAGTGTATCATGCTACATTTTATACTGTTTCAAAAAAAGACACCACATAATGATGCCTTCCTCACTTTTTTTCACATCATGTCATTTTTGGGGGATTTTAAAATTGCATACAGAGAAAACCACAGATATATGTACCGTAAACAAGTGTAAACACTGTGTTTTTTTACTGTTAAAATATTAGTTTGAGCCTGCTGAATTGCTTGACAACGGCAGCTTTAGCACGATTTGCTCAGAGAAACTTGTTTGAAAACAGTTATTGTTTTTGCTTTGAAGACTCATTTTATTGTCCGACATTAAATTTATTACTGAGAGAAAATTACCAGGATTTTTTTTGTTTTACTTCATTAACTGAGAGTATTAGACCACAGTTTAATCTAATTGAAATAATTTTATTAAGGTGGAAAAGGATATACGATTTAAGTATAAATCTTTAATGTAATGTATGAAATTGTTTTAGTTTATTTTACTGCTCTAGTTTGTGTGTTGAAGGAAAGCTAATAATTAAATAAAGTAAAAATTAATATAAAAGCAACCAAAACAAAACCATAAAATATTGAATCATTTATTTGTCTATTTACACGTCATGGAAGCATTTGAAATGAACTTAAATCACAAGTAAATATTTTAGGTCAAAGAGGTTTGTCTCACCTCTTTGTTTGGAAATGAAAATTTAATTTTCAAAATGCTCCTGTACTTCAGAGTGTAAGTCAAAGACGTAAGAAATAATCAAGAAGGCTCAGATTTGCTTGCAGTCTCCTCCAGTTTTACGAAAACTGAGTCAGTGGCTGTCGGAGAGTCTCATTTCTCCAAAATCCATTAAAAGTGAAGAGTCCGGTTTTCACGCCCATCTGAACTGTCTGATTGCATTGTCATTGGCAGAGACTGAGTATGGACCTCCAGTTTTGCGTTGGCACGAGCAACAGTGTTGATGTGCTGTCTTACAGAGGGAAAGAAATGAAGCCACCTCTTCCCCAGACCCGGTTTCAATTAGCAAATGTGAACTTTGGTTAGTAGAAGGTCACTGTGGAAATGCCACGTTTATTGTGCTTTGCTTGTGATGGCCAGGGATACAAATTCTGGTGTTGTACCATTTGAAATGTGGAGTGTAAGATGCTGGAGAAGTGGGGAAAAAGCAAGAAAAACAGGTCTACTGTACGTCTTTTTATGTGATAAAATTAGGTTTGAAATTAAGTTGCAAGGATTAACTGCACTTTAAATTGTCACGGTTAATTAAATCACATACGTTCTGCTAAAATGAGTGTTTCTGTTACATGGAACGGGACTGTTGCAGCTTGCGCAAAACGCGAACAATCATTTCATTAGCGGTGCACCAGCTTAAAATGACATGCTTAGAGACACGGACCACAGAGGCGCTCATTATTAACTGCGACAGATTGACCGAACAGCAATCCTTTACTTTTAACAGCAGCCCGATTTCAATCTCACAAAAAAAAAAATATATATATTATTCTCAGGCCACATGTAAAATCATATCAATTTTTATAAATGATGTAAAAATGAATAGCCTAAATATGCCAATAGATGATTGATTATGATAATATTTCATTTCCATCATTAGTAACAGTTTCACCTGTGGGATGAAGTTAATATTAGTCTTGTATTAACAGTACTTCATTAACTTTATTTACGATTACTGTTGTAGTATTATTCATAAGTAAACATTAAATACTTTTGTGATCTATTTCCATTTGTTATTTTCAAAGGAGAGATCCTGTCAAGGATCTTTATAGAGCAGAGGTCACTTTTTTAAATTCCAGTGGGAGAGATGGACTTTTGTTTGTCTTTTGTTTATTATTATTTTGTGCTGTATTGTTGGTTACCGTTATACTGTTATTTCTGTTTCAAAAGCCAGCAACAAATAACACTTTAATATCGAAAGAGTGTTCGTGTGGTTTTATACATTAGTAATGTCAAATGAATAAATACATAATAATCGTCATATTCAGAAAACCGAGATTATTCCTCAGACAAACAAAATCCATAATCGTTGCATCTTTAATGTCACGGTGTGGGTTTATTTTCATAACACTGCCTAAAAGTTTATGCAAAGAACTAAGGCAGAGCTGTTATTCTCACTGTAGTGTTGCCGCTGCGCCATATTCTAGGCACGCTGTGTTTTGTTGTGAAAGTGGAACTACTTTGTTTGTGTTTTCAAAAGAAGACGCAACTAGAAATCAGTGGTTAGGTTTTATTAGGTTTTTAGTATTTACGACACCGTTCCAGAACAGTTCAGCACAAATATTAGTTTGATACCTAAGGTGTTAATCTCGTCAACTCCAGCGAGCCAATAGGCATGCGGCATGCTTGATGTGTCTAAATCATGTAATTAACCGGTGAGTGATCAAGGAAAAACATTAGTGAGTATTCTGAACTTCGCAATATGGTGGAATAAGTCCTAATTTATAAATAAAAGTGTCAGTCGGCATTTAGCATAGCCATTGTGTCACTACAGCTGCTTTGGTTGCTACAGAAACAGTCAGCTTCATGAATCATGTGCTTGAAATTGCATATGTGCATGGAAATGACCGACCTGAGATGCTTTTTAATGCTATTTAAGTATTTATGAGACAGTTAATTTTGTGTCAGTTTTTTAATATGTCAGTACAGAGTTTGTCACGCTTGAAAAAGCGAGGCCTTTCGAAAAAGGTCACCAAATAAACTGACTTTTTCTGAAAGGTCCTTTGCTATGGTGTTACGAAAACATTGCTCTGTTTGTTCGAACACCCGAATCAGCCCGACAACAGCAACATTGACTCACCCAATAGCACGAGTTTGAGGCGCTTTCGGGGCATGCTATTGGTCATCCACACCAACAGCGTGCCCGGAAAGCGTTCGAGGGAACTCGTTCGACTGTTTAATAATTCAAGTGGCATATTATATTATTAGATATTTAAAGTGTAGCGCACAGAAATGTTTAACTTATTTTTTACCGTATAAAAATCCATTCCACGGATTTTCCTCAGAGTGAAAACGTGAAAAAATTCCAGTTTCCATCTGAACCTGCTCATTCGTGCTTCCCTTCTCTTTGAAGCCCTCAAAAGCACGTCCCTAACTGGAGTCGGTGTAGAGGGAGTACAGTAGAGTCTTGTATTCGCATGCTCATGGGTGAATGCTGTGCAAACAGCTGCTGAGTTTCTGTACATCTAAAGAGAACAGCAGCGCTGTACCGAGCGAGAATAACTCACCCGTTCTCTTTCCATTTTCTCACAGCTCTGCGCTGAAGATCAGCAGGGTGCCTGAGAGCTATAAAAATCCCACCTTCGTACTATTATCTTTTCTTTTCTCTGTGCCCCGTTCGCAAGTTCATGAGTTCATGAGTCACACTTTTCGAGTCGAGTGTTACCCCGCTAATTTATTTTGGACTGTCTCATTACGGTGCGCCTGCCTGACAATTAACGCTGGGTGTTTTTGCGCACGCACCCCGCAGGCATGTGTTGTTCTGTTGTACTGCCTCTGTTAAATACCACCTGAGATTGTTATCGTTATCAAAGGTGTTTTTGTCCACGGTTCTCTTATTATAGGATAGGACGCAAGAGGGCTCGTTTTAACACCACGCTTCACTTGCTGATGGGAAATGAAGGAGAAACGCCAGAGGGAAGGAGCGGGTGGAGGATACTTGATAACATGGAGGTCACAATGCACACTGGAAAGTTGCTTCGTCAGTCTGTGATTTTTCTCAAAATGTCTTGATTGGCTCTTTAAATGTGTTGTAGTTAATTAAAGGCGGGTAATTGCTTAGACACCCATCAGATTTTGCTAATTAAATGAGTCGTCTCTGTGGTGGCAAGGCGCGCTCAGTCTAGACAGTGAAAATTAAATCCTACCAGCAGTTTATTTACTACAGTCTTCCTATGAAGAAACATTTGTCTTTTTAGATGATAAATTTAGTTAAATGCTGTACAGGGGAAACGGTAACTGAAATATAACCTCTGTGATCTTATTGTGAACAATTCATCCGTTCCATTATCTATTTTTATATGCTTTGACATATATTTCAATATTTAATTAAAATATTTGTAATATTTAATTAAAATGTTATAACTTTTTCTACATGAATAATTAGTATTAGTATTTTAATTTTTAATTAGTATTGGACCATGATTAATCAAAATTAATCTTATCCAAAATAAACGTTTTTGTATATGTAATATATATATATATATGTGTGTGCTGTGTATATTTATTATGTATATATAAATACACATACATGCATGTATATATTTAAGAGAAATTATGGTTATATATTAAAAATATTTATATATAGTATAAATTATATGAATATAAATATATACATGTAAATCATTTTTATATATATGAAATACAAATTTTCATGTTATGGTAGAAATTGTAGAAATGTAACATATATATATATATATATATATATATATATATATATATATATATATATATATATATATATATATATATATATATATATATATATATACATTCAGCAGAGACTTTTATCCAGAGTGATTATCATGATTATTATAAAAATAATAGTTTTTATTATTGTTTTAAATATAATCTAAATGTATATGTGCGCACAATAAATATATACAATGATGAATCAATAAATTACAATAAATCACCAGTAAAAAAAATGTATAAATATACCTCATTTCTTAATTTTCGATCATTTTATTAGCTCCCACTTTATTTACAGTAATTTTCTCATGCAGCTGAAGCAGCCATCACTGTGTTTGCTCAAAAGGAAAATGACTGTACAAGAGAGGATGCAATATCACAAGCTGAGCGTGTAAAATACCCTTAAGTCATGTTTGAGGTCAGAATTAGGGTTAATCTTAATGTGTGGGAGAACTGTTTCAGAACAGTTTTTTTTCGTAGCTCCTGTTTACATGTATCATCATAAGGTCAGCTCCCGATAAGCACTTTCTTCCCCTCTGTCAGTAGTCTCCACTTAGGGTGCATCCGGCTGCACTGATTTGTCAGCCCGTCTCACAGATGTCTGTCGTCCGGAGAGCAGCCCATAATCAAGCTTAAGCTTCGGTAATCTTCAGCTCTATTCCACAACTAGTCAAACGAGTAATAACATAGGATGAATGACAGCGTGTCTTTTGTTTTATGATTGATTCTACTAAAATCTGGCAAGAAATGCAGATATACATACGAGGTGATTTAGTCTTGTGATTTCTGTTTTATTCAGACTGATTCATTCGAAAGAATCGCCTTAGTTGAATGATTCATTCACACGTTAGATGCCACTTTAGCCCGTATGTTTGCAGTTGTGTGCCGTTAGCCACGTAAACAGTAATCTGGTGCTGCTCCTGAATAGCGATGCAGGACACAGTCACAGAGCCAATGACCCGGGGTTAAAAACTGAGTCAGTTGCCCTTGATTAACCGAGCGGGACCATACTTCTGTGTGCGGCAGAGATGTCCTTGCTTGAATGAGTGACATTCTGTGAATATTTCACAAAAACAGTAGCGTATATTTAGTCTCTGGCTATTTTTTGGCAGCAAAAAAAAAGGAACCTCTCTAGCTAAATTATAATCAGGAAAAGAGTCATATATACTATTTAGTATAATTGTACAATGATATCTGTAAACGGATGCTACGATTGGGCATCATAATTAAGTATTAAAAAGTGGCGCAAAAAAGTAGCTGAACTATGTTGTGATTTACAAAAAAAAAAAAAAATAATAAAAATATATATATATATATATATATATATATATATATATATATATATATATATATATATATATATCATAATATTTGCATTTGCAATGAAGATAGAGTTCATCCCAACAACCTTTTCTAATATAACTCTAATGTAATTTTACACTCAGATTGTTTCAGTATATTCTGTTCCTATTCATTAACCTTTCATTAATATTCTGCGTAATTAACTTCAAAACAGCACCTTAAAATAGCTGTAGCACAGCAGTGGCTGTTATATCTGCTCTCCCAGTGTTGTTCTCACCTACACTGTAAAAAAAAATCTGAATTGCCAGAATTTCACCATAAAAAATTAAAACTCAAATTTACAGTTAGATACTGTAATTTCATGTATCTGTTGTACCGGTTTTGTAATATACTGATAACCATCAAAAGCAGGTGGTGATTATAAAGTCACATGATGAACCGAAGCCACTTTTAAATGCACAGCGTCAAGACAAACACTAAACGCTGTCATGGTAACACACGTGAAACTAAATTATTCAATAAACATTCATTTGCACTTTTTTACATTAATAAATTTTGCAGCCTGTTAGTAGGGCCAGTTATATTTAATAGATTCAATAATAAAAAAAAATTGTGTATGTATTATATTATTTTGAAACAGTATTATATATGATAGTTAAGTTACTTTATTGTGCACAAATGGAAATTTGACTTCACTACACAAATACACTTAACATCGTCACACAATTTACATAAAAAGACAACAAGTAACACTGTCACCTCATCTCACACTCAGGACCCCGTATTTTAGATTCTGACAGCAGTTGGCACAAATGACATTTGATACACATTTCTCCTTGTTGCCTTGATGGTAGATGCTGAAATTTAGTATTCAAAGGATGAGAACAATCTTCAATAATAACATGCTTTTTGTTCGACTCTTGATTGATCGATTTCATTCAGTTGTCTTTCTGGTTGTCCTACAACCGCACTAGCAGTTTGAACTACTCAATACAGTTTTTGCTTTTCTTTAAGAGAACTGGGATGTTTTTAGCTTCCAGGAATTGTGTACAGATCCTTTCAACACGGGGGCCGTGCATTATCATGCTGCAACATGAGGGGATGGTCGTGGATGAATGGCACAACAATGGGCCTCAGGATCTCTTTACGGTATTTCCGTGCATTCAAAATGCCATAAAACGGTACATTTTAGAGTTGCCTTTTACTGTGACCAGCCTAAGGCACACCTGTGCCATCATGCTGTCAGCATCTTGATATGGCCATACAACAAGTGCCATATCATCCATATATCTAAACTAATTCAAATGTAAATGCTGGATCATTAATTTGTTAATGTACAACGAGAAAAGTGAAGTATTGTACAAAATGACGTAATTGTTTAAAACTCTATAACGTAATTTTGGTGTAAGCTTTTAGATGTTATTATAGTACAAAATAAAAAGAGCAAACATTTGCAATGCTAGCAGATGAACCTTGACTAAAACAGCGAAAGAGCCTTTAGATTCGTCATAGAGCAGAAAACAAACTGTGGCGACTGTCTGTCATAGCTGGACATCTCACACACTGACCCATGAGGGTTTCATGGAGACCGGGCCACGGCTCGCCCAGCAGGCACACCTGAGGGACTGAATTCAAATGTCTCTCTGTGACTTTATTAACCTTTGCACTGGTTATAGAGTGCAAGAGTATATCGCCAACAGCGGGAGCCGCATCTTAAACCTCTAATCACATATGCGTCGCACAGCATCCTGACAATTGCTCTCAAGTTGTGTGCATCAGGACAATAATGGCTCCTGAACAGAAGCAGAAAACAGATCAGTGGAACTGTCTCTTGTTATCATTGCGCTGAAGCTGGAAAGCTATTGTGTTTGCAACAATTCTCGCATGACTGTGTTGATGCATTCGGAAAAGCTGACGTGTCATGCGGTTTGCAAACACAAAAATAGATGTTTTCTCATGTCATGTTCTTGTGGGGCTATTTCTCAGCTTCAGATGTGTCTTTGTCTGTTTTATGAACTTAATTTGAACCCAACTATCAAACTGCGTCCTTCTTTGAATTTTTGAGGACTTGTGACTTTTTCAGTTTGATCAGTTCATCTTTTTTGGTTTTTGTAAGTCGGTGGATAAACGTATGAAGCTAAATATAAATTGCCATGTATTAAACTCAACAAATAGAGATGTTCCTCTGTGTTCGCTGTTTTCTAACAAAACTGCAATAAAGCCGATGTAAATAACACGCATATGAGTTCTGGTCGGTTGTATGTGTCATATTTTGCCCGGATAATTTATTATAAGCCAGTATTTGGCAGACACTTTGTAAACATGGCCCCTAGGAATTATTTTTCTGTCACATTTTGCTCTCTGATCTGGCATTTATGTAACATGTTTTTATTTAAATAAATAAGTAGCTCAACGGAGTCACAGATGGTGGAGTTTTGACTTTTTTTAGTGTGTGTAATAGGGACCTGTGCTGAGCTGTTAGTTAAAGCTGAGAGCTCACTCTGTGCATTAGGCCACCTATTAATGAACTGACATGACGGAGAGGGAAAGCCTGTAATTGGTGTATTATTTCAGGTACACTCCATGATTCCAAGTAATCATACTGTTGGACACAATACTGGGGAAAAATTGTAGTTATTAAAAATAAAATGAATTCTTGTGCCAGTATTGATATGTGTGATATCAGTCATAAAACTCAATATTAGAGATAAATTAATACTAGAAATGATTTTTGAACATTTCGTATATGCAGATGATGTAAGTGATTTAAACTTTTTAATTAATTTACAGTCTTATTAATTGTGTTCCATTCTTGTTTAACCTGTTTAAAAATAATTTCTATTTCATTATAATGTTTCTCTTTGTGTGCCTTATTTTAGCACTTTGAATTCAGTTAGTATTTTCAGCTTCCTTATTTTAGTCACTAAAGTGATTTCTAGAGGATCTTGACTGTGATTTTAGTGCCTTTTTGTTTGGCAGTAGCGTCTGGATGAGGCCGTAATTATCATCTTTTCTCTAGGATTGTGTTTTGCATGTAGAAATTACTGGCAATGAGCTGTAACGTTTGATTTATGAGGCCGAAGTCATTCATTTTGCAAGGAAATCAACACAAGTGCTGTTTTGTAGAGAAAAAAAACACCCTCTTGCCTTTGTGCAAAGCCTGTTAACGGTTCAGACACAGATTTGAGATTTGGAGCCCACACGTAATAATGCATTATATCACCTGAGGGACATTCAGTTCCATGTATCCTGCTGCTAATGGTGTTCTGGCAATTAACATGGCCGTCCATGGCCGCCCATGCGCTCGTGTGCACATAAACATTCAGTGGCAGGGAGCATCCTTCCGACTTCTAGGTCACCTGCTAATGCAGTTTCTAGCACAGCCCATGGCTGTCCATGTGAACAAAAGGCCATGCATTAACCAGCTCAATTTCAAAGCGACTGAAAGAACTTGGTTTCTTGAAGCATCTTTTTGTTGTTTGTCCTTTAATTTTGCACAGTTTTAATACAAGCCTGTGAATGTTATCAGCGTGACAGGAAGTCTACCAAAATGCAGCAGAAAGAAAATGGTCTTTTGTTGCCTTTTGTAATACTGGTGTCAAGGACAGGGGATTGCTAAACAAGATGTGTGGCTGAGACACGAATTTGAGATTCAGGGACAGGGATGTGCATGAATTTTAGAAACTTTCAGCGCAGAGCACTCCCTACATTTTACAAAATTTGGTTACACTTTATATTGGGCTGCTTTAACTACTATGTACGTACATCAAAAATAAGTACACTGTATTTCTTGTGTTAATATTGTATTTAAAAATTTTTCAATTTTTTCTATTTTCAAATTTGCCTTTATTGCGGTATGATACGGGTAAGGTTAGGGACAGGTTTGGTGGTATGGGTAGGTTTAGGAGTGGGTTGAGGTGTAAAGGTTGGGTTAAAAGTGTAATTATAAATGTACAGACACTTATTACTGATGTAATTACATATAGGTATTTATTGTAAAAGCATATTTGTACACAATAGTCTTGCTGCGATAGACGGTGTTGGCGGTGAAACCGGAGTTGAGCCGCAACACCAGTTACATCACTTGCCCACCGTGACACCGCCGTTTTGTTTTTTAATACAAATAAATATTTAGTGCGGTGAGAGAACAGACAATTAAAACTGAAGTGGCTGCTCAGTGCAGCACATCGAACAAATGACGGTCACGCTCAGATCAGATATGATTCATTACTAGGGAGAGTGAGTTGAGCTGACAGACAAGAAGAGTGAGGTAAGACAGACCAGACTATGACGGAAGAGTTTCAAAAGAAATAAAATATTTGGGGTTTTGAAAAGCCCGTTGACTTCTACCATCAATCTAAGTGATAATGCATGTAAAAAAAAAACATTTGTTTCTCATTTATTTGGTTCCACGGTTTTTGCTAATTTTTATGTTATTTAAACTGTATTTTACATCAAGGTGTATGCAGTCTGTGCTTACTTATGTTCTTACTCATTTTGATAATAAATGTTATAGCTACAGAATTATTTGTTCCTCATTCTTTAGTTTTTGATAGGCTGCCTATTTCAGCGTTGTGTAAGTTAATTGTTGTTTTATTTTATATAGAATGGTGTATTTTTTGTTTTTTTTTTCACTAAAAGTTCTATGTTCTGCCAATGTGAAGGTGAAAGTAAAATACGCACAGTTCTTTTAAGGGTTATATTAAGGTTATTTAAAAGTGAAGGGAGGTGAGTGAAAGAAGAAAAACTCAAACAAAGTAAACAACTAGCAAACAACTGCTTGTTGCCGAATTGCTGCCAACTTAAAAGCGAAATTAAAAGTAAAACACTTACAGGCTGTTTAAAACAGTATAAAATCTATAGACTGAAAACTCAAACGACCCACCACCGTTGTTGTTACACGTCAACAATCCTTACTGCATCAAATTATTAATTTAAATATAAGTAGTTAAGCCCACCCAATATAAAGTGGGAACCAAAGTTTTGAATTAACCATGCAAAAATATTTCTACTTTATTTGACATTTTTATCTTCTTGTTTATTTCAAGGTTTCAATTATGACTTTCAGACGGCTTTGAGTTTAGTTTTCAGACTTGCAAAAAATTTCAGAGTTTGCTTTGTGAAACACGCACAAAGACATTCTCTTATGAACTTTATTTAGTCTTACATTCCAATGAAATAACCCTGAGCATTTGACAACTACAATTCTGCATAACATTTGTTCCTTTTAGCACTCAGAATTAATGAGAAAGTGATTGTAGAAATACTGAAATTCGTTTGAATAATTCACTGCTCAATGTCGTGGATTAATAGCAAGGCGTATTGAATATCGCCCAAAGAAACACTATTTTCTTTTTGCCAAAGAAAGAATAATTGCCCGTGTCGAGGTGTGGAATCCATTCAGAATAGCTAGCTTCCCTACAGTTTCCTAAAGTTATTATGCCTATTCACAAGCTCTGTGAATTGGTGAGGAAATTTTGTGTCAGATGATGATTTAGCTCTGTGTGGTGCACATCATGGCCTGCATTTACCAGCAGGCTCACCAAATTATTATCTACAAAAAACTTAAAGCCATTTCTGCTTCAAGCACAATAGACTGTATTCTATAAGTGAAAAACCTCTGGGATGAGAGAACATTTTGTATACATACATTTACATAGCGTTAACCTAGCGGCAGTTTGCCTGTAGCTAACACGCTGAGCTAACATGAAGTAGATGCCGTCAGTGACTCAAATGACTCACACCATTTCAATTACCCATAAGAACCGTTAATTGTGAGGCCTGCCTTCATTTCACACTCTGCAGGGTTGCATGAACTCTCTAGCTGTGTGCTGTTTGGCAGCTTTTAGCTTGACTTTGAAAGGCAGTTAGCACACTCCAGTTAGAAAGGATAATGTACCTGATACTATAAACTAGCGCTTGTCATAGACAGTGCTAAATTTTTGCAGTGATATACCATAAAGCATGAACATGATTGGTGTTTTGGGCCACCTGATGCTGTTTTTACATAGTGGCTGTTACTTTATTATGTTGAACTGGCTAGCAAATTTGTCTAATATAGACTCAACAGAAAAAAGTGCCTGTAGCGACATTTGTGCAAAATTATGTTTTTGATTCTTGCAAGCTTCACAACTCTTTAAAAGTGAAATGTCCAGTGGCTTTATTCAAAACAGATGAAAGTGGTAAATGAGTGGCCCTAAAAGGTTAACATACCACAAACTGTACTATAAAGCCTCACCCAGATTTAACCAGTTAAAACGGCATAAAAATGCATTAGCTGAAGTAATCAAGCTTCCTCTATGAGCTTTTTTATCATGAATCATGTTTCTCAGGGCTAAGTTCAGTGTTGTACCAGGTGAGCTACAGAGCAAGTTTACTATGCACATACTATGTATATATGGTATATAAAGCATATATATATATTGTTTTATATATATAAATATATTTATAACAAATATGAGAATGTATTCGTTTACAAATGATGCACTATGGTAAAAAGGGTTTTGAGTTAATAACATAGTATTGTTTTCCAATGATTACTTTCCATTGCGTCAATCAAAAGAAGAAAATCTGTATTTAATTCTGAGTAATTTTTTAATAAATTACAGTATGTTTCTAACTGAATTATTAAATAGACCATTGAGTCGGGTTACATGCAAATAAGGGCTTGCTTGGTGTTCCACTGAAGAAAGTATGTGAAACAGTTTTAAAATGACATCAGGGCGAGTAAATGCAGAATTTCTCATTTTAAGTCTTTATATAAAATTTGTGGTCTTGTTTTGTCAGACTATGACTGTAAATCATCACGGTCTGATAGAATGGGGCTGTTTGGATTGTGAAGCCTTGTTCTGTTTTAGATGTTTGTCACTGAGTAAGGCTCTGGTGTACATGTATGATTCAGATGCTCAGACGTGTCTCTGTGAAGTCAGAATCCATTGCGTTAGGGTTACATCAGTGGCAACTTGGAGGCATCAAGCACTTCTAACATCTGAAGCACTTCAGATTGGTGGAGATGGGATATTCATAGTAACATGCCAATTGAAACTGACTTTGTTGCTGTGTAATGGTATGCACCCCTCAAGTAGGGTACTTAGCATGCACTCGGGTGTAATGCATCCCACGGCAGATAATAAAAAATTAATTGATTATTTCTCTTAAGAGTTGCCAAGACATTCTTTAGGACCTTTGACTGATCTATTAATTTATGTCGTGTAGCTTCAGTGGGCTCTTTAATGTGCCTTAATAAGGCGACAGGAACTGTCAACTTAGATGTCTCATCTGCTGTCGTCATGGCGCCAGCAGGACATTTTAACCCGGCAGATGCTTACATAACAGCTTTTAATGAGAAGAGCAGCCAAAATGGCATTCATCACCAGTGAGTGGTTCACTTAGCAGCTTGGTCATTTCCACTGTTGTGAATATTACACCTATGTGCTCTCAACCGGTTTATGTGATCTGATTTGGCTTGACGTTTAGAGAGTTAGATGTTTGGATTCAATTAATTAAAAGAGCAAGATGTCAGTACATTTGTCGTCAGTTATTTTCACTGCCTCATTGGTGTCAATGTATGTTAATATCAGTCTTCTGCCTGTTATATTTATAGAATACATTTACTGAAATTTTGGCCTTCCACATGCTTGTTTGCACTGATGAGGACATTGCTGTGCTAAAATACTCTTGAGTTGAAATACTGAAATACTGCTAAAATACTCTGGCAGGGTTTCTGGCTCTTCTTATTCTTCTTCTGATTTCTGAAGGAATTAAAAGAGTTGGTCCTTTTTAGTGAATCGGTAACATACATTGTATGGTATTTCGACTTAAAAATGAAAGCTTCTTTTGAGCTTGTTCTTTTTAGCGAATCAGTAACATACAACCCAAACTAACATAAAACCAACTGTAATTGGACTCCTAAACAAATGACTGTTTTTTTGGTGAAGCAAATTGTGTAGTCTGATTCCCGAATGAATAACTCTTATGAGTCTGTTCTTTTTAGTGAATCAAAAGCATGAAGAACAAACTGTGTATTCTGAGTCTTGAAAGACTGACTCCTATGAGCTGGTTCTTTTTAGTGAATCAAGCAGAAACTGTGTAGTCTGACTTCTGAATGAATGACTCTTATGAGCCTGCTTTTTGTAAATCAGAATCATATACCACAAAATGCCTGAATGGCTGTCATTCCCGAACGTATTGTTTTTTTGTGAATCAAAACCGTACACAGTGTTTATCTGACTCCTTAACAAATAACTCTTTCTTAAAATGCTTGTGTCTTAACAATTCTAAAACAAATGTTAATGGAATCGAAATCATTAGATATTCTACGATTCCTGTCCCCGTGTGTATTCATGTGCAATTATTAGTGAGTGAAGCCCAATAAATGGGTTTGATGTACATCCAAAACTTCAGAATGTCTTATTCCCCTCTACATCCAACTCCTCTGATTGAGGTGCTCAACGGTGGCCCACTTCCTGTCTCTCTTGTGGTCAGACAGATGGCTGGCCTGGACGGCGGATCACGTTCTGCCTCGCTCTCCTCAGGACCGGCTCTGGCTTCAGGCTGAGCCAGGTCATCGTATTCCAGCCTCGCTTGCTCTCTGTGTCACCATCCCTGGAGGGCTGCAAAAACTCTCAGAGAAATTGAATAAAATATATTTCCTGACTTTGCCAGCAAACTGTCCTTTTCCATAAGCTGCACAGAGTGTGATGGAGGGGAATGTGCAGATGGAGTGTTTAGACGGTCAGGACACGTACCTTCTGTTTCTCCGTTCTGTAGCCTTGGGTTGCCCTGCCTCAGGTCACAATATTGTTTAATGATGGTGGCTGGGACATTAGCCCTGTAGCCTTCATACTTTCAAGGGATTCATGCACTAAACTCAGAAAAATAATAAATAAATAAAATACTATTTGGCTGTTATAGTCTGGCAATAATGTTCTGGGAAGACAGATATGAATATTAGGGTTTGAAGATATGAATATTTGGATTTTCCCCTCTGTTTTTCTTCTTTTTATCTCTTTGTCTTTTATGTTACTGTTCAGAAGTTTAAAGATTTTCTAATGTTTTGAAAATGTCTACTGCTCACCAAGGCTGCATTTATTTGAAAGAGTGCTATTGTGAAATATTACAGTTTAAAATAGCCTATTGTGTTTTATTAAAATTGAATGTATACCTGTGATGCAAAGCTAACATTTTCAGCATCATTACTTTAGTCTTCGGTGTCACTTCAACCTTCATAAATCATTCAGTATGATTTGGTGTTCAAGAAATGTTTCTTATTTTAGTTTATTTCCAATAAATAAAGTAAATTATGACTGGATTATTTGTGTAAAATTACTCTGCGATTGTATATTATATTAATGCAGCAGGTTCCTACATTGCTTGGCAACTGCAAACAGTTCAATGTTAGTTTAATAAACTTGATTATGCAAAAAAAAATGTGTAGTCACAGCAAGGCTCAGCAAGGAAAGCACTAATATATTTGTGTTTTCAGCATAAGAAATTAACAATTACATTCACTGGTACTCTTTGGAAAAGGCACCAGTAATTACAAACTTATTGGAAGCATGAATTTAGCTCAGCACTCTCCAACTTCTGAGGTATGTCTTTCATCTGAAATATGCACTTAATATAATTGCCATGAAAGAAATAAGATCGGTCTGACCCCTATCTGTGTAATTAGTCTACTTTGGGCAACGTGATCTCGTGATAATTCATATACATTTTACATAAAATGTTGTTTTATAAAATGTAAATGTTCTTACGTTTTTTTATAGGCAAAACTGGTGTATTTTTACATATTTTAAGCATTTAAGCGTATAAAACTTCATTTTATTACTTTTGTTGTTTTTAGTTGTAATATCAATGACCTTGTTTGCAACTGCATTATTAAACTGTTTACTTAATGAGAAATGATAACATTTCATTCTGTTCTGTGTGATTTCTGCTGCCAGCTTGTTTCCAAAATAGGCCTTTATAATGTTAAACAAGACTTTATTTTAAAACTTTTAAAACTAGTTTAATCTTTACTTCTCATTTAATATCTAACTTGCGTACCATGGCCAAAAAAGGCATTTTCTTTCACATGCTGTGACTGACAATAAAATACACCAAAAAAAGTAACATAATTACAAAATGAATAAATTTTATTTGTGCGCTGTACTCCAAATCTTCCAGATCCATACGACTGAGAGGAACACACTCAAATCCAAGCCTTTATTCAGCAATTTTCATCCCTGTCCCGAGCAGCGAGACTAGTGGGCATAAATAGTAAAGCTTTCGCCTGACTGACGCACTTGTTACAATTCAAATGTTACCGCCTAAAAATACAGGTTTCACAGCAGGATACTCTAATGCTGATTGGCTCTCGCCTGCATTCGTCACGGATTTCAACATGTCGTCTTTCTGGTTAGGTGTATTCAAATGAGTTCACGGAGGGATGATCAGGAAAATAATCTGGATAATGTTTTCACAGATTAACAATATAAATTTTGCTCTGAACCTATTCTTCCAGAGAGGACTGTGGCTGCAAAACATTGTCATTTGGGTTACTTTTGGTACTGCTTTTGACATTTTTGGAGTAAATAACTTATTGTGTAGTAATTGTGTTTATCTGTCTGTCATATTTTTCTTATACTGTACAGAGATAGTTATGTTTAGGTTTAGAGGTAGGAGTGGGATTAGAGGCTATAAAAATATTTTTATAAAATTATTTTTCTGCATATTTTGGTCAATTACGACAGAGAGAAGGCCAGACAACAAGATTTATTTGACAGCACAGTGTTTGTGTATTACATATCTAATCAATGCAATTAAATTTTTTTTATGAATACATAACTTGCATTAAAGTGTCAGTCATGTATTGGTCAGTTATGCAGTTTTTAATGATGATGTCTATTTGTTGTTTTTAAATATTAAGATTGCATGTGGAAGAATATCTCCAGGAATGATATCTAAAAGTGACTTTTGCTTTTCCACAAGTAATAGCAGGATTGATTGAGCATTTGAGAGTATTGTCTAGAAGCCATTCACAGCTCTGTCTGTCACGGTTACAGATGCTATTGCTGTGTTCTGCTTGTGGAAATGGCTTTGGGCATCTGGTCATTTGTGAAGCTTTGCTAGCAGCTCTCAACTGGCCAGAATGTATAATAACGGCTGTTAGTGTGCAGAGAGACAATCCAGCACAGAGATATGTTCAAAACAGCGAGAGAGAGAGAGACTTTCAAATGTGTGGAAATATAAGAGCGATTTGCAATAAATAAAGCAATAAACTGGTGTATGATGGTGTCTGTGCCAAATATTTGCTCTGGCACAATAAAGCGAACGAATAATGAAATTGGTCTGCGGTGCTACTGACAATAAATTGAAGCATTTATACATTTCTTGTAAAGGGCTATTTACATCTTTGTCCAATGGTCTAAATAGCTACACAGGATTTTTACGATAGTGGACTGTATATGCAATATGTTGTTATTTATATACCTTTTTAGACAATGTGAACAAATCATTGTTGTGTATCTGCCCTCAACTCAGTTAGAGCTGTGCTGCTGGCTAATTTAATCAAGTAGAGTATCCTATTACCTCTTAGTCGTGCACATCTTATCCTAGCAGCAGTAACAGGTCAACAAGCTCATGACGTTACAGTTTTTTTAAAACAATTGTTCCATTTGAGCAGAATTAAGAGCTGCATGTCGAAAACATCATGCATCATTAAATTATGGGTGTTCCTTCAACTATAAGTAACATCCTCCCAAATAAATACTGATTTCATTTGTTTGTTAACACAATAAATGGTTAAATTTTTTAATATATTTAAATTAAAACTTAAATATTAATTTTTAAGTTGTATGGTAATAGTTATAATATATATACTCATATAAAGATTTGGTAAATGTGTTATGTGTTTTGTAATTTTTATGATTTTTTTTTTTTCTCTTTAGCTTTAACTTATTTCTGTTTCTGTTTTACTGTTCTGTTTCTGTTTTCTGTTGTACTGATGGTACCGATGCTGTTAAGATCTCTAAAGTTGCAAAGACTAAAGTTTCAAAACCAAATAGATATTTTTTATAAAAATTATGACTTGTCAACAAAGCCCTAAAAAGCTTGTTTAAACACGCCCTGATTATTCTTCATACAGAGTGGGTTTATTTTATTAGTGTTGTTCCTGGCGCCATGTTCTGGAGATACTGTGTTTTGTTATGAAATTGAAACTTTCTTTGTGCTTCCAAAAGAGGACACAACTAGAAATTAGTGGTTAAGTTGTATTTACAGCACTGTTCCAGAACCGTTCAACACAAACATTATAGTGATTTTTAATCTTTTACAGAGGTGCAGAAGAGGTGTGTCTGTTGTTGTTTTTTGTGGCTGTTTTTTGCGGTCATTCAGTACATTAGTATTTAGATTTACAGAAGGCGAATATTATTCAGAATGCACTGAAAATCTACAACACATTGTACACAATAAAACCTGAGAAACAATAATAATACTGTGAAAACAAATAGGATTTACAGTGACACTGTTTGCTAGCTTTGACTAGTACGCTGTCTGACCAGCCAATCAAAAGAGGATTTCGCTAATATTATCGTAAGCCTGCTAGATGGCCCTGGTGGCCCACCACTGCTAAAACCCACGGAGCGGCCTATATTGGCAGTGCACAGGGACTATAAAGTGGAGCAATTCTAACTCTGCAAGGACAGTCTGGCGCTTCTGACTCACAACCTCTAAGTAAGTTCATTTTTATTAAAACAATCCGTTACTTAATATTCAAATGTGAGTTTTGATCAGTGTAGCGCTTGTTAGTTGTTGTTTCTCTGATCACAAATACAGATATGGCGTTGTTTATGACGCAATGTAACACACTACGCCATTATAATCAGTAATTTGTCCCCACTCGATGCAACAAATGCCTAATTTGTAATGGATTTTATTGTTTTTGTTTAAGGGGCATGACATTTTCGAGCACACCTTGCTTTTTTAGAACTATTAGCTTTGTACAAATCGACTCGTTTTAGAAGGCGGGGCTCAGAGGAGAAACAATAATGTGGAAACAGCATGAGGAAAATAATGTGTTTTTGAAACTTAAACTGTATAAACTCATTGCATTAGACCAGATACACTAAATATAGTCTTTTTAGCAGCATCATATGATCCCATCATATAAAAAAGAAACCTTTAAGGGACAAAATTGTTTATGGTAGTAAAAAATAATGTCACAACTGAAGTTTTATTATTGCACTCCTAATGATAGATTTTCATAATTTATGAAAATCTGGGTCTGGGACAAGATTAAAACAATAAAATCTTTACATAAAAGACATTAAAAAAAAAAAAAAAAAAAAAAAATACTGATGACGCAATATGACCTTTAAGTTAAAATCAGTTGGTCTAAATAGAAAACAAGCCCAGGGACATAAGAACAACATCCGCTCTTTTTCCAGTGATTTGTCTTGATAATGATCTTAAAATGGAAAGTATGTCTTCAGGAAGCAGAGCTCTGTTGGCTGTCTGCGTTGTCTCGTCGTTCTGAATAAATTTGACAGCAAAACATTAGGTCAGCTATGTAACTCATTAGGGTCATGTGAGTGCTCTCATATTTTGGCTTTTGTTGTCGTCTCGAGCGTGTGAGTCAGAGTCCTCTTCAGACAAACACACATGTGACATGCAGACTCAAATGAACCTTATATCTGTGGCAAAGAGCTTCTCCTAAATGTCAGAATGGCATGATGTTTTTGCATTCGCAGGCTTTTTGCATGTGCTCTTCTGAACTCAATAGTTTGGGTTACATGCTGGGTGTCTTGTTTTACATTCGCTCCATAGAGCTGGCACTGACATGCAGACGACACGCCACAGGCGAGGTCAGAAATGCTAGCCGTCCGGCGTGACGCAACCCTCCTGAGGCTCTCGCGTTTTGAAAAAGGGAAATAACTTTGTTTTGGTTTGGATCCATCCTACTTTATTTCTTTCACAACATGAATCTTTTCTGTTCACAGTGTTTTAAAGAAATGGTTCTCCCTCATGTCGTTCCAAACCTGTGTGACCTTCTTTCTTCTGTGGAGCACTAAAGGAAAAATATTGAATAATATATTCTCTCAAAGCTATCATATGACTTTGAAAGACTCGTAATATAGCGCACAAGTCTTATGAACCACTGTTACGATACTTTAATGGCCCTTTTTTATTTCGGGGGTAGACAGACACAGACCTCATTCTTTTTCATTATAGTAAAAAGATTGGCCAGAATTTTCTTCAAAAACTTCCACAGAAGAAAGAAAGCCAGGTTTTGGTGGTAAAGTGAGGTTATGAATGAATTGGTTCAGAAAAAAAATTGAAAAAAATTGTGAAAGTCTTAAATGTCCCTATTTTGCATAAATACAGTGCAAAGTGTTATAATACATGTTATTTTATACGCACACACATAAATGTATAAATAAATATATTATTCTAATATGTTTTGTTATTATTATTATATATTAAAAATTAGCACTATTTTTAGTTATATTGTTATCTAAGAATAATACTTTATAAATAATAGTGATAATTATTTTTAATGATAAGATAAATACTTGTTTGATAATAATAATAGTAATATAATAAACAATAATAATTTATATGACAATTATAATTTACATATATATGAGTAACAATAAAAATAATACAGATTATTATTACTATTATTATTATTATCTTTTTATGATTACTTATTATTACTTTTATTTAACAACAACAATAGTAATACTAAAAATACTGATTTAAGAATATATTTTATATAAGAGATTTTGTTAGGTTTATTGATAGATGCAAAAGTGCATGATGATGAAAAATATGCATTTATTTAAAAAAAAGTAACTTAAATGGTGCAAATTGCATAATGTACATATGACTGTAAATGTTAAAGGCAACTAAAGGGACTTTATTATTAATTGGGTATGAGCTATGATATAATGTGTGATTCGTGCGAAAGAACCTATAAAGTTTTGTTGTTAAAAATTATTCTGAACTTATATTATATTATATTATTATACTTTTATTTGTCTCTTTTAAAAAATGCACTTAGGCAGCCGAATTTCACAGTTTTTCTTTTTTCATTCCACACATAAATGGGAACAAAATGCCAGCAAGGGTGGGGATTTAAAGTAGGTGAAAATGAATGGCTAAGTTTATTTTTATCATGTATTTCCTAACTGTATTTTGATATGTTTAGCTTGATGCTTAGCACTTCTGCAAGTAACGTCATTATTATGGGAGTAAATGCTGATTTCTGCTCTACCCAGAAGCACATTCATTTTCAGCCTGTCATGCTCTTCTAGACAGCGGTAGGTAAATCACAGTAGATGCTTTGAGCAAACTTCCTTTTCTTCATATCATATGCTGAGAAGATCCATTTTTCAGCTTACTTACACTGATCTGTCAGTTTCTGCAGTAATTCAGTCTCTGTTTGACTTAACAAACCGCCTCGATTTCGGTCTGAATCTGAATTTGTTTGGAGCACAGCAAAAGAGAGGACACCTATTTAGAGTAGTTTTTCGCGTATCATCTTGGTCATGTTGAAACTACCTGAATTACAGGGTGAATTTGACTTCTAAACACAATAATGGAGGCTTTTTGGATCTTAAATACTGTTATTCGTCTTGCTGTTTGATTTCTAGCCAGTGGCCTGTTTTCTCAATGGCTCAGTTTGAATGTAGGCTACTTCTGAATAGAGCTGGAACGAGGCTAAGCTCTAATTTACTGGGAATGTGCCGTGACTAGCCTTCAGTTTTGGAAAATAATTGAAAAAGGGAGCTACAAATAAAAATGTAAAGAATAGCATCAAGCACAGATTTTTGATTGTTCTGTGATTTCGGTTGTGCATTTGAAAAGGATGGAAGCCTCAAACTGACTTTTATTTTGTATGTTCATATGTCAGCCCCTCAAAAGGCATTTGTAGTTCATGAAAGCATGGTCTCCTGGTCTGAAGTTGGTTTCAAACTGTCAGCGTCTGCAGTGGCAAAGATGAATTATTCTCCGCAGGCCAGCTCTTTGCAGTGGCTGTAATTAAATAACCTCTGCTGTTAATTAGCATTCCTTAATTACACACATTGGCCTTTCATCAGTCTTTGAGCATTGCCAGGGCACTTTTCCTCTGTTCTGCCCGCGTACTCAGCGTTCATAGTTCTGCAACCTGTCATATTAGTATGTGAATTTGATGTAGTGGAGAGCTTGGGCAAGAAGGATTAGCTTTCCATAAGACATTGATAGGATCGGCCGACTTGATGAATGGAAGTTAGCAAAGAAATGGACTCATTGTTTTAGTAGTAATAGATTCCAAACTGCACTTGGCTGTCTTTCATTTTAAAGCACTTTGGCGTTATAGGCTATATAATAATAATTCATATTCATATTTCATTGTACACCTAGGTACTTAAAAAGATGTGCTATGGCTATGACACATGTCCATAAAATGACAAAAATCATCATGGTACATGGTCAAAACTCATGGTGATCATAAATATAGGTTGTCGTTGTTTATATCTGTTATACCAGTGCTGTTATTATCATACTGTCATTATTGAATAATAACAATAATACTGTATAAAAATGAATAATGATTATTATAATTAAGAATTTACATGTTTTTTACTTTAGCACTATTAATGATGTTATTGTTAACAAAAACAATAGTAATACTACAAATAATAATAATCATAATATTTACAACTACTAGTTCTGTCTTCTTCTTCAGTTCTGTCAAACCAATTAATATGATTAATCACTTCCAAAATCCAGGTTTTGTTTATATATGTTTGTGTACTGTGTATAAAAATATAAATACACAACGCTTTCACTGCTAACGCTGTTGTTTTTGTCTGACTTTCCAGAGAAACCGTTGAAAGATGGAGACGACACAGCTGACCAGACCCTCTCAGACTCTCTTTTTGCACACTGGGGTCATGACCTCGGCCCGGAGAGCCGCAAGGTGGCTTTGAAGAAGTTTCAGTACTATGGTTACAACGGCTACCTCAGCGACAGACTCTCGCTAGACAGAGCCATCCCAGACCTCAGACCCGACGGGTGAAATCACCGCCTCGTTCCCTCTTATTAATATATATATATATATATATATATATATATATATATATATATATATATATATATATATATATATATATATATATACACAGCCATTGTTGGAACTGTTTTAGAAACATTGATTTTCCTTTGTCATCATGGTCACAGTAAACAGAAGTAATCACTTAGAAGAAGATAAGATAGGGAAATGTGCTCATAAATCAGTCTCCGTCATCAGGTTTTTTTCTTTTTGTTGTTAAAAAAGATTAAATAGTCTCCTGCGCACAATTGTGTGTAAAAAAAGCTATCTAAATAAATAAAGGAAATATATATTTTTACATTGATAGATCAATGGTTTACTTTTGCTAATAGCATAGAATTTTTTTATGTCATGTGGATGCAGATTTATATGAGACAGAGCAATAAAAGACATAATCTTTCGCAGTGTCAAAATGGAATGAAACACTACCAGTATGTGTTAATGAATTGTTTAACTCAAAATACGTAAATACAGCTTTTCAGGCTCTTCAAGAAGTGTTTCCAATGTGATTAAAGGCAGAAATCAAGAAAAGAAAAATTATTTAGACTTCTTTTCCAGGTGTTTGATCCTGTTTTTTTTGTGTACAGATGCAGAAACATCTCATACCCCTCCAGTCTACCACAAGTCAGTATCATCTTCATCTTTGTGAATGAAGCACTGTCGGTCATCCTGCGTTCTGTTCATTCGGCGATCCATCGAACGCCCTCCCACTTGCTGAAGGAGATTATCCTTGTGGATGACAACAGTAACAACGGTGAGCACTTGTTTCAGCCCCAGCACGGCTGTTTTGATTTGCTGGGGGCATATAGGGACTCCTTCAGTGAGGATTGACTCTTGTATGACAGATTACGATGAATAATGCATATGAATGTGAATTCATGTGGAAAAAATATTGGAGGTCTGAAACGTGATAACACTAGGGGATTATGGGCAGCAGATGTACATGTATCCCGTATGCACAACTAAATGTTTTATGATTTGGCAGCAGAAGCAAGTTATTTCTCTCACAAACATTCTGGTCTGTTTATTCAAGTAAATAATTTTTTTTTCGAAGACAAACTTTGTGTATTACCTGACGTAAATAGTTAGATGTGTTTGAAATCATAGTGTCTGAATGGTGCCCAATGTTTCTTGCAGTCATATATTACATTTGTGCAAATACATATTACTTTATATTTATATTTATTTATTTATATATATATATATATATATATATATATATATATATATATATATATATATATGTGTGTGTGTGTGTGTGTGTATATATATATATTATATATTATATATATATAATAATAAATATATAAGATACACTTTTACTTGTAATAAAACTAATTCATAAATATTTTTAAAAATTGGTAATTTAATAGTTTCTTTGGTTTCTAAGAATCTTTTTATAACAATGCTGACAAAAGTAAGACAGATATTTACATATATAGTGTCATTATTTTTGTAAATAGGTCTGTATATAACAAAATATTGTGCCTGCTCGGGGATAAAAGCATTTATTGGTATTTGATGTCAAAATGGTTGAAAAGCCCTGTGAAGACTGTGGCCTTAAGACTGACTATTTTCTGAAGATAACTACCGGATCTGTGCAGTAAAGTACACTACTGAGGTGGGTTCATCTCAGGCCGATCGAAAGCAAAAGCTTTTATTTGCTCTCAGTCACCTCTAGAGTATTTGGTTTTTCCAGAATAATGACTTCACAGTGGTTATGCTACAGTGACCTTTTATTCAGCTCGTGTGGAATATAGTAAAGGGGGCAGGGCAGTTAATGCGAGGTGCAGAGGTTTTGGCGTTTCATTCTCCCACAGATTGACAGTGGCCCCACGTCACACCATCTGGTTGCCATGGTGAGACAGGATGATGGCTTTCTCCCTAATAAAAACAAACAGCACAGGAGACAGATGGGAGGGAGTAATCACCAGCAGACAGCGGTAGAGACTCCAAATATCACAGACCGCTGGCAAATATTAGTGTCTGATGTTCACAGCGTTTCAGTTCATGTTAGTAATTCCCTGAGAGGTCGAAGGTGGACTCTATATAAACGAATTTTGATTAGAATGCAATAAAAGTCAGGTATAAGTGTCACTAGGGTCTCCCCGCTTCATTTCTGGTGAGTACTGAACTTTCTCATCAGCCCAGCAGGATGATTTAGCTAACAGCAGGTATGAGGTGTGAATGTTACAGTGCATGATGAGACTCTTTTCAACTAACCCCTCTTTCGTTCACCTCAACTCAAAGCTGAACTGTCAGAAAACCTGCAGAGGTTTGTGGACGAGACCAACCACCAGCGGCCCGACTTCATTAAAGTGGTCCGGCATGACAAGCAGGAGGGTTTGATTCGCTCTCGGGTCAGCGGCTGGAGGGCGGCGACTGCTCCCGTCGTGGCCCTGTTTGATGCCCATGTGGAGTTCAGCACTGGATGGTCAGTGACTCTTGAATATCAAGTCATTTTGCTGCCAGTGCTGAAGTTTTTTGTTATGTTCTTTAAAGTTGTGATGCTTATAATATATAAAATGTATAAGCTATTTACAATAAAATGTTAGAATTTTTCATTTACAATGCACTTTGAATATATTTGAACCCAAGACTTGAGACTAAGTTATATATATATATATATATATATTCTGAAAGACTGGAAACAATGGAATTTTCTATTGAAAAAATTTCTGTAAATTGTTTGTAAAGCCATTCTTACACTCATTGTTGAATGAATCGAACAAGACTGTATTCAGTGTGGTAAAATGGTTTTCTGAAGAACTTACACAGAACAATTTGCATGTGTTTCCTGAAAGAGACCCAGTCTTCTGAAGAAATCTCTTTTGTATGTCCTGTTGTCTGTCATGGCCTGTTTGATACAACTAAACAGCATTTGAGTGTGAAATATTCAAGTTTTGCAACACAACTATTTGCAGAGTTTTCTAAAAAAAAAAAGCCATTCTCCATGTAGGCATTCAAACAAATAGAAAATCGATCTACTCTAAAAAAAAAAAAACCCTATTACTGCATAGAAGCTCATAGACATGCGTCATTTCATTTAAAATCTAGCTGTGCTGCCTTTTTCATGCTGAGAATTTAGATTTGGTGTAAATAGGCCTTTTGCATAATGTTGTTTTTGATCATTGTTTGTATGGAGTGCTATAACTTTTACCTTCGTTGCTCTTTTGACCCCGATACAAATGAATTCAAACTCCCGCTTGCTTAACAAATCACATTTTCAAGCCAGTGTAACTGTTAAAATGTAGGGGACCTACAGTACATGTGGGTGTGAGGGCAGGAATATGAGCAGAAGTGCCTGTCTGCTGCAATTACTGCGCTAGGCACAGCTGTCAACTTACATGCCTGTTAATTATTCTCTGTGCAACATGTCGAAAAACACCTCTAAAGGGCTTTGGATGGAGTCCAAGTCTATCTTATGCACATCAGCTTATTCCTGCTCTCAATTCGTGCTGCGTTCTATCAGTTCATGACTGCATCTGAAAGTTTCTCTAGGGTTCGAGGCAGTTTATACGGATAGCACAGCTTTTTGCTAGCCTGAGGCCACTTTCCGAGATCAAATGCGGCGCTAATGCCTGTCTTCATAACTTTTGAGATGGTCTTTTAAAGTAACGTTATCTCCCACAAATGACATTTTAAGTTTTAGATTGATGGGTTCTGAGAAGTCATTGCCCGCCAAAGTGAAAACTACAATCAGCTTTAATAATCAAGTGTGAAATCGCCTTTCGCTTGGGAGGGACTGCATTTAACATTGTACTCTGGGTTTTCAGAGCTCTCAGGAGACAAATTTAATAGATCTGTCTAAAAATGACTGCCCGTGAACTTAAAGCATGTTCTGTTTCTATTGATCTAAGGGCTGAACCAATCCTTCACAGAATCAAAGAGGACAGAACCCGGGTTGTCTCGCCATCATTCGACAACATCAAATACGACACGTTTGAGATCGAAGAGTACCCCCTCTCAGCTCAAGGTTTTGACTGGGAACTTTGGTGCCGCTATCTAAACCCTCCCAAATCCTGGTGGACGCAGAAGAATCAAACTGCACCAATCAGGTAATCAAGCAAGACAAGAATCGTTTGGCAGCAAATTAGACGTTTCAGCTTGTAAAAAGATATCTGACGAAACTGCACACAAATGAGTTGACTGATACATTAAACACTTTGACTCCTTTAAATATAACCAATTCTTAAGAATCATTCGTTGTCGGCGCACTACGGGCATCCCGTGTTTAAATCCCAGCTCGAGAACTTTCCTGATCCTACCCTTCTTCTCTATTCCACTTCACTTCCTGTAATTTCTGACCTGTCCTATCGCAATAAAGACAAATATGCCAAGATATACATCGAAAAAAAAGAATCATTTGGTTGTGAATCAGACTTTTCACATGCTGGAATCACTTAAGTGCAGTGTAAATTGTGTCATTGTTGCCTTGTGTATCTTCTCTTTCAACAGGAGCCCCGCTCTGATCGGCTGCTTTGTAGTGGATCGGGAGTATTTTGAGGAGATTGGTCTGCTGGATGAAGGGATGGAAGTTTATGGAGGCGAAAACGTGGAGCTGGGGATCAGGGTAAGAGATATTCAACCTGCCGGCGAGAGTTTTGAAAGTGCAGCAGGAGACAGGATGTCTGGAGTTTGAGCAGACGAGCCAGACGCATGTCAATGAATAATGCCGTTTCATTTGATGAAAAGATGCTTTATGCGGGTTGTTCTTTGAGGGCAGACGGATATGTGTAGGTTTACAGCCTCTGGTTTCAGATAGACCTGTGTGTTGTCTGTGTGTGTCATCACACACAATTAAAGTAGAGCTCTCTGCGCCTCGCTAATGATAACCTGCCAAACATACTCCTCGCTCCGAACTGGTGGGGTCCTAACCTCTCACTATAACACATGTACAGAGCCCCATCGAGACCTCTGCCGACTCCCATCAGACCCAGCAGCCCTGTAATTAGCCGCCGCAGCCAGAATGCAAGCCCAGGCTGTGAATGGAGCTCGCCACTGCAGATATATGGCCACTTGCTCTCACTGTGATTTGGCCTAGCAAAGTTGCAATCACTGCAGGCAGGGTGCACCTCGACAATACCAACCAGATCGAACCCTCCATTACATGCACAGTTTTTTTGGGAGGGAGTGGGTTTCATCACTAAGGACCACAATGAGGAGAGAGGAAATGAAAATGTCTCAGAAAGTGGCAGGCACCATGTGTGTGTTGGGATTTGGTAGTGCGCAGAGATAATGGCCCTCAACATCTGTTCATACAGCTGTGTCTCTACTGCCTAATTCCACCCTCTCATCTTCTGAGCTCCTTTGTGCCCCCGAATCTCCAAACGCAACATTGCGCAAATGTTGCAATCCTGCAGATGTTGCCGAAAAAGGAAGAAGTGTGCAAAGTTTGTCCATCTTTCTGCAGCAGGATTTTGGAGGTCTGTAGCATGATATCAAGGTCATTGTTATTTGGTTGAATCTGTCATCTATCTATATATTTTTTTATTGTATTAGAGTACATTTTATTTCTTAATGTTTTATAAAAGCATTTTTCCAAAAAATAAAATCCAACTAAATTGATTGATCTATTAATTGATTTATTTTTACATTGTAGATATTTTCTATTTTTTAAAGACAAAGATCTCACATGTGAGTCTTGAATTTCCAGGTTTTTTGAACATTGAAAAAAATATTTTTAATCAGTATTTTATCTTGTTGAGAGTAAAAATGCCTAAAATCGATCAAATAAATTGAGAAGCATCTTGCATTAGATTTTTAAGCCTTGTTTTCAGATATTATATTCAGATGCTATTTTAAATATTATGATGCTGTAATAAAGTAATATAATCATTATCATCATCATCATCATCATCATGATTAAGATATTGCTTTCTTGTAATGCAGCTTTTATACTGCAGATATATTTTGCTGTTATTTTGATGGACAGTTTTCTAAGATTGCAAGTCAAGCTGGAGGCACTGAAGCAAAAGAAAATTTCCCATTGTGCTGACCCTCATTGACATTGTGTTGACGGAAGCTATTTTTTCGCTTTGAAAGAGGGTACATGCTCAATAAAAGGTCAACGCATCTGTGCTCTTCTATTCTTAGCTCTCGCTAAAGGGCTCTGTTTATCAGAGATGGAGAATGAAAACTGTCTTTAATCATGTCAGATGCCAGCTTGGTTTATTTGCAGGCTGTTGTGGTTCTAGGTAAAGAATAATCACTTTTTTTTAATAATGTCCATTTGATGACATACTTATTGGTGGTTAATTGGGTTAAATGTAGGGTACCATTAAATAAAACTGGCAGCTCTATACAAATGACTCATTGTAGCAAATACACTATGTGATATGCAAATATGAAATATGATCCATATTTTTTCCCTTTCCAGTAAAAATCATCTACTGTAAATGTCCTTACAAAAATGTAATATATATTGTATTTAGTATTATTAATAATAGTAATAATGCTGGGTAGAAAACATTAATGTTCCGAACATAATAATAATAAGAAGAAGAACTGTATTATTGTATATATGTTATACATATATATATATATATATATATATATATATATATATATATATATATGTGTGTGTGTGTGTGTGTATGTATGTATGTATATATATATATATATATATATATATATATGTGTGTGTGTGTTTTGACAATAGAATTTTAGATTTGTTTGTATACGTTTAAATTGGAATTATTTATTATAAATTATTTAGAAAATCTTGTGAGGTTTAAATGATTAAAACAATGGAGATGTAAATTTAGTAAATTGCATTACTTAGATGTTATTTTTTGTCACAAAAAAATCCCCCCAGATAAAATTATTTTTTATTGTAGATCACACTTGGTGGTGTTTTTTTTGGAGAGCGACCAAGTCTTAAATGTCTCACAGACAATATAAAGCTGGTTTGATTCTCATTTCATGCTTGTGAAATTTGCTTCTGTGCGACAGATTACTGTCTGAATATCTCTGTCTGCAGCAGGTATTGTATGCAAATGCAAGAAATGATTTTTTAATGCTTCAGGAGAACAGACGGCTCAGTCATGGATCATTGGGATTGTTGTCAATGATTATGCATATGAATCATTCTCCTGGCAAATAGGAACAACACACATCTGTCCACTTCCTGTTGAATCCCGCCCAACGAGTCATGGCGTTAAAAGCCTGCCAAACAAGCAGATCAGAATGAATATGATCCCCCCTTCCCATTCAAACAAATAATCAGCTAGAAATTTCAAAGCCAGGTTCTATTGAAACCATTTTCTAGTCTAATGCTAATCGGACACTTTTAAATATACAGCTTAGTTGCACTGAAATGACCCTGACATATGCCTCAACCAGATGTTGCACTTCATATTTCAACAGATCTGTTTCAACAGTCCCGAACGAAGGTGTTTGGGTGTGAATGTCTGAATGAAGTTCAGCACGCTGGCATGTGGCCAATATAATCCCGTGTGAAGATTTACTACAGAGATACTCGCGGTTTAAACGCTCTGCAGGAGAGCAGTGGGTTGAAAAACCAAGAAAATTAAACCCACACACAGAAATAAGCCGCCGTTTCATATTTTGAGCAGCATAACGTGCTAAATAAGGCTAAATCACTGAGTAAATGTGTATTACATAAAACCGCTGTAGGAGAACAGCAGCGTTTTTGATTTTTCTCTTTACTGACACACCAGGCGGTGACTATCCTGTTAAAGGGGTCATGTTTTCCTTTCTCTTTGGAGTGTCACTACCTGTTTGCGCGTATATAAGATCCATAAAGTCACAAAGATTAAAGTCTCAAACCCAGAGAGATATTCTTACTGAAGGCTAAGATTCAAACCACGTTTTCCTAACGCGCCTCTTTCAAACATGCCTCGCATATCTTCGTAAATGTGCGGGAAAATTCGCATAACGCAAAGAAAGGCGTCACTTTTATTCTCGCTGTAGTATTGTTGCCGTCACCGCCATGTCGTGGAGATGCTGGGAGTTTGTAAATATGGTAAAGGGGCGTAACATTTCTGCCACAAGCTTGAGGTATTTGGCCAATCACAATGCACTGGATATGGTCGATCGGACCACAGCGCTTTTCACCATGAAACACACTGCATTACAGCAAATGCGTCAGCCAGCTGTGAAGGTCCTTGCGTTAAGTCTTTTGATGGCATTTTGTTTTTCGTATTTGTCTACCTTTTCTATCAAAATGCTTGCTATGGATTAAAAAAGCAGGAAATCAAACCTGATGTGAATTTTTCTATGAAGGACGAAAGTTTCAGAGGTAGTGTGCAAAGGTACTTGAGTTTTTTTTAGTTTTTTTTTTTACATGCAAAAACATCGCACTTTGTGTGCAAAGACCTTTAGGCAAATATGCTGAATTCTAGCAAATTAAATGGCCTGTTTGAGCTTTCTAAATTATCCTTGCCATGTGGTAAAAAGCCCCTTATTGTTTTGTAAATGAAGAGCCAAATTAGGAGTTTATTTTGAACAAAGAGCTCCACTCTGTGGAAATTAGTAACCTTCAGTTGATAATTATAGAAAATGAGTGTCCTTGATTTGAAGTGTATTGTTTAGCTTATTTGTTTTAACAAAAGCTTTTATTTTAATAAAGTATAGTACTTTTTGTTCCTCATGGAGTATTATTTATGATGTTGTTTTTTTTTATCTGTAATTTAGTTTATTCTGTTATATACCTCACATATTCCCTAATGATTCACAAAAACTGTTTTTGTGGACTGCCTAATGGATGTTAAAGGGTGTTTTTGAGAGACAGTTTTTCTTCATCCTCGTCCAGATTCAAAACACGAAACATGCATGTGTGTGTAATCAGGTGTGGCTGTGCGGAGGAAGCGTGGAGGTCATGCCCTGTTCCAGAATAGCTCATATTGAGCGCGCACACAAGCCCTACACAGAGGACCTGGCAACTCATGTCCGCAGAAACGCTCTGAGAGTGGCAGAGGTGTGGATGGACGAGTTCAAGAGCCACGTTTATATGGCCTGGAACGTTCAACAACAGGTGCTACACCTCTCACTCGCACTTAACATTTAAAGAATTTAAAACTCTAATTCAGAATCTTATTTGTCCAAGGAAATAAATAGTAGTTGACAATACTTTAGAAATGCGAATCTTTTCATATAATAATTTTACATAATAATCTCCACATTTGTAAATCAACCAATAAACAAATGTGACATGGACCATGTGAACTCCAAATGGTTTTTTTCCCTTTAAAATGCCATAATTATTACAAATTATTTTATGGTGTCAAACGTTTGGGGTCTGTATTTTGTCACATGATCCTAGCTATTCTAATAGGCTTATTTGCTGCTCAAGAAACAATGACACACTTGCATGGCAGATTTTCTGTAATACACAGCCTTGAGTGGCTTTCAGTTTTATATTAGTACATGAATGTGATGGAAGTTGAAGGATACGTGCTGCTTTGTCATTTTATGTTAAGATGCAATGGTCTGAAATGCGATGACCACGACTTATTTAAGCTAGTCATGAGCCCTTACTTTCGTGCTGCACATGTTGTTCTCATGATGTCTTGAAATGCTGCGGCATAGAGCATCACTTCACTTGAAGTTTCCGTAAGTGCCCGAAGGACAGAGATAAATATGCATTGACACAATAAGAGCCTTCCTTCGCTCGCAGCCCTGAGCATCATGTTCTGTTAGATTCTGCACTCTATAAATGAGTTCTTGTGTGTTCATGGCTGCATGCGCTTGCGGGTGTTTGTGTGTGCAGGACTCAGGGATCGATATTGGTGATACCAGAGAAAGAAAAGCTCTCAGAGAGAGACTCCGCTGTAAACCCTTCAGCTGGTTCCTGAAGAATATTTATTCTGAGATGAGAACCTACACGGAGACCATCGCTTATGGTGTAGTGAGTTTCCACTTATCAGCTAATAACAGTCATCACTGCAGTCATCTACAAAATTGATCCCATGTAAAACTAGGCACTAGGCATTTTTGACACACATATAATGTGTATATATATTAGGTTTTTTAAGGATTGATCGGTATTAATCGCATCCAAAATAAATGTTTTTGTTTACATAATATGTGCATATTTATTTTATTTATTACATTTATTCACAGATATTAGATGTTATGGCTATATTAAATTGATCAAAACTCAAACATTCGTTGCAGAGCAATTATTTTTAACATTTATAAAAAATTATGATAATAATAATGAACCCAAAATTTGCATATTACAATGATTTCTCATGACGTCTGGATTGAAAATTCAAGCTTTGCCATAACATAAATACATTTTTAAAACATATTTTAAAATATGTTAGGACAACAGGTATTTGAAATGGTAATAATATTACTAAATATTACTTTTTATTTATTTTATTATTTTTTTTTACTATATTTCTGATCATATAAATGCAGCCAAGGTTAGCTTATAAGACTTATGTATATATATTATTATTATTATATTTTTTTTTAAATCTTACCCACCTAAACTTTTGAATAGCATGACAGTGTTTACTTTATACACTATAGATTTTAGTTGAAACAATATGTTTTTGTTTAAAAAAAGACACTTATAGATCAAGCATCAGCTCTGTTACCCTCATGTTTCCCCTTTTTAAAGCAATGACCTATTTCATACATAAAAAACCTTTTTTTAAGTAAGCAAACTGTTCAAAGACAAGTCTCATACATTTGTTATCATTTTATCTTTTGTTTCCCTTTTCAAGGTCTTAAAATATCAACAATTGTTACATCATTTTCTGTATTAATCAAATGTGCAAATCGATAAAGTAGATATTTATCCATTCTGAAGGCATAATAATGTAATATATTGAGCTTGACTCAACTCAGTGCAGTTTATTAGCACTTAGAGACATTGCTTATCTGATAAATGACATTGTTTCTCGTAATATTGAGTTATAGAAACTATTCATGCTAAGTATTATTTTTCTTACTCAAGGCCTGCTGTTTTTTCATCCATCACAATGCAAGGCCAGCAGAGCGCTTTTCCTAATTGGCATTCTTTTGTGAAATAGCATAATTAACAGCTCCATTGTGAAGACAAAGGAAAGCTGAGCTCCAGGGCATTTTCACACACATTGGCTATTAGCAGACTGAGGAAGAAAGATGGTTTTTGCATTCTCAATCTATCTTCCTCTCTCCGGTTTTGCAGTGTGAAATGGGACTGATCTGCTTGTTCATATATTGCATATATTTGTGTGTGTGTGTGTGTGTGTCTGCCTGTAGCTGAGGAACAGCCTGAGGCCGGATCTGTGTGTGGATCAAGGTCCCGACTCCGACAACATTCCCATCCTGTACATCTGCCATGGCCTGACGCCTCAGGTTAGTGTCCAGTCCACTGCACCTTCTGGCTTACATCCTTTTTCAGTCCTCAGAAGGCGTGTAATTCATTTATATATATAAGTGCTTATGTCGGACTCCATCACGTCTCCTGCTCTCTCTTTCCATGCTTCTCGCTACACCTGTACAGCATGTGACATTAAACATTTTAAGAACTTCTTTTTCCTCTAGAGGTCAAGAACAAGAAATAACGGGTAGAAACGATTGGAACAGGACCAGAAAAAAAAGTGTAACTGCACCTGTTTGAGCACATGGCTAAATGTTGAAAATGTTAAAATAGACAGTATATGCTAAGCGCTAAGCTACAGCTTAAACTTGTATACATTGATTCATTTGCAGCCTAAATATAATAATATTCCTCTCTGAAGCTAAATATGATTGTCATTATGCAGAAGTGTTAATGACAACTAAAATAATCATTTTAGTATGGCTATTTTTTAAGTTGTAAGTAGTGAAAAAGTTTTTTGTTTTTTTACTTTACAAACAGGAGAACTGTATTGTATTTTTTTAAAAAGTTATTGTAAACTTTGGTTCATTTATGTGAATCAGTTCATACGTTACATTCAAATGAAGCGATTCATCTATATAAATAACTCTATAGAAATAGCTTTTGGATCTAAAACTTTGAAATCATTTGGCTGAAAAAAAAATCGACCATTTTAGAGCAAATACAGAAACGCTGAGATATCAAAAGGCTGAAAAATATAAACACAGAATTTTTATTGCTATATCATTCATTCTTATTCTTATCCTTATTCCTTCTGTACAAAGGCTCAGCACACTTCAGTTGTTTAATTCATGGTGAAAATGTGAGTTAAAAGACATTTCTTCCTCTATGAAGATTTCTCTTTTATGAAGATTTGGCTTGTATGCGCTTGGCTTGTGCTTTCCCATCTTCCCGTCACAATTGATCTCAGCGTTTCACAGTGATACACTGTCAATTTCTGCAACCCATAAAACCGTCATTGTATTGCATAAAACCTCTTCATTATTTTGTGCTGAGGCCCGAAATATGAATTTTTGAACAGTTGGGGTGCTTGAGGCGATCCAGTCTGCTTTTATTTTGTCTTATTCCAAGTGTATTACACAAACAGGTTCCACAACAGACAATATCCTGCAAAAATACTGTAAAAATAGTGAGCTTTCTCCATAAAGCATCGATTCTCCAGGGAATTTTCGGATTTCGACAGATTCCAGGTTTATAGTCATGATAATGAATCTCAATAAAGAGCAGCGACTTAGAACATAACCAGGGAGGGATGTTTCACCACCACAGGGGCATCGTCTAGATGAGGACGAATTGTAGAATGTGAATATGTGACAGAGATATATAAATGAGAGAGCGAGAGGGAGGGAAAGACAGAGAAGAGCACCGTCAGCATGATTTTAACTACTTAGCTGGGTCTCTTACACCTGCTGAATTCATATCCGTGTGTGCTTCCAGCTCTCTTATTGGAAACGACACAATGGTGCCAAGCTATGCAGTATAATGTTTTCACTTTCTATTCTTGCTGATTCCAAACTTTCTAGAATATGTTGAGGAAATCAGAAATACACCACTGCTAATTATAGGAAATTTAGAAGCTCCAGAGCTCCTTTAACTTGTTATTGTCGATCATATGTAGCATTTATAATTATTATTGTAGTATATAGTTGTTGGTTTTTTTATTATTAATGATTATTAATGCTATATACATACTAAATATTTTAGATATATATTATTAAAATGTAATTCAAAACTATTTAACAATAGGATGGGTGGATTTTCCTTCCCTTTCCCTCCATTTATTAATGCAATAATAACACGTTAACTTGACCAGCTCTAATATGTATTTTTTTATTTCTAATATATATCAAAATTATTTGTTAATTTATTACTACTAATGTTTCATTATATATAATAATTATATATATTTTATATGTAAATTATATATGTATATCATTTTTAGAACATATATATTATGCAAAAATGTATTTTGTATAGTAATAATAATTATTTTATTTTTTGGGATAAATCTTGCAATCCAACAGAGGATAAGCATTTTGGAGAATGGATGGATTTAATCTAATTGTTCTCTCTCTCTCTCTCTCTCTCTCTCTCTCTCTCTCTCTCTCTCTCTTTCCTTTCTTTATATGTGTGTGCTCACGAATATAGATATACATTAAAGTCCTCTACCTACCAGACTATTTTTGCATAATTTCCAGTGCATCTCATGTCTTTTTGCACACTTAAACTGACTTGAATCGTTCTGATAGGATGTGAGCGGTCTCTGTACTCGTGGTGCTGGATTTGTTTTATCTTTAATGGGCCGTTAGACAATACCTCTGCTAAGCGTATTAACACCGTGGCAGTTGCTCGGGGATTTGAGCATGTTGGAAATGAAGCATAGACACGCTCGCTCTTTCTTTCAGAGCATATCTCCCATTCATTGGGCAAAAAGAACATTGTTCCCATACAACAGCCATAAATCTCTCAAGAAGTGAAAGGCAAGCTTTTCCTCAAGCAGTGCTAAATGAGTCCCCAGCAAGTTCAGCCCTTGTTTTTCTTCTCTTTTATATTATTCCCTGTCCCATTTTAGGCCTCCATCCCTTCCCGTCACAGTTCCAGTGCTCATCAAAGGATCCCGAAGGACATGCATTGTTTCAATTGTGAATGAATGATTAGTTGTTTTATGTGTCCGTGGAGATGCACTCGCTGCCTGTTCAGCCTTTGTGTTTGCAGAGATTTTCATTTCAAGGTGCCTCACAAAAGTTTGAGCAGTTTTGCATTGGTGCCGTTCCAGAGTCAGACAATTTGGTTTGATTTTACTGTAGGCTCAGGTGTACCGCGCTATTCTGAGAAAAAACTATCTTGACACACATAATCAGTCTCAGTGGAAAGCATTGTAGCTTCCAAACGATACCAGAAATCTGAATTGATTTGGACCTGAGGAAAACAGTAGAACGCCTTTCTCTGTATCAGATATTGCAGAACCGATTGTAATACAATTTTTTTGGATCGCTAAAATCGCTCTGGACGGTATACAACCAATTTGATCTATGTATTTGAGAGAAGTGCGTGTTTTGTGATGCGCTGCATGAGCTATCTAATCAATAATACTGTTAGCGCTTCTCTGGGCTCTGGCTTTTGAAGTGAAATATCAATCCATCCAGGCCCTGTAAAAAAAAAAATGTGGGCATATTGCTTGAAATGAATTCTTTCTGAAAGTGCTTATTTTTCAGTAAGGCGAGAGATTAAAGTATGAGGGCTATTGATTTAGGACTTGGTCCAACAAAATGTGCATTAGTGATTCAAAGCAAATGTTGAATATCAGAGACTCGGCTTGTCTGAGTTCTTTTGCCATCAAACAGTGCTAAAGTTAATGTGAATAAATTCATTTAGACTAAGCCAAAATTATTTAGCCCACAAAAAAACTCATTTTCTACATTTTTGTTTTGTTTCTTTTAAAAGCTATATTATATAATTAAATATATATATATATATATATATATATATATATATATATATATATATATATATATATAACGTTTAATTTCACAAAGCTTTAGAAATGCTATTGTTATGAGAAATTTGTGACTTCAGCTTTTCAATGGAAAAAGCTTTCTACTTGCATGCTTTCCCATCACCAGCCATGTACATAAGTGTTTGTAGAAGTAGCCAATTGGCATTCAGCCCGTGTTTGAATGGTGGGTACGAAATTAACAAATGAGAGTGAGTCGATAAGAAAAAAGTTATTCTTCCCTCTTGAGCCCATTAAGATGCAATACTAGGTATCAACACTGGGATTTGGAACTGAGCCACAATGTCTGAGAGATTTCACAGGAAAGACACAATTATCAAACATGAATTATTCATTTTATTGGCTGGGTAATACAGAGCTAAATAACACGCGCTGTCCAAACAGACATTCAGACGGCCCAAATGAATGGATCAGAATGATAAAAGATATGGCACGATTATTATTGCAGTTCTGGGCTTGATATAAAAGTGTTATGTAATAGTTTCTTTACAATGCAAACCTTTCATTACAGAATTTCTTTTATGATTTTTAATTGTACAAAATATTGTAACTGATGTATACTACTGTTCAAAAGTTTGAGGTCAGTAATGTTGTTTGAATGTTTTTGAAAGTCTCACTAAGGCTGTATTTAGTGCATTAAAAAATACAGCAAAACAGTATATTACTACTATTTTAAACTATTCTAATATATTGTACAATTTAATTTATTCCTGTGTTTCAAAGCTGAATTTTCAGCATCATTACCTCAGTCTTCAGTGTCACATTACTGTGTCAAGTTTAGTGTGGTTATGCACATAATATTCACGTGTTGTTGAAGCATGCCTGTCTGTTGTGTTGTTGTAGAATGTGTACTACACGAGCTCTCAGCAGCTGCATGTCGGGGGCTTGAGTCCGACCATCGATGACGACGATAACAAGTGCCTGGTGGACGTGAACGGCCGGCCGCGTCTGCTGGAATGCAGCTACGCCAGCAACAAACACATGAAGCTCTCCTGGCTCTTTACTCAGGTATACTTTCATGGGAAACAATAAGTTGTGTGCCCAAAAAGGTTTTAATGCTGGTTTTGGTGCCCTACATCTACATAAGTGTAGTATTGCAGTGGTTAAGTTTTACTGTCTGATCTGATTTTTAGTATATTAGTTGTTTTAGTATCATGTTTAGAGATACTAATATAGTTTTTGTTAATTCTTTTTTTGTATGTGCTTTAATTTTGAAGATTGAAGATTTTGTCATTTTGTCATTCCAAACCGTAAAAGTTTCATTTGTTATAAGAACACAATTGAAGATATTTTGGATGAAAACCAGGAGGCTTGTCACTGCCAGTAGTGCACTGTCAAGGTCCAGAAAACTATAATAGATATGGTCAAAAATATTCCATCTGTCCTCAGTGGTTCAATCTGAATTTTATGAAGTGATGAAAATTCTTTTTGTTTGCAAAGAAAATGTCACCGTAGCATAATTTTGGAGAGCTTTCATTGGTCTGTGGCAATTTCACAATCGCTGAGTGTGTTCTGAAACTTCACCTTCTTTGACGTGCAATTTTCTTTTTTTTTTTCCTGTTTGTTTCTCATTCAGCGGAGGTCAGACCGGTGAACCTCTCCAATCACTAGCAACATAAATACACTGTGCCGAATAGCTGAGCTGGCACAAATAATCAGCACCTCTACGGTCACTTTAAAGATTCAGAGAAGTAATTTAATTCCTAGAAAGAAACTGCAACAAATCTTGGGTTTGTTTTCCAAAGCCACGGCAAGCAAGGGATGATTCTTTTGTATTGTAAACATGATACATGGCTATGGACTGCTGTTAAATATTTATTCTTTTAATAATAAGCTTTACAATCTATAATAATTTCATCGTTGTTGTGTTTAGCGTGACACATTTTTATTAATCTACACCCAAAGGAACTACATTTGGAGTATCTCAGAACAGCGTATGTGGCTTGATGTTCTCAATGGCAAGGCTGAATAAAGTTATTTTTATTTTATTTACATTAAAAAAATATTCTCATTGCTGCAGAAAATTCAGATTGAACCAGTGATGACAGATGGATTATTTTGATGATGTCTTTTATATTTTTCTGGGCCTTGACGGTGATCATTACTTGGCAGTCAATGGGACAGTTACCTCTTAGTTTTCATCAGAATTATCTTAAATCGAAGACGAGCAAATCTTTTATAGGGTTTAGAATGACAGGGTAAGCAATTAACAACAAAATAAACATTTTGAGGTGTAGCAAACCTATATTTAATAATTTTGAATTTTTTTATTTATTTTTATTTATCTATACGCATTATTACATTTCAATCAATGTTTATTTTATTTCAAGTAGTTTTTTTATGGTTTTAGCTGTAGTTATAACAGGCTATAATAACCCTGGCCACAAAGAGCATTCATTACACATAGGTATCTTGTACTGCGCAGCTCATTTAAAGTCGAAGTCAAAATCGTTCCTTTTTTTGGGGCTCACTGAAGCACTAGTTCAAAACTTTCCCTTAAATTTTGCTGTCAATTTGCAGCATCTGTTAGCCCTCCGGCTGTGTGACTGCAGTGGACACTTTCTGGATATCGAGCATTAATAATTCAGAGGTGTGTGTGTGTGTGTCGTAAAGCTCTCTTAATTCAATTCGAGCGCCATTCTGGACTGTAGCAGACATCTTGATTTCATCCGCGCGTAATATATGCGCTCTATTAAAAGGCAAGGTGAATTAATATATGTCACAGCAGGCGTTGTCGTCTAAAAGGTTTAGCTGAAGTGTGCTAGAAATGTCAGAACAGGTTATTCGGAAAGGGTAATGCTGCCCCCTTGGGAGATATGTCGAAGTAGATGAACAAACACACGCTATCAGGAAAAGTGTAAGAGTATGAACGATATCAATTGTCACAAAAACCCTCGGGACGTGCTTTAATGTCTCACATGAGCTCGGTGGGATAAAGCCAGCCTTTTTTCTTCAAGTTATTTAAAATGGAGTCAGGTGGGCCCAATCCATTGTGGCCTTTTAGGTGCAGTGAATAATGGATGACAAAGCCACTGAAAGAGGGATCTGGCTCTTGACTCATAGGAGAGCATCAGAAATGGCTTTAATTAAGTCTTTATCGACTCACATTGTCTGATGACAGTCTGCTTTTCAGTCTGTAACCAGGATACCGTTTGGCAGGTCGTGAATAAATGCGCTGTTAAGCTTACCTGGCATACGTACTGAAATGTATTATTTAGCTCTTTAGGGCGTTTGGCGCCACCAGCAGTCACTGATATTATTATTTTAGGGAGGCTGATTTGGAACAGAACATAATTGAAGCAGATGCTGTGTTCCTGTCGATGACACCTGTTCGCCGATACATGCCAGATTATTTTCTAATTACTCAGCTCTCAAAATGACCATGAAAACTTACATGGAGTCATACTACTTAAATTCTATTTCACAAAAATGAAATGCAGAGCGAGAGAGAATCAGTGCTGGGTAGATTACTTACAGATTGCAATCTGTTACTGATTATAAATGACATGATGAAAATTGTAGTTGTTTTAGGTAATGTATTCTGATTACTTCTGGATTAAATGTGATGATTGTTAAAAAAATTATTGTTAAATTATTGGGCTTTAAAATAAACCGTGACCAAGATGTTACTACAGGGTTCCCAAACCGGCATAAATGAAATGCGTTGCTAAATTATTGAAATATTTCATATCAATGTGGTTGGACTGAAGATGGAACAACAATGAATGGTCAAAGTCTTCCAGGTTTAAATATTTGCCTGATTTGTTTGGCAGTGTTTAGTAACTTGAGTAATTATATTTTTAGTACGAGGGATAATTGACTGAGAGGTGCTTTTTGGGTGAAATAACACTTTAACATTTGAAGAGATTATTTGCAAAAACATAACAAAAAAAAACAACAATAAAATAAGTTATCTGTTTTTGCAAATGAACTCTTCATCTACATGCATTCCCATTTTTATTGTGAATATGTACTGTATTAAAAATTACACACCTACTTTAACACTCGTGTTTTTCATTTCCGCGGGTTGAAGTGACCCCAATAACATGGTATTTCATCTCTGGAATATGGCTTTTATGCCAAGAAATGTGTATTTTAACCCACCGAAATGCAATTTTTACCTTGAATCCTTAAAAGCGTTGAGTAGTAATTGGGTGGGTTTTGCTGTGAAAACGCATTTTCACCTTAATGGTTATTTAAGACTTGAGTATGACTTGTGCGAGCTGAACATGTTACGCAATCAACCACTATTCAACTGAAACTGAAACAGTTGAAGGTCAGTGTTATAGACGATTATATCCGCGACAGGCTTGTACACAATCAATTCATCCTGTTTTATTTAAAAGCAACTTTGCTTTACATAATTATAGGATGCGCCTCATGAGTCACTGGTGTAAATCGTAATGAGAGGAGGCATGGTGTATGACTCACTTGCTCAGCATTTAATAAACATATGGCTAGTTGAAAATCTAACTAGATGCAGAAAAACTAGACTTTTTACAGAATCTGAAGAAAATGTGTGCTGCTTGCCTGTGCAAAACGTTGCATCACGGTTCTAGGGTGATTTTGATCACTGATGTAAATTTAATAAATGCGGGGTTAGAGTTTCATTCAAGTGGGTCGACTTAATAATCCACTACTTTACCACCTAAATTGTTCTAAATTGCCAATACTATGAACGTATTCTATCCGATGTAGTTTCACACTTAGCACGGTGTATAACATTTTGTTTTCAAATGCCTATGTTGCAGCCATGGAAATGAAAAGTGACATAAAAGTAGTACAAATATTCCAACTGTGCATCTTGAGTAATATGATTTGGCCTGTGTAGCGAGACATTTGGCGTTTATACACCTTGGATTTCATACGGTGGCAGATGATTGGACGAGGACGGCAGTTCGCCTGAGGCCTTCTCTTTCATGTTTCAGCTGTCTCCGGAGCCTCCTTCAACACTGTAAGACTCTCAATCCTTCAGGCTCTTCTTCAGAAGCAACCACTTCAGGAACATCACTTTCCTTTCGACATTGTTCTGAGAGGCTTTGGGCTTTGGTGGTGTATTTCATACTGTATTTACCGTCTGAAAGAAATATGTTTCTCGAGGTGCAAGTGTCGCTTTGATTTCTCACTTAGCGCCGCTCGGATTCGGTATTAGAAGGACGTGTCCATTCCAGTGGTTTAATATTAATTATATTGCCTCTTTTTCTAAAAGGCATCGTACAAATCAACATCCTTCAAAGTTATTGTTCACTCATTTTCATGTGCATTGTGTCTTGCAGGGAGGCTCCATTCAGAATAGGAAGTCGAAGCGTTGTTTGGAGTTGGCGGAAAGTGCAGACGTGGATCATGGATACCAGCTGGCCCTTCAGCAGTGTAGCAGTCAGAAATGGACAATTACCAACATATTGCCGGGGAAGGTTCTGTAAGCATGCGTCTAATGAGACGCATCTCTGAATATTTAGGGAACTGAGATACAGTGTCTCTTTACACGTTGTTGTGTCGAGGGAAGGGTGCTGTTCTCTGCTATTTAACACTGTAAACATCTTCATGTCTTCAAAGCCAACATGAAACTAGCGTCAAACTTTTAATTTTGACCTAAAGAGACAGTTGGTTTAGACTAGAGACGCTGATGCTTAAAGGGATAGTTCACCAAAAATGAAAATCCTGTCATTAATCACTCACCCATGTGTTGTTCCAAACAAGTATGTTCATTCATCTTCCGAACACAAATTAAGATATTTTTGTAGAAACCTGGGACTTTTCTGACCATCCATAGACAGCAAGGGAGCTACTACGTTCAAGGCCTGGAAAGGTAGTGGGGAAATTAAATGATTCTCTCTTCCAGGTCTATCTGTTGGCATTCACGAGAGTACTGAAGTTCTTAAAGGTGTGGAACGACACGGTGGTGAGTAATTAATGGATACCCATTATGTACTCGCCTTTTTCATTTTTTCAGTGAACTGTCTCTTTAAATGTTCTGCTGTATTATTGGCTGTTGTGTATTTAAGCGTTAAGTAGTTTTGCTACTGTGTAGCACAAATTTAAACTATTTTTTTTTCTCAGGTTTGTGAATGATGATTGTGATTATTTGACGTGGAAAAATATTTTATAAATGTAAATAGTCTTTATAAAAAAAAAAAATAGTAAAGACTTTTAACTCATCATTCTTGAATTTTACATTAGACCATCTAAAGCTGGTTAAAACAGTGCTTTTTTTCCCAAAGTATGCAAATATTTCAAATAACAAATCCTATGGTATAAAAACTTCATTTAAGTTCAAGGAGTCTTTTATTCATACAGTTTCTCTATTCCTTTCACAAGAGCTCTCCACATTCACAGTTCAGTCAAATTCATTTCTGCTTTTGGGAAAATCTCTTATTTTCTGTCTTCCCATCTCCTGTGGGACAAAACCATCATTTTAATCAAAGTCAGCAACACTTGACATCCTCACACAGCTCTGAGCGATCCAAATCCCCCAAATCTCTCAAACACAGACATGCACGCTGCTTGAACAAGGAACAACAGTTTCATGAGTCTTTCTGTCGTTTCTGTTTCCCTAGAAAAAAAAGTGGAAAAAAACATTGGAAAGGCTGGAGCCTCAAAGACAGAACTGGAGATTGTTGTTTGTTATATTTAAACCACTGAAGCATTTCTTTATTTACACTATTTAAACAATTCAAAACCTCTAAAAATCGTCTTGACAATCTCTTGGAAAAGCAACTTCAGTACATCCCCTGAGATGGGAAAACTAAATGAGTTTTAGAAGTGCATTTGTCAGGAAGTCTCCAATATGCCTGCATTCTTGAAATAGTTTGTATCGATTCAAAAAACAAAACAACAACAAAAAAGCATCCACACTGAGAGCTATCATATGAAACAATTTCTCATCTTCCTTCTATTTCTCCCTGTACTTCCAGACTTGTCAGATACACAGTTTGTATATCCTTCTGAGATGATAAAACTCCTGTTCTGACTGACCTTCTGAGGGACAAAATAATATTTTTTTTTGTCTGGAATCACAATGGTTGGCTTTTTATAAGAGCCTCTTGGCCTGTAGTGGAAACGGAAGATAATAATTAATTACTAATTTGAATAAAAGCAGTTTGGTTCTTTTAAAATATTTTGCATTTGTGAGGGAACGATGTGTTCGCCATTTCTATTATTCAACATTTTTAAACAGCAAAATGTTCGCTACATCCATACGAATGGCCTTGGTGATTACAACAGAAAATCCACTCCATGTCCTGCTGTATTTTACTGCTGAGTAACCAGAAGAATTAATTTAGTAGTATAAATTCTGAGCGTGATCATTAATCAAAGGTATTAAAGCGGAACTGCCCCCGTCTCATTGATGAGAGTATTAGAAGTGTGAGAAGCACAGAGCTTGTTATCAGGCCTGAAAAGTGTTGGGTTAGCACTTCTGAACCCCATAATCCCACAGGCTCAGAAGCCAACCCCTCTGAGTTTATTAAATTACTGTATTCTCTCAAGATTTGCTACGGTTCTACATAAAGTGCTGTGCAAATGGAGCAATAATTAGAATACTGAACATCGAAAAAAAAAATATGTCTATTATAGTGAACAGGAAGTAGTTTTTGGCAATAATGTTATTGCCTCTATATAATGTTCTGCATTTTTGTGTATAGCTATTGTATGAAACAATATTGTTGCAGTGTTTTGCACACTGTAAGATAGGGTCGCATTTACCATTAAGACAAAATAGCCTATTTTAGGAGAAAACTTTTAATATCTTTTTCACAGACTCGCCGGAGTGTTTTAATTCGCTCCCAGAAGGCTGAAAACTCTGGGTTTAATGTTTGATTATAGGCCTGTGTTTTAATGTGTAATCGTAATGTAAATTAAGGCGTTTCCTACTGAACCGACAGTTGCATATCTCGAGAATGTCAAATAACTTCAAACGAGAGAATGGGGTCCTTAAATTCAGCTGCATTCAATGAGGAAAAAAAACGTATGTTTTTTTTAATTCTCCTTCATGAGCGAGAAATTAGCCGGTCCCATCTGGCGCGCACTGGCCCGCTCAGACATCTCAAGAAGCACATTGCCGTTCGTTTGTATATTCCGCTATTGGCACCATCTGCTTTGATGGAAACTGAAACAAAAGGAAATAATGACAGTTCACACAATCATATGTTGCACGCGTTCATGCTGTGGTGGATAATGGAGCAGAAAAGAGTTCAAGCTTGATTAACTGGATTCACTAGCGACTGTGAAACCCTTTCTGAAGGATGCTGGCTGGAAATGGCAACAGAAGGCAATAGCAAAATTGTCTGATCAGTTGACAGAGAACAAATAGTTTTAGTTAAAGAGACACACTAGAGATCTGCAATGTTAGCCTAGTTTAATGCGAAGATAAAAATCACAGCCGACGACAAGAGCCCTCGGGCTCAGACAGACATTTGCATAACTAACCTATAAAGTTGGTCTCTTTTTATGCATTCGACTCATTTTCGAAATATAGAAGACATGCTTGACAAGAAATTTGTTATTTCAGCAATAATTAAGGCTAACCAACTTATTGAAATGAAACGAGGTAAATGTAATGGGGTTTTTTTACGCACAGCAACCCTCGAATATCCCATAATTCATGAGTTGTCTTTGATTCCTTAATCAAGTAACTCACCATTTCAACTTTAAATTCAGTTCATTTGCGATTCATTTTCTGTTTTAGTTTTTCCAGTGATCAGCTCTTGACACAGAAGTAAACATTTTCAGAAGAGCAAGAGGGTACGGCCAGATTTCACGCGGCTGAAGCAATCGATTCGTTCGACGCAATGAAGAGCGCACCTTCCCACAATGCCGTCTGTCCTGACTTAGGCCTGGAGGGGGTTTGTTTCATTTGACATGCTTGGCAGGTCAGTGAACTGAGGTCTCTGTTGCTCATGATCTTCCTTTCGGCTCTTTTTCTTCCATCAGCTCAAAACACTACAGATATTGACACGAAACCGCTTCAGATTCGGCAGTGTGGTGATATGGGAGGAAATGCGCCCCCTTTTTGGTGGAAAATACACACAAACATGGCCAATGCTGTCTCTTCCATATCTCTGAGTAAACCATGCCGACATTGAGCGAGAGATCTGCCGCAACAGCACATGCCAAAGAAATAAACCCCTGATAAAAACCCCAGACAAGTCTTGAGAAACCAGCTGGGTGCATAACCAGAACTGCTCTTGAGACTCTCGAAGATAGCTCTCAAATCAAGAGGGCAGTTGTGAGGAGGATCTTTAGAAGGCCGGTCAAATGCTTGACTTTAGCTTGAGTCTGTTGTTTGTATGAATGAGTCTTCTGAGAGCCACTCAAAATCACAGTGTTGGTTTCTATTATATTTTGCAGTGTTGGGAAGTAATTAGTTAGATGTAACAGAATTACCTAATTTAATTACAAAATAAAAGCGACTGTAAGCAGATACAGTTAAGTGTAATTAAAAAATGTGTAATTAAATTACAGTTACTTATGAAAATGTTAAGGATTACACACTTCCACATACAGATTGCTCAAAAATATAAAACACCAGAAGTTTATAGCATGCTTTTTGTGAATTTTAGGCTTACAGTCAGTGTTTTAATGAACAATGGGTACTGATCCATACTTGAGTGCAAAATCTTTACCAGAACCTGCCTTGAATTGTCCCTCATTCAGAAAGCAGTGTGGAGTAAAATGACTTGTGCAGCCAGGCATAAACAAATTTCGTGAAAGTGACATGTGGCCAAGTATGGTGACCCATACTCATTATCGTCCACGCGCTGCATGATTTGTGGCTGTCCCAGATGAAAGAAACAATTTGTTTTGGCTTTGTAAAACAATCGCGGCTATTTCTGATTCACAACAAGTACTTCATGACGCTAATCTTTTGTCTGTGACATCCAAAAGCGTGCGGCGTGTCTCAGGCTTAAGACACATTTATATGCAAATGAATATATTTTGCATCCAATGCTTCCTTTAAATTCAAATATTATTAATTCATCTTGAATCTTAATTCAAGCGATGAATAATTTCAAAAGGCAGACAGTAATCAGTGTTGAGTAGTACTGTAAGGTTAACCCTTTGAAAATGAGAAACAGTTGAAACATTAGAAAGTAATCAAAAAGTCATCAAATGTAATTGGTTTTATTACTGTAATAAAGTAAGTGAACAGTTAGACTTCTGATTACATTTTAAGTAGGGTAACTTGTAATCTGTATCCTATTACATTTCCAAAGTAACCTTCCCAACACTGATATTTTGTATCACTGCATACAAATAATACTTTACTTACAATACAGTTTCTCCACTACTGGCAGCTTCTGCCTTTAATTTAAGACTCAGCTTCAAAGGAAAGTTTTATATATTTTTCATTACTGCAAGCGTTGGTAGCATGTTTAACATACACCTCACCAGCGACATCTGCTGTTCATGAAAATTCTCGATTTCTGCGCTTGATTTCCATTTCACAATGTTTTAGGCAATAGCGCCACACACTGCTTTTAAGATAATACTTCGTTTGATGAGCATAAACATTATTTTATCCAATAAATCTATTTCAAATGCCTAAATGCATTCATCTCACTATGATTGTTTGGGATCGATCGTTATTTCTATAATTAGCCTATTTATTTCTCTTGATATAATCAGTATTTAATGCAATCTGTAGTGAATTTAAGACATAATTCCACTATTACGTTTTTTCCTTTTGCATCACATGCTATTTTTTGTTATTCTTATTTTAGATTATTACTCTTATGCTCTTTTATTATGAGTTTTTCATTTATCGATGCAGATAAGAGTAATATAATTATTTTTTTATAATATCTTTGAATAATGTCAACAATAAAATGAGTGTGATGCAAAAGAAAAACAGTGTCATTATTTAACAACTGTTGTTAGTTATTTGTCCTAAACCTACATTGATGGCTCATTGTGTGTGTGTGTGTGTATATATATATATATATATATATATATATATATATATATATATATATATATATATATATATATATAATATATATATATATATATATATATATATATATATATATATATATATATATATATATATATATATATATTATACATTTCTTTTCAAACTAATCTATAAACAATATACCGGAACCATCTCAAGAATGTAAAAGATCAGGGGACACATTTATAAACGCACCTAGCTCATCGCTTCCGGTTCACTCTTAGCCAGTCGGAAGGGCGAAGCAAGTTGTTTTTTAGCCATACAGCCGTCTTCGGACATGTCTCATGTATTGAGGACACTTGTCTCTGGAGTGTTCAGCGTGCAGAGATCTGTGAGTGTCCTGCGTCCCGTGAGCGTAGGGAAGATCCGAGGACAACAGCGCAGCCGCAGCGACGCAGTGAAGGACAGCCAGAGCCAGCCGTTTGATGAGTCTCTGCTTGAGTTTCTTGTGTGTCCGCTGTCCAAAAAACCCCTGAGGTATGACTTTTCATCATGCATAATATTATTATCTTATGCTGAGACGTACAGCACTGCAGTGATGACAGCTGATCATTTCTATTACTTTTTTTTTACTTGGTATAGCTGCTGACAAACTTTTTTTTATTACTTTTTAACGAATAAAAACGTTAACAATTAAATGTTTTTGTTTTATTAATTTGCATTAAAATTACATTTAAAAGCTACTTTCAAAAAGAGGTGAAAAGTTTGCATATTGGGAAACATGTTTTTTTATATAAAGATTTCATTAATTTAGTGTGCTATTTATAGTAACTGATATTAATATTGTTTTATTTATAGTAGTTTAATTTTTAGTAATTAATATTGTATTTTATTGTATTTTTATTGTTTTTTTTTTTTTTACATTTTTGTAAGGGGTGTTCAGATTATGATTATCAATAATACTAATACATTTTCTTGTATTAATACAAGAAATACAATTAATACGATTTCAGTTTTCATTTGCTTCTGTTTTTTTTGTTTTGTTTTTTTTTTCAAGGTACGACGAAAGGAGCAACGAATTAATAAACGAAGAGCTTGGTATCGCATATCCAATCATTGATGGTATTCCTAACATGATCCCACAAGATGCAAGAATGATCCATAAGAGCGGAGCGACTGAAAAACCCACTGAATCTTGAGTTTCTAAAGCACATTAGTCATTATTTGTTAGTCTGCAGCAATGTTTTTCTCCCTGTCTACAGTGACTGTTCTCGTGCCACTGATATCCTTGTCTGGACTGTTTTACGCAGCAACCGTGGATGAAAATTTCCCTCAAGGCTGCACGAGCGCGAGCAGCGTGTGTTTCTACAGCCTGCTGCTGCCAGTAACGATTCCGGTTTATGTTTTCTTTCACCTCTGGAAGTGGATGGGAATCAAGCTGTTTAGACACAATTAAAACTGTAAAAACGTGAGATTATTTTAATTGTAGTATTTTTCTTCAAAGCTCGCTGAACCAACAGTTGAACGTTCATGTTTAAGAACACTGAATTAACGTTGAAGCAAACAATGTAAAACACAGAATAAAGCTTCAGGTAACAAAGCAATGTGCACAGAACTCGCTTTTTTTTTTCATCATAAATTTGTAACATCTTAGCGTAGTCTGATTTTACTTCTTCGTTCTTTTCTCAACACTTTCCTTGAGCTTCATCAGAGGGCACACGGGCTTCGGCGAATCTTCCCCTTTCATCTTAAAAAAGAAAGACTCGTTCAAGCGGGTCTGGATGACCTTCAGCTGGAGCAGATCGCCTTTGGCTTTGGGCACCGTATCGCTGTCTTCACTCGACGTGTCTGATATCTTCAGCATGGGCCATTTCGGGCGGTGCGTTTGTCTTGTTCTGTTTGGCAGGCTCAGGTCTACCGGTTCTTCCGGGCTTTCGGACGTGTTCTGCTGCTGCTGAAACCTGAGAGAGGTGGAGAGTCCCGGGAAGGTGAAGAAGTTTTCGGTTTGAGTGGTTACATCAGCGGTTAAACGACACGAGCGGTTCTCTGGGGCCTTCGCGCTAGTGGCCTCGCTGCAGCTTGAGCTGCTGGAGATCTCCACGTATGGATCCAAGAATGATTTCTGTGTAATAAACAGGTCTTGGCTGTTAACTTCTTCAGCCGCGATGGGTTCCGAGCCGCTTTCGCCAATCATCTGCTTCTTTCCAAATTCTTCCTTTGTCTTTGCGGCTTGGCTTTGCTCGGGTGGCAGTTTGAAAATGACTCTCTTTTTACGTTTCACGCTTCTGTTACACTCCTTGGTGGAATGTGGCGTCTCCTGATCAGGGGAGAGGCAGATGAATGGCTGAGATTGGGGCATTTCTTCAGGTAGTCTGAGCTGTTTCTTTAATTCAGGTCGCTGAGAGTACTCCTTGGCCTTGATTTTCTTCTTTGACTTTTTTCTTTTCTTGGTCTCTTGCATTTGTGTACACATTGCCTTGTGGCAGCTGTCATGCAACAAGAAGTCGGGCACGTGCTTTTTGCTCTTATCCTTCTTTCTCTTTTTCAATGTCTTATTTTTGTGTTTCTTGGATGCTTTAAGTGCATGTTCAACATTGGGAATGTTCTTCATTGTCGGGAGAGAAGCCATTTCCTTCACAAAATAAAAAAGTATGAACAAAGCACATTGGTTATGTTATCAATTCTTCTTATCAATGTTAAAAACAGTTGTGTTGCTTAATATTTTACTGGAAATACTCATAATTTTTTGTAGGTTTGGTAAAACGTTATACTAAAGAACAGCATTTAAAAAAAAATAAATAAATCATATGTATACATTATACACTTTTTTTTTCTTTTCTTTTTTTACACATTTTTACTTTTAAATAGATTTGTCAAATATGTTTTGGGTTTTTTTTTTTTTTTACATACCCCATACTTTTGAATGGTATCAACGTTTACACAAAATCATGAAGCAGCATAACTGTTTTTAAACAGTACTTGAAAGTTAAACAGTACTCAACATTTGAAAAGGGTCAAAAATATTAATCAACATCTAAGACAACGCTTTTATGTTTTAGGACAACTTTCATGAAAGCTTTTGTTCGGTTGTTGACTAGTGTAGTATATTTTCTGTGGATACTCACATGCCTCTCCAGAGTGAAATTTCCTATTTGTCCTTTTTCTTTTCACCAGCAACAACTGTCAATATAAAAAAAAGATGCATTTCATTTAAACGTGAAACCATTTTTTCAATTACGTCCCAAATCTTGTGCAATTCTTACCTGACTTAGCTGGTCACCTTTTCTCTCAGGCAGGACCTCAAAAGTCAACAAGAAGAAGAACAGTGATGAGGGGAGCATGCTTGTCGCTACGTTTGTTGAGAAACATTGTAGCTAAAGTTGAACGCTACATGTTCAACGCTTCGTTATTGCACTTCTGTGACGTCAATTTCACGGATAGCCTACTCAGCGATTTCTGCTACGGAAAGCAGTTTTAACTGCTCGGCCTTAGCTTTAAAAAGTATTTCGTGTATTCGTGTGTTTTGACCCTAAACCAGAAAATAAAACGGTCTTCTGCTTACCTATTTCGCACGTTGACAAATTGCGCTACTATTTTTCCGCCAATTACTTCAGCGCGTCGCTGACTGCGCATGCTCTGTGCGCATCGACGGATTCGAGCGTTTAATGAAAAGCACGTACGCGTCTAATAAAAAATATAATGTAAAATAAATTCTGAAAACAAACCGCGTGTAAATGCAGTTGCTGCTAAGAAAAAAGGAGGCGGTGGTGTGTATTGAAAATGTGCCATTTCATAAATCACGCCGGCCGTTACTGTGACAACGAAGAGCTACGTAACCTTTATATCTTCAGCCCATTCATGAATAAGCATCAGCGCTCTGTGCGTCACTCCGCTTGTCAGGCTACTATTTTCACTGCTGGAGAAATCCCTTTCTCACGTAAAGGGCACTTTTTGTAGCTTTTCTTCTTAGAAATGGCTTCCGTGGTCTATCGCGTCACCAAACAGCAACTAAAATGATTTTTACTGCCATTCTTTTTACGGATCAGTGGGAATATCACATGTGAACCTGCGTTAAATGAGTTATCAGTTTCTTTGAAGCTACGTAAGGTTAAATTAACCAGCGTCACTATTTGAGAAAAGGTCACCAAGTTCAAGGTTTATTTGCAAAAGAAAAGGCACACATTTAGAATTAGTTCTTCCCAAAACGTTTTTAAATACATCTCCTTTGTTGATGTTGTTATTTGTTTGGCATAGTAATGTTTATTAATGTTTATATACAATGTTTATATAATTTATTCATCGTTTGTTCTGTGAATTATTTTGCACTTTCTTTGTGCATTAGCACACTGTGTTATTTTTTTTATTATCTGTTTGGTTGGTCTATATCACATTGCACATTTTCTCTATGTTTACACTATGTATCACAGTTGTGAGAACAAAATGCATGTCTAAACGTATCTCTATTTTGTTCTGCCCTGTTCTGTTCTAATCTAATACATTGCACATTGTATATCATTTATATTTATACTACTGAATGTATCATAGCTATAAATACAAATTTCCACACCAGACCTGTCTATATTATTCTGTTCTATTCTAATACATTTCACGTTATGCATTTTCTGTTTTTATTCTATATAACACTAAAGCAGCAAATATAAAAGTACATGGCAGACCTCTATCTGCTAAATGACAAAATGTAATGTAAATGTCTATCTTCTGTTCTATATAATTCTGTTCTATGATGTCTATTTTAATCCACTGCACATTGTATATCATGTTTATTCCTACTTTATGTATCATAACTGTAAATGCAAAATACACACCACGCCTGTCTATATTTTATTCTATTCTATTCTACATACATTGCACATATTTTTTGTCTGTATGCTATGTGCCATAGCAGTAAATACAAAAATACATATCAAACCTGTCTATTCTATTCTATTCTATTCTATTCCATTCTATTGTAAACTAATCTAGTCTTATTTCTTTCATAAAAATGCAAATCTAGCTGCATTTCGTTTTGATGTTACATTAGAAAAACAGTAAAATTGCCACAATAAATAATATAACAAATGACATTTTCTAAAATATGACTATAAATCATTTTCAGGAATGTTTCACTTTGGGTGAGATGCTTTTAGGTGCCAGTTATTAACATATGTTGCCTTTTATTTTGGATGCTGTGTTATAATCAACCCACATAATAAACATTGTACTGCTCAGTAAACCTCCCGAGAAAGACCAAAAATAGCCACACGATGGCACTTGATATAGATTAAATTCCCTGTGTCGCAAGGACCTGCATGGCTTTTACACCTGTGGCAAGACTGCATTGGGTGTCCTTACGTGACTTGATATCTCCGCCTGAATTCTCCTGAATAATCATGTGTAGTGGTAACACACACTGCTGATGACATGACCTGCATCGATAAAGCATGAAGTAATGAGAACTACAGTTCTGGGGTTGAAAGGTTCCCCCTCCTGCCTCTAAAGGGTCTAAATATGCTGAGGATTGTTGGGACTGTGCTAGGGATCTCTTGCAGAGGTCAAAGGTCTATTTGTTTGGTGGGTGTCATCTAAACAGGCCACGCCCACTTCTGCCCATACACAGTACTGCGAAAGACCAGAATGGGGTCAAACATCTTCAACGTGTGGACCTTGTTAACCATAAATCTTGCAAATCTGGTATGTAAACAACTTTAATTGCTTGCCACCTGTGAAGTTTGTTTTACAGAATGCCAAAGGATGAAACAGTAGCTCATGGACAGGTGCAATGCGCAAGATGCAGTGAACATTTCTAGAATAAGCAGTATTGGATACAGCTTGCATGCGCTTTGCTGGTTATTGCATAAAACATAGATATTGGGTGACGGTCCTCTATAATTTACAGACTGAAGTGATGCTTATTGCCTCGTATGTCATCGGACTGCTTTCTCCCTGTCGTCATACCCCATTTTTTCTTGAGTCAGAAGCCCATAGCTTCGAGAGAAACCCTAACCACACCACGAGGTAAGATCTATGGGACAGACCTGTTTAGGTACCCAAACACACTCTCTGTGTCATGACATAGCTATTCCTGAGCTACATTTAGAAAACTTTGCTCATAGTTACCTAATCTGTCATCCAGTGGCCATAAAAGTAGGACAGAGCCGTCCACCTCCCCGGGTGCCCCTCTGGACACCTGTGACTGCAGCAGCTTCTTTGGCTGGATTACCACCTGATGGAGAAAACATCTACATGTTGCAGCTGCTATCATAGTAGCACTCTATAAATTAATACTTTTTCTTTATATTTTCAGAGAATATCTGGAAAAAAAGTTGGTCTAGGTGATACAAATAACTCATTAAAAATAATAATAAAAAAATAAATACATTAAAAATATATATTTAAAAAAAAAAAAAAAAAAAATATATATATATATATATATATATATATATATATATATATATATATATATATATATACATTTATAGATTCCATTCCACCTCTTCCCCCTAAAATAGTTGAGAGAAAGAAAATTAAGCTTATAAAGATTTTTTTTTAAAGTCTATATATCAATATGTACAATTTATGCAGCCCTTGCTGATCAATAAAATCATACAAAAATCATACACAGACAACAAGCATTACGAAATTAAAATAAATAATATGCATAATTAGTAGGATGAATAGAACAGAACAGATAAGAATAGAATAAAAAAAAAAGTTTACTACATCATTTAAATAACCAAGAGCTACTTAAATAGCTTTTGTATTTTTCATCTTATACAGAAAATATTTCACCTTTGCAATTAAATAAGCGAATAAATATTTACTTGTTTGTGTATTTATTGCTAGGTAGTTAAGGAAATTGTACCACTAATTTACGCACAAAAGTTCAAATTCAAGGGCGGGTTTTAACAAGGGCTGAATTATCGATGTGTTGTAGATGTGTCACGCGCACCCTTCATCAAGGCACGGGGTGACATCATCACTAATAATGAAGGCGTCTCATCTATGGACACAGAGCTATAAAAGGAGCTCACCCTGTGAACCGTGGACCAACTCAACTGATGCACGAACTCCCGCAACCTGTCACTCAGCAGCAATGGTGAGTTGAGTCTAAACTGTGTTTTGCTTAATATTGTTAATATTACATTAGTTGATATTAATATGTAATTTTTCTTAGCGATGCAATTAGTTCTCTATACTAATTTCGCTCAAATTATTTTTTTATTTCAAAGGTTCATAAAATGGTTTCCATCAATCTTGGAATTTTGGAGAAAACTGTTGTACTTTTCTTCATCTGCATATTATTCTATTCAACATACGGAGATAGCAAGCCACTGGGGTAAGTATGCTGTGGCTAATCATTCAGTTTTTTTGTTTTATCCTGTTTTGTTTGAATGTATTTAAAATGTATTTCTTTCTCTTCAAAAAGCAAAAGGGCTATCAACGAAGTCCAACTTATGCACAACCTCGGTGTGCATAAACATGTGGAAATGAGGCAAGACTGGCTTCAGATGAAACTTCGGGAAATCCACACTGCCTCAGAGAAGAAAAGCCAAGAGAAAACAGGACTTCTTCCAGATATTGTTTCCAACTTGAAGGATCTAAATCCAAGGGAAGCTGAAGATATCATTGCAGTTTTGGAAAAACTCATGAACCCGTCGTAAAAACAGAATCTGGATCATGTGAACTCAGGGACTGAAGTCAAGCCATTCTGTTCAGCCTTAATAATTCTGTTAACAATATTTATTTTTTTCTATACAAAATGTATTTATATTTTATATTTAGTTTCCATCATTTTTAGCGGCTAAGCCGTGACAGCTCAAAGCTCTTTTATGTATTTATTTGTTATTTGATCGTAGCATAGGCTATTAATTCTGAACCCGGGAAAAAAGTAAACGAGCAGTCGGACCAAATGTTTTTTTGTTTTTTTTTAAAGAAAAATAGATTAAAAGTCATTTTGAGTGTCTTCTATTTATGATGACAATGTACAATAAAGATAAAAAACAATGTTCACTGTTGTGATAAATGTCTCACATCGCGCACATTACATTTAGGCTTGAATAAGTTTAGCCTGCTCTTTAAATTTATCTCTAATTATACTTGTTTCGTTTCTGCTGTTGTAATAATTTTAAATAATATTATTTAAACACACTCTCTACATTCTATTTCCGTAGCGCGCCTTTTATGGCAGCAATGTAAATATCTCAAAAGCGGCGCGTTTCCCAGCAGCTGTCGATTGCTAGCAATGTGGTTTCTATGACGACGTCTCGCGTGTTCTCGCGATATTCAGCTTAGTTAACTTGTCTCTTGGTTAGCCATGTAGCATCTTCATATATCTCTCAACGTTGTATCCCATCGTTTAGGTTGAAGAAGAAGCTAATGTAAATTAATGCTAGCTATTATATACTTTTGTCGGTAATTTCAAACGCACACCATTCGGAATAAGTTCAGCGTTCAGCAGAATCAGGTGAGAGATCGTTTGTGTTTGATTAGCGCTCACTTTTAAACGCTAACTAATAAGCTAACTAGATAGCTTAGTGAACGAGGTTACCTAGGTTGGAGAACTTGGTCAGTTTTATGGGCTTTTTTGAGACTTTATTTGTTACTAGCTCAACAAACAGTTAAATAAATACTTGTGGAATTGTGCTAACTTACTTCCTATAAACAATAACGTTATCTCCTTTAATAATCGGAACTAGAAAGATCATGTGACTTGTTTCTTAAAGAGCAATAATAATAATTAAAAAACGATATATAATTTATATGTAGTATAGCAAAGAAAAAAATACGTTACAACATGTCCATTTACGTGTACAAATTGTCCAGTACAAAAAGAAACATTCCAGTATAACAAATAGTTATTGTAAACATTAGGCAATATCAGCAGGGCTCTAAGAATCAAACCCATATCCAAACATCCTGTAGCAATTTCACTTTACCCAGTGAAATATTTGATTTGTAGATTTTATGGATATTTTGGAAAACGTTGTTTCAGTTCTTTTTGCTCTGCTAGGATATGAGTGGTGTGGCGGTCCAATAATAAATTCTCCTGAGATGGCAGGACGTTCTATGTCTTATGACAGCCACTCTAGCGATTCTGAAAATTGGGATCAAAGGACAACATGTCGATCTAGGAGAATCTGCAGGCACATAAGGTAAGACTGGATAATAAGAGAGATTCCCAGTCATAAGAGTGTCCACCTGCTGCATGGATCTTCTGAAGTCTGTCTTCAAAAACACTGCACTGGCAGATGCATTAAAACTGAATATGTGAGCGTACAGTTACGTTCATTATTTATGTAGTTAATATACGAGGCTGAGTTGATATTAATCAATTGATCTTCGTTTTGTTTAACTGAAAAAAAGAAATTGGATCCTTAAATAGGCAGATTCTTTAGAGTACGAGATTGTGCCGTTTTGTCTGTTGTCAATGCGTAAACAAAACTTCACCAAATATAATGTTCATGATGGCCAGCGTTTAAATTGTAACAAAAAAACCCCAACTCAATTTAAAAAGCATGTATAAAAACTGGTTGATTGATAGTTTATTAGGCCTACTATTAGAACTGTTAAATTGAATTTAGACTGTTGTTAATTTGTACCTTCTAATATAGTAGCAATGCACCAACCTACAAGGTTCCTTTTATATATATTGATATATTATGCCTGTACTGTAACTGATAAATAGCCAAAATATATTTTAAATTTTGTAAATTGAAATTGAATCAATTCATGAAATGAGTTCCATTTCTTACTATTACTATGTATGCCAGTTTGCATTACCCCAAAATGAATGGAGTAAAGATAATTTTGAAAAAAGTTTCGAGGCCCCACTGACTCTTATAGTATTTTTCTCCATACTACGTAAGTCGATAGTGACCCAAAACAGCCTGGTTACAAAATATCTTTCTTCAGAACAAAGAAATTCATATAGGTTTGGAACTACTTGAGTGATTTCATTTTTCGGGGAATGTTTCTTTAACCCAAATGTACGATTTTTACATCTTTTACATCTTTAAATGAGAAAAAGGCTATAGAGAGCACCTCTGCACATAATGTACAACCCGTTCGCCTTTGCGTGTCAGCGCCACCTGCTGGTCGTTGAGAAACGCAGCTTGAAAGGATGCAGTCGGAAACAATGGCCATAAAAGCTTTTGTTTATGAACGAAAGGCTGGATAATGAAGCACAGCTTGAGACGAGCAGATTTTGATCGCTTCATTTAATTGTCTAGTCCGCTGCAAGCACACCTTTGATTGTCGAGGATAGGCAAAGGTTACCAAAGGATACGCTGACCATATCAAACAAATACGGCGATCCGTTTGGATTGACGGCAGGTGGTGCATTACAGCGCTCGCTTGTCTGCACCTTTAAATGAGCTTTGTACTATATTCAGAATAGAAGGTCGTTCTGAGAAGTCTTGTGTAACGCTTTTAACGCTCGTGCGGTCGCGGAGACCGAGGTTCACCGAGTTCGTTTTCCAGCGCATCACGCCGTCTCTTTCCTTCCTCAGCCCGTCGTGTTATCGCGCACGAGAGACTCCGCGGTATCAGGAGATGTTATAAGGGTCGGCCTACGTCATCGAGGCAGCCTCCGCGTGCCACAGGAGCGACCAGCCATTCACTCTCGCGCGTGCGTCTCCGTCAGGTTACTATGCTACCGTCCTACCTGAAGGCGTCCTTTCTTTCCAAACGGCGGCATTTGGAGGCTGTGTTCGCAGCGAATAAGTTACACCGGAGCGCTCGCATTATGCTGAAGTTTGAAAGTAATGCCCGAGGATGCTAAGTCGCCCGGCAAGCCCGCGTTGTACGAAGGAGCGCGCGTCCTTTGTGCGTTCATTCATCAGCTGCTGCTGCCCTGCTGCTTTGTTTTAAAGACAGGCGGGTACGTAGACGCTCTTCGCCGTGTCGCTGAGTCTTAAGAGGGGGGTGTTTTTGCTAAGTGAAGTCCTGAGAAAATGCATAGTAAGTTTTATTTATAGACGATGTTTTAGATGCGGTTCCCTCATTAAATATTCTATCGTTTAGAAATGAGTTGTATGCGTCACTTGAACGCACATTTGCAGGCGGTGCGCTTTAGGAACGCATTGTCTTGCTGTTTAACATTAAAGGAGCGGTGTCAGCAGTGTGCTGAATTATTGATGCTACTTTCTCTGTAAGTAACAGAACGGATTGTGCGCCCGAAACAAAAGTAAAGTTAAAACGCGCTTGTCTTTTTTGTATTCGTATTAATCGACATGCAGAACGATTGATCTTCAATTGGCTTTGTCTTGTCAGGAAGACGATCTTGTCCCCTAAGGGGTCTGTAGATATCACAGACGTGCCTTCATTTCAGTTCAATTCGTTGTGGGCTACTTCTCGCTTGGCACATTTCTGGGCTGATGCAATAGAGAAGCAAAACATGATCTTGACTTGTAATTATATAGGAATCATGCATGTGTTCGGCAGAGGATCTGTGAAAAATGATCTCTGATGTGAAGCTGAATGAGCCCATCCTGTGCGCTGAATGAATTTCTGTGTGAGCTGCTTAGGGAGTTATCAGACTGCTCAGATGGTACTTAAAGGGTGCAGCTGAAGTTCAGGTTTCACCATTGCATTAATGGCTGGGATCTTGGCAGCTAAAATATCAATCAGTATGACTGAGGAAACGGCTGAGAAGTGTTGGGTGTACAATGGATTGCATAGTGTGAATTTTGGTGTATTTTAAACAATAGAAACGTCTTTATAAATGATATCCAAAACCATTATTTTAACCATTTATTTTCATTTACATAATTACACAATATACTGCATTGCATTATATTATGAGTGTTTTTTTATTGTTTTACTATATGTTGTAATATAATATTTAGCGTAGCAATAAAACAATGGGTAGTTAAATATAAGATAGTAAAGGTTTATCAGTATTCATAATATTTTGTTGTAATATTAATATGATAGTAACAATAACTATTATTCTTGATGTTATTTAAGCCATTATATTGGTATGTGTATGTATGTATGTATGTATATATATATATATATATATATATGTATGTATATGTATGTGTGTATATATATATATATATATATATATATATATATATTATTGTTATTATTATTGTTATTATTATTGTTGTTATTATTATTGTTTTTAAATAGTATTAACATTTGTCTTATAATTTAATTGATACTATAATTATAGCAATAATGAGTACTATTCTTAATATTATATAAGTCATTGTTACTGTTATTTATAAATGTCTTTTTCTAAATTATTTATAAAATTTTTATTTGAGAACCAGTGGTTATCAATAATTTTGCAAACAAAACAAAAATGACTTCATCTGTGAACACCTTTGTTTCCTATCAAACACACAGCATGTCCTGACTCTTAAGAGACCCACCACTGGGTGCCATCTGTCGGAAATTTCTGGATTAAATAGATAAGCGTTAGTATCTGTACAATGATCAATCTACACCTGATAGACACTGTAAATGTCACTCTAGACTTTGCACACCATTCAGTTTCTATTCATATTCATGAAAACACTTGTGTTTTTGGGTTCTACTGCCTGAAGTGAAATATTGGGGATGTGACTGTGCTTGAAATCGCATGTTAAAAGAGACCTGATTTTATTGATTATATAGGTGGGATGCTATAGATCGTTCCATGTGTGCTCTGCATCAGGTGGGAAAACTCGCGGCAGAACACATGCGACACAACTTATTGAATTTGTATCTGCAGTTGAGTATGGTGGTGCCGAGGGCTCTGGTCACGCTCTGGTTGGTTAATGGGGTCACAAAGCTTTTGGCTGGTGCAGTCATGAGAGTCGAAATAAATCGAGGGGTCCATATTGGGCAGCACTTTCGCCGGGATAAAACAAGCCCTATTTCCAGCCTATTCATCATTTATTCAAACAGAATATTCTGCTCGTGCACGCTTCAATGGACCCTTTATGTTTTTTCAGTACAGGGGAAGAAAGAGGCATAGTCCACAAAGACTGTGTTTTTAACGGTGTTTTCTGCTTTGGTCTGTGCTGCACTCCAGTCTCCTTGCTTCAAGGGCGTCTGTCTTGTAATGATCCTGTTTCAGCCCCCTGGGGAATGAGTATTAATGCAAGAAAAAATTAACAGCACCTGGTCTGGGCATAGGCAGTCTGGAGGCTTTAAATGATGTCTGGGTTTATAAAGGATTTGTTTGTATTTTACAGCTATATATATATTTATTACTATTACTATCAGGGTGGTAGTTAATTAAAACTAGAACTAGTTTGTTACTTTAAGATAAAATATTATAAACATTAAGCCTATTTAGGTTCATTTAGTTCTCAAGAAATCATTTCTCATTTGCATTTAGTTTAACTTGACATACTAAATCTGAAATAAAAAAATAAAATCACACAGACAGACATTAAAAAAGCAAAAACTGATAATAACGGCAAACGCAAACAATTACTAAAATATAAATAAAAAATAAAATACCAATTCAAATTTGAATAAAAATGCACACTTAAATGACACTGTTTACTAGGTTAATATTTCAGGTTTATTATTAAAAAAAAAAAAAAGCCAATACAGTTTGTTAAATATATCACAGCCAGGTTTGTGAATATTTCTTTCTGTGGGTTTATTTCCGATTTTTTTTTTTGTCCTGGATTTCTAAATTAAATTATAAGAAGTATTGAATTTTTAATATAGGCCGTCGCCTGAAAGGATTAGGTTAAAATTAAACCCCAGTCACTTTTTCCTCACAAGCACAGCACGTGATGTGAATAAAATAAAGACAAATGGGAATGAATCATCTGTGATCACACGGGTCAATACGGCGGCTTGACGGATGAGGCTGTGCTGAAAATGAACCTCTGCTCCTATCCTTTTGTTTCATGCAGCAGGTTTGCAGGAAACAGTGAGAAATTGCGCTTTGCTGTCACACTTCCTGCACTCAGCATCTCTTTTAGAGCCCAGAGTTCATGTAAGTTTATTGTAGGCGCTGTGTGAGTTCCTCACGTTGTGGAGAGATGCGCTCGGACCAGCCCTCCCTCGGCAGTCAAACGCTCACGTGTGTATCTGACTGTGTGTTGGCTTTTCCCGGCAGTGGACAGCCGCGTGGAGCTCAGCTGGAGGCAGAGCTGGTCAGAATGAACCTGCACGGAGCCAGCGGAGGCGGACCCCTGGACCACCCCAGGGAGAGACGGCGCTCAGGTGACCGCTCCAGGGATTCTTCACACGAGAGAGGAGAAGGGCAGCTGACCCCCTGCATCAGGAACGTCACCTCACCCATACGCCAGCACCTCAGCGGTGAGATTTGTTTTGCTCTCTCTGTCCCATCTCTCAAATCTTTCACTTTTCTTATTTTAATGTCAATCCTACGTTTGATATAAATTTTTGCATTATATTATTTAACATATTCATTTATTACCTGCTAGGGCTGGGCAATATATCACACAATATATTCACGCGTGTCCCGTTTTTTTGTTTAAAATTATTTGTTTAATTTAATACACCTTTCCTGAGAATTTTAAACATTTAGATTTACTTAAAATTAATAAATAAATCAATTAGACTACTGTTTATATATTTATTTTATTTATTCTGGTTTAATAATTCAGTTATGATGGTTAAATTCTCTATTGCCGAATTGTATTTATTGTATTATCATGTATTGTTTGTGTGCTCCGGGAGGCTCGACTTGTTTTGTTGACTCCTGTCTAACTTCCATGTTGTTTGCTCAGACCGTGAACGGGATTCGGGATGCTCATCACGCTCCACGAGTCCCAGGCCTCAGAAAGCATGCACCTCCAGCTTGTTCTATGGCGACCCTCACGGTAAACCCCACAGCTCCGACATGATCTACGTATGCGAAAACATCAAGGAGGGCCCTCGCAGTTTGAGGACCGCCGAGAGAGTCACTCTGATTGTAGACAACACGCGTTTTGTGGTCGACCCGTCCATCTTCACGGCCCAACCCAACACCATGCTCGGCCGGTAGGATAAACTCTGATCACCTCTTTCAATTTGCGTTCCACGTCAGTGTTTTAATAAATAACTGGGGGGCGTTGTCTTGAAGGATGTTCGGATCTGGACGGGAACACAACTTCACGCGTCCTAATGAAAAGGGAGAGTATGAGGTTGCTGAGGGAATCAGCTCCACCGTGTTCAGAGCCATTTTGGTGAGTGCACTATGCTTTAAAAGCTTTATTGAGGTTTTAAATATCTCTTTGGCCTAGTGCACTGCATATTGATTAAGTGCCGGATTAGACTGCGGTATCAAAATTCACATGACTTCAGCACAAAGCACACTGTTTTGTTAAAGCTCATTGCAGATGTATTTCACATATAACAATGTCAACTCAGCAGAACATTCTCCCCACTGTCTGGCTTCTTTGGTTTCCTTTATTATCTTCAGAGACAGTCCCAGCATGTTTTGACTTCTTTTCCTGCCTGATAGCTTAACTGAGCTTGATATCAATTAACACTTAATAATATGGCAGTCTGGATGCCAGATGATGATGATGATGATTATTAGTATTGTGTATGTAGATTTAGGTAGTTGTTGGTTGTTTATTTATCATAAATATAAATAAATGTTACACATATTTCTTACTTGTATACATAAGCCATTAGTGTATGCAGTTAAAGGAAAAAGTATATAGTTTGAAAAAAATGTGACATGTATATATTTATTTGTATATAATACATAAATATAATATAAATTACATATTTGTGAAAAAAAAATATATATATATAGATGTGTGTATATATATATATCTCATGATTGAATTAAAAATTATATAAATAAATTATGCAGACTTCTGTTAAAGTTTGGGGGTCTGTTAGACTTCTTGAAAACTTGGTAAATGTTTTTTTAATTTTTACTTTTGTGTGCTTCTGTGTTCTGAGGATTAGAGTTTAAATGGTTAAATTTCATGTTGCTTACTTTCAAAAGGGATAAAAATAGCTTAACTCAAAGAATTAAAGAAAAACCTTTTTCTTCTCACCAGTAATACATTATCTTAATAAAGATAAAAAAAAAAATCATTTTAAACAGACTATATAAAAATGTCTTATATATATATATACACACACACAAATATAATAGTAATAAAAAAAGTACTATTAAAAAAACAGATGCATATATATGCATTTGCATATTTCAAGCATTTTGTGTATAACAGTGTAATAACTGGATTTTATGTGGATGCCACGGTCCGCTTCATTTAGACTACCCTGGCTTTCCTTACAAATTCAACCCGTGGCACTCAAAGGGTTAAGCTTCTACCGTGAGGCTCAGCTCAGTGGAAAAATCAGGACAGCACACATTAGACAGCACTACAGAAATAACAGCCATATTGAACCATTCTCTTTTTTTTTTTGTGAAGTGTTTTGTTGAGCGTCTTCATGCTGTCCGTATGCTGAGCTCTTTCCACGTTTGGCTGGCTTTAAATGGATCAGTGCGTGTGAAGAGTGGGAAAAGCAGGGGGCGTGTGTGTGCGCGCGTCTATCTGGCATCGGAGCCATTTGCTTCTCTTTGGAATAAGTGCTGCTTCAGTAATGGCCGCCTGTTTGTTTTTCCTCTGCGTCTCTCCCTTTTAACCGGCAGGATTACTACAAATCAGGGATAATCCGCTGCCCTGATGGGATATCCATCCCGGAGCTGAGAGAGGCATGTGACTACCTTTGCATCGCCTTCGACTACAGCACCATCAAGTGCAGAGACCTCAGTGAGTATTCATTAACATGACAAATGCACTAAACGGATTCGTCTTTTTGTGCCGGAAAATGCTCTGATTGTCGCTGCAATGGCAGAACTGGACGGTTTTCCGAGCGTTTCGGATGTCTGAGGATGCTAGATACGAGCGGGCAGAAGTAGGTCAGTGCCGTATCCGATGTGATTGTCAGATATGGGTCACTGAACGCCGATAGCGTGACCAGTTTACATTGTTAGCGCTCACACTGTGGCTTTTTTAAACCGAAAGTATCATGTGTATGTCATGATATGGCCCGGAACGAATCAGGAAGTCAGCCGCTGAATCGTAATGAGCTGATTTGAATCGCGCTCTGCAGGTGCACTCATGCATGAGCTGTCCAACGATGGCGCCCGGCGGCAGTTTGAGTGCTATCTGGAGGAGATGGTGCTGCCTCTGATGGTGGCCAGCGCTCAGAGCGGAGAGCGGGAGTGTCATGTGGTGGTGCTGACCGACGACGACGTGGTGGACTGGGATGAGGAGTATCCGCCGCAGATGGGAGAGGAATACTCACAGAGTCAGTCACACACTCATCTATGTGTCTGTTACAGTGCCGTTAATCAGGGGGTTTATGGGAATTGATTGTGGTCACATCTGACCCTTGCAGCTATGAACATTGAAACCTTATAATGTGTGCTGCTGTTATTTTGACCTAGTGGATGATAATATAGCAAATTGTTGATTTTTGGCCAGAAAACACGGGATGTATCAAAAATCAGTGTAGGTTCGTTTTTTACGCTCAAGTTCATAGTGGTTTTGTTTTTTGTTTTTTTTTGTGTCCCATAGTTATATATAGCACAAAACTATATCGCTTCTTTAAGTACATTGAGAACCGAGACGTCGCCAAGTCGGTTTTGAAGGAGAGAGGACTGAAGAAGATTCGATTGGGCATTGAAGGTAAGATGCTAAATAACCGGATGGGGGACTTGTCTGGTTACAGAAATGTAATAAGCTCATAAACACCTTTTTATTATTGGTAACCAAATATTTTAGATCCCATCGCCAAAATTGATAATGGAAGTCAATGGAAACCAAAACTGTTTGCTTACATTTTAGAAATCTATGTAAAAATTTACAAGAATAAAAATATTAGTAAACAATTTTTCTTAATAAATAGTTAAAATAAATGTTAGAGAAAAATAATTAATAGTTAGCACTTTGTATAAAACTATGTATATGTGTTTTTGTTTTTATATATATATATATATATATATATATATATATATATCTCCACATGCATACACATAAATAAAAGTTGAACTCTTCCTGTTAATGCTGTGGCTGTGTTTGCACCTAGGTTACCCAACCTACAAAGAGAAGGTAAAGAAGCGGCCCGGCGGGCGTCCTGAGGTCATTTACAACTACGTCCAGCGGCCCTTCATCCGCATGTCCTGGGAGAAAGAGGAAGGCAAAAGCCGACACGTGGACTTCCAGTGCGTGAAAAGCAAGTCCATCACCAACCTGGCAGCAGCGGCCGCAGACATCCCTCAAGACCAGCTGGTGGTGATGCACCCCGGGCCTCAGGTGGACGAGCTAGACATCCTCCCCAACCACCCTCAACCAAGCCACCATTACGATCCTGATCCCGATGCCTCGTCCCCGGCCATCTGACCTCTCTCTCTCTCTCACACACACACACACACACACACAGACACACACCACTGGAGCACTGCAGAGAGAGGCCAGCCAAGTCCCGCTGCCAAGACCGCATTGCCTTTCAAGTCCTCTCCCGCCTTAAGAGTCTCAAAGACGATCGCTGCGGCAGCACATGACCTTTGGACACTTTGCCTTTCTTTCCCTCATAGAACTCAACCAAAGGAGTTTTTTTATTTTATTTAATTAGACACTGAAAGTTGATAATCACTCCTTTGATTAGTATCTGAAGAGATTGTACTATGTTGTGGTGCTGTGTAGCTACTGCTGTTTAACTTGGCAATAAAATGGAGCACAATCCACTGGAGCACCCTGTGAGCGACTGCATCATGTGATGAAGGGAGAAGTCACATGGACCCGTGGAGCTTCACTGTGATGCATGGCCTCTGAACGAGTACTGAAGTGATGTCACATGGTTTTTATTGTACCGTACAATTCATTTTATTGTTGTTTGTAGCTGCAGTGAGGCGCATCAGGAGACGTTCCTCTCGCTTGAGGAACGTTATTTTAATAAACCTGATCAATCAGAACGCTTGGTTTATTAGATTTGGTTGTGAATATAGAAATCACTGTCATTTTGTCATGTTTTCATAGAATTTTATAGGTAGATCCCAGGAAGATGTATCATTTCAATTTTACACAAACCAAAAATAATGTTTTGCAGGGTTTTTTTTATGCATTTTTGTAACAATTAAAAGAACGGATCACCCAAAAATGAAAATTTATATTTCTTCAAAAATATCTTAATTGAAGTTCGTTTGTAAAACCAGAAAACTTGTTTTTAGCAATTTTCTAAAATATTTTTTCGTTGTACATTCCAATCAATCAAACTGCAGAGTTATTTTGATTTAAGTAAAAAAAAAAATTCACTTAAATACCGCAATAACAAAAAAAAATCTGTTATCTGGTTTTGCAAATAAACTTCAATTAATGATCATTTTTATTTTTGGTTGAAATGTTATTATGGAATTGTCATGAAAACGTTGATGCAAAAATGTTTAAATTAGATAAGTTTTATAAATGTACATAAACATCTATATACATCACGGTTCAAAAAGTTTGTGGTCGATTATTTTGTAAAAAACCTGTCATACTCGAGTTGTATTGATTTGTTGACAAAATACAGTAATAATGAAAAATGTGCTATTTAAGAAACCTTTGCTATTCACCTTAAAAAAAATGAATTATTCTTATAAAATGTTAAATAATATAAAATATAAAATACAATGGTGCCAACTTATTTTTCAGAACTCAATTGTCAAGCTATAGTCTCCTTCCCCAGACAACATTTCATTTCCTCAAAAGATCTTTTACCACTGGATGGCAACATAGAACAAAAATATCTCAGCCACGGACCAATCAAAAGCCAGGGAACGAGGCTGAAGCAGGCGTGAGAAGAGCTCCATGAGGAAACATCTCTAGCAATTCTCCAAAACGCTTTGATGATCTGTGGCAGCCGGCGAATCTATTATTCATCGAGGTAAAAAACGAATCGCGTTAATAACAAGCAGCAAAGTGCAAAACAAAGCATTCTGAAGACATTTTGTTTTATTTTAAAAATATCCACTGCTGATACGTTACACTTTAACCATATATATTTTGCATAAAGAAATCTTACATAATAGAATTACAATATTAGTTACAATCTGCATATAGAATATTTAACATTTCAACAACTTTTGTAGTGTAAAAACATTAAAACACAATGGTATATATATTTATATATGTATAGAAAGATATCCGTGTTTGCTGATGGGTACCACAGGAATAATCCAGGCCGGTATCTACAGAGAAAACGGGCAGGTCGGGGGAAAAGTCGTGTGAGAATCGTGGGAAACGCACAGATCTCTGTTCAACAGGAGGCGGCTGACAGAAGTGCGCAGCTCAACTGTTCGGTGTGCTTCGAGTAGGAGGTCCCGTATCTGACGGCCGCGGCGCGTAAGCCTCCGCACACCGCTGCGGCGCACTCTGCGGTTAGACCCGTTTAGCCTCGGACCCGGTACGCATCCTGGTGGGAGCCCGCCGTGGTTTCACAAAGGCCAGGGAAGGTCGCTGAAATCCACCGGGCCGCCGAGGCCAGCGTCGGCTTCCAGGAGGCTCATGATGACGGCCATGGCTGCCTCGTCGTTGCTGGGGCTGCTGGATCCCGGCTCTTCCATGATGTCAATACTGAGATGGGAGTTGTCACCTGCGGGGCGGAGAACCGTTTAGTGTATTTCGCTTGAGCTTATCACGTGAGCCACTTCAGTGAGATTGATTGGGCGTACTCACTCATTAAGGAGTTATTTGAATATGGGTATCCTATCGAATCGGGTCCAGGCACAATTCCTGCTGAAGGCAGATCTGGAGTTCCACCATTTTGGATCTAAATAAGGTTAAAAACAAGTAAATAGAATGTAACAATAATAGAACTTATGCAGAAGAATCAAAAGAAACTATTTTTTATGCACTGTTAAATTGTTTTATTTTTGTGGGGGCTATTGGGTTTTTCATAACATGTTTCTGAGTAATTAAATGTTTATGTATATTTTGAGTACATGGCCTTTAAAAGCACTTAAATGTAACTTTACAGCTTTATTCTGAAGATTTTTACAGAAGGGTTGCCGCCATATTTTATATAACTATATAACATATTCTAAGAGACAACAGTGTTGACAGTTTTTTCAGATTTATGTAGTGATATTTCTGATATATATATATATATATATATTTTTTACATAACATCACTATGTCAATTATGTACAGATGAGTTTAAGAAAACATGTAAGAAAATTTGTAATACACAAATAAATCTTTAATTAATCAATCATGATGAGTCACATGTTGGATGGCCTAAAGGTTAATACGTTTTCACCAAATGCTCTTTTTTGGGTTAAAGAGGAGGTTCTCTCACCTTCTTTCCTCCTGGAGAGCAGGTGTCAGGTGGGGGCGTGGCAGTGATATTTAAAGGACTGGAGCCACAGCTGGAAGGGGAGGAGCCTCGAATCCTGGGGGCGGAACGGTAAAATATCAAATATTTTTGTGAACGATATCGCAGTGCAACCTATATGTGCCGGACGCTGCACTTACCTCTGAATCTCCATCACTTCCTCGGCTATCATGCGTCCAATCTTGCCAGCTCCGGCTCTAGTCCCTCCTGGAATACCAGGAACCGTCTGAAGAGGACGTTTTCCCCCACCTGTCAGAAACACACACACAAAATGTAAAAAGAGCTCTGGAAGACAAACGGCTCAGCTAGAAACGGATCTCACCGTCTCCTGATGTTAAAACGCTGTCCATGCTCTGAGGAGATGAGGCTGTCTGTGAATAACTAGGATCTGCTCCTTCCAGCATACTGCCCCTGAAACCACAGACAACAGCAGCATTCTGCTTTAGAGTGGAATTAAAATAAAAACACCACTGACATTCAAAATGTGACATTTCTGAGTCTTTTTTTGTTAATAATAATAATCATGTTTTATATAATATCGTAATATATATCATAATATACTTATATAAGTAATACTGTTTAAGAAATAATAATAATGATAATATATTATTTCATCATCATCATCATCATCATTATACACATACTATTAATACACATATTATTAATAGTATATATAAAATAAATAACATTTGTATTCATTTTTTTTTTTACAATATTCTATTTACTTTAATAGAATAATAAAATAATGATACTATAGATTCACTAGGATACAATTTAACATGTCTAAATCTGTATTTGAATAAATATCATACATTATATCATAAGTGTTGTCAAATTATATAACAACATAATATATTTATGATTTTTTAAAAAAAATATTAATGATTTTTTTACAGATAAATGACGTTGCTTGATTGTTTGAATCACATGCACTAGTTATTTATTCAACAGAGCCTGTGATCACTTCCTCTGCATGATCCAAGAAAGAGGGTTGATTTAATCGTTTCGGTCGAGCACCTTCTTATTTACAAAACTGTTCACAAGCATCATTCGACGTGAAACTTACGAAACCACAGTGTTTGTAGAGACGATATATTCCACCTCTTTGGTCCAGGGGTTCATGAAGCTGAACCAGCGGCTCCTCAGAGTGATGAAAGAGCCGTCTTTTATCTTGAATTTGTAACAGTTTGTATTAATCTTTTCTCTCATCTGTAGCACTAAAGGGAAAAAATGAATGAGCATTTATTACAATTTGCATTAGAACAGTAAAGTGCCTTTTAAACATTTATTTACGAACAGTATGAATGAGATGATGGAGTCAATATATAACACAAACCTTGTCTGTGGCACTCGGCGAGGTGACCGATATCATCCTGGTGAAAATACTCATAAAATGACGTTCCTAGAAGCTCCTGGGGTAAGTAAGCCAAGATGGCCGTCGCCCTGAAAGGAAACAATGATAAAGTAATGCATTAAATGAGATGAGATAATTCACCGGCATGAACTGAAATCAATACTTGTAGCCCTTTGAGGTTTCTGACCATTCAAATCTCAATCTCAGTAATCAAATCTGCCCACCACACATTAGCGGTCTTTTGATATAAAGTATTTTAGCCACTGCCCTATAAAAGATGGTCACAAATTAGATGATGCAAGCAGCGTCTCACCTCTGGTCGACGAAAACAAACTTGCCATCGATAGCGTGGCGGGAGACGTATTCTGTGGGTTTAACGCGGATGTCGCCGTTCATGGGCTGGGGGATGATATGTGGGTGTAGGCGGCCGATGGCCACTAGACAGCTGAGGTTGCAGCCCTCATTATCAGGTTCGTTATCCTCATCTAAACCCATCTTGGTGGGCGGCCAGCTTTTTAGGTAGCCAGTGCTATGGATGGTACAGAAACTTTTGCGGTCTGCTGCAGAGAGAAGGATTTAACCATCAGCCATTACAGGAACACAAAGTGCAAATAGCACACATTAATAATCAATAATAATAATAAAATATTCATTAAAAATATGTTATACATTAACATAACCCTAATCAAATGTGCACACACTTGAGAAAAAAAAATTAAATAAATAAATAAATAATTAATAATAATAATAATAATAAATATATATATATATATATATATATATATATATATATATATATATATATATATATATATATATATATATATATATATATATATATATATTACACACACACATACAAATTTGTGTGTGTGTATGTATGTTTAATTAAATAATTGACAGAGTTTTTAAGAGAATTTTATCTCACGCAAACTCCCTACACAGTGAGTGATACCTTTCTTTTTCGAGCAAGTGGAGGGGAAGTCTTTGTCCTCCATCTTCACAGATGGACGGTTGCATTTCATTCTACAGAAGAAAGATCGTCGGGCCCCTGAACACAGTCTGGAGGGGCCGGGAGTGATGTCAGTCTTCACTGGTAGACCAGCTTCAGAGAAAACCAAACATCAGCTCAAGTGTCTTTGGCTTAAATGTGAGTAAAATGGTACCATTTATAAAAGCAAACTTTACTTTTGGCATCGATGAGTCGTTCCCGTGGAGCCGTGTCTGACGATGACAGCTGCTCTTTAACTTTGGCAATGTCTTTTGGATGCAGGTAGTCAAATAAACTCTGGCCAATCAGATCGTTCTGATGGTTTAAAACAAAAACGATTTGCATTACCACCAAAAAAAACTTTACTGTAGCAGAGAAAAGAGACCACCGTCAAGAAAAATATACCTGAGTGTAATTGAGAATTTTATAAACAGACTCCGAGACGAACAGAATCTTTCCACGATCGCAACCGACTACAAAAAGGAAGCCATCGGCAGCCTGCAGAGAGACAGGGAAGAGAGTTTTTAAACAGATCCCAAACGTTTTCCACAAGACAAATTCTCAAAAGCCTCGGAGTTGATATTTTAAACACACCCTTAAAATCAAGTGCTTCAATTCGTCATCCGACAAGAATGCTGGTTTATAGTTAGCTTCTGTGTATGGGTTGGTGGCCCCTATGAGAACGAGAGAAAAAAAACGAGCATTATTAAATGTGGAAAACGCTTGCTTTAAGACTCATAATAAGTTCAAATCAAATGCATTTTGGCTTGTGCTGCGGCAGGAAGTTCTCACCTCGTAATGTCTTCATGTGTTGGACGGCCATGCGCAGTACAGTAAGTTTGTCCAATTTGCGAGACATGGCATTGCAAGTGGGGACTAACGAAGCCAACTCGTCTATGAAACTGTTCATTTTATCCCTGCGTCTCTTCTCTATCTGACTGTGAGCCTCCCTAAATATAAAGTAATAATAATAATTATAAGCAGTGGAAAACATACAAAAAAACACAAGTTAAGTGATGTTATTAACAAGAACAGTTCAGAAAAGTTCAATCTTCACCTTACCTGGCATTTTTGATCCGCCCTTGCTGGTCATCCCTGGGTTTAGGAGAAAATATATCATTAATTATGCATTAATTGAACTCTTTATGTATTTATGTAATAAAACTGTGTATTTAAATATAACAGCATATAACTGAAATACATTTACCTTCCCATTGTCTTATCTTTATCTGTGTCCATACTATCGCTGTGAAAATCAAGAGAAAAACCACAGCAGTCAAAAAAACCTCTCTTTTACAACATTTTACGAATTCTTAGCATTGAAAAAAATTTGTGAAAAATATTGGAAAACATTTCTACTCACTCAAACGAAAAGCCATCAATCCTGTAAAACAAAATATTACACATATATTAACAAAAAAAATCTCAAAACTAATTTTAGATTTTAAAAGAATGAATTATAAATATGAATAAAAAAACGTAAATTATTATGAATAATACAATTTCTAAATAAAATTCTGAATAATTGCATTATTTAAAAAAAGATAGATAATGCCACCTTCTATCTGGCAATGTTAATATTCATATAATATTATTGTATTACAATTCATAAATTGGTCATTCTTTAGACTGCCTTATTTTCAAGTAATCAAAAACATCTTTCTAATTTGTTTTATGTGATACTAAGCATCAGGAGTTCACGCACTGGTATTCGGTGGTGCTGCCCTTCCTCTTGCGGTTGTAGTCCATGCCCGTGGTGCCAATGGAACTGCTGATGAGATCTGCAGAACTCTGGGACATGAACTCATTCATTGTGGAGGAGATGTCCATTCTTTGGTCTGCCATTAGATCATCTTAACACGGGCAAAAAGAAAAAGTCGTCAAGTACAGTTCTTTAAAATGGCTACAATCTGCCATTGCATTTACCAATGCGTTTATAGAGAATAAAACATCCTCACCACACAGATTCAGTCAAGCAGCTGTTCAATTCATGTCCTTCCACCTGTGGCAAGATCCTGGGGACGAAAATAAAACCGCACTTACAACAAAGAAATAGGTCTCCGTTGAACTCTATGTTTCAGTTTCACATAAGACGTCACAGTTGAGGTTATAAGAAGTTAAAGACTACTCAGTATTCAATGATGCAAAGTGCTTTCCGACAACAGAACCTTAAACTCAACTCTGAACTATAAAGGCAATCAGTAAAGGGAGACCGAAACTGGTTCCTTTTCTTTGTATGAGCCAGAAGCTTGACCACTGCAAGACAAGATAACCGACACAGAGAAGTGTCTATCTATAAAGAATTATAGTAATCAATGCACGATGATACCAATGCATGAAGGATAGTTTCCAGGTCTGTAAAGAAAAGAAGTTGGTAGAATCTAAATCTAAATCTAAAGCCCAATCCATGACAGCAACCAAGTTCTTAAGATGATCTTAAAACATGTTAGATCATTCACAACTAAATATGAAAGTTGTGATAAAACGACCTTCTCGAAAACGGTTGATAAAAAGGACATTTTAACATAGGTCAATTATTAGTACTAAATTGGGTTTTTAATAAGTGGTTAAAACAAGCGGGATCATTTTCATTGACTAAACTGCTATTAAAAGGAGTTTATGTAATAGTACATAAAAGATAAAATAAATTTAACAGCAGCCAAGGAGGTACTGAGAAAAACAACCTGAGATACAGTCGTGCAGGTTTAGACTGACGTAAGCGATGACAGGATTTTCTTTTTTTGGGTGAACTTTTCCTTTAAGTTAACAGGCAACTTGAGCTTCCTTATTATAGCCAAAAAAAATGACAAAGAGGAGGAGAAAAAAAAAAAAAAAAAAATCTCTCTCATACTCCCACAAACACACGGAGGAAACGGTGAGCTTCATCAATGACCTGCTCTGGTTGCCAGGAAACCCTTGGAAAGCTCGCAATCTAGGCCACATTTAGATTACAGAAATGCAACTGGCAGAAATAAAGGGCCGGAAGACCCATTTTCTCGCGCCGTAAACGAAACAGGAGTCCCCTGTGTTCGAATGGGATTTTCTGCCAAAATAAAAAGTGCATTTGCAGACCCTTCAATCAGCCGATGAGATGACGACACCAGCCATGATGAGCGACGGTGCAGTTATAAACGCCATGCGTACGTCATTTTTTTTCATTCACATAGTTAAACAAAAGTATTAAAAACTGTGGTTTTATTCTCATAGCTCACGTAATGCTATCACTCCACCCATCTCCAAATGATCTATTCTTGAGTGCGTGGGCTTGCCTTAACAGACTGCCAAACATACAGAAAAAAAAAGAGGAAGAAAGCGACAAGCGAAAAAGGATAAAAAGTAGGTCATCTCAGTTGATTCGAATTTAAGTCGATTTCATTATGGCGAAAGCCAAATATGCAAATCAAAACTCCTTAATGGAAACATGATTATGGCGTCACATTTAAGGACCTACCTGTATTACTCATCCTAATTACGAGCCTCAATTCAAGTTGTTGCAGACAAATTCGGGAGAAACATGACGTGTGGATGAATGGAAGAAAGTCCAGATGCGGCTTAAGGAAAAACAACTTATTCTGGAAATGAGCGCTGACAAACACCCTAATGACGAGTGTTTGATGATGTACTTTAGGAATGCAGTATTATTTCAACTAAACACCACACACCCGTCTTACAGTATGGAAACAGTACTTGCACCTAACTCGTTGGACTTGTCGTGATTGAAATCAAACTGACTTTTAATGAAGAGTATAGTATTTTTCACAAATGTAAAGCTGGAGCAAGCTGTCACGTGCACAGCAAATGTTTTACAATTATTATCAAGTACTATTTGTTGTTTAATGTTAATTAATATGTAATATAATTATATCCTAAATATACAAATATATAAACATTAATGTTGTATTAACAATTCACTTTAATAGGAAACATAAACTGCTAAAATAATACAAAATAGATTAATTGAAAAAATAAATTGTCCAAATATTATTAAAAAAAATCTGAAATAATTTTTATTTCAATATAAGTTATAATTTTTAAAAATGTATTTATATAAATATAAATAAACACTGAAAAAGCCAAAAATAAGCCACACTACTGTGTCATGTTGTCACAAGTGAGCAAAGTTAAATAAACTGTTTTTAAATGGTAGGAACGTTTAAATGTTTTTGTAGTCAAGAGTTTAAGATGTGTGCCTATACAAATTCTCTTTCAAATATTAGTCGGTGTTAAGAAATAAAGTATAAGTGTGACAACTAACCCTGTCTGTCCTATACAGTGTTTCGCAATACCTGTACTTCAAGTTTTGGCTTTTTTCCAAATTAATTAAAAGCTCCAAATTATATATTGTCATCTTAAAACAAGTGAAAAGTTGAGCAGAAAATGTACAAAAATTTCAGCGTAATATCCAGCGAGATCTGAGAGTGATGCAAAGAACACTGTGTGCTTCAGTGAAGGCCAGAACATCTGACCTTTTGCAAAAATGAGTTCTGGTCAGTGTCACAAATTTGCTTGCATTTGTATGGTTGCCTGGTAATAGAGCATCATCTTAAACGTTCCATGTTCATCACCTCTGAATTTTCAATGGCTTTTTGGACTTCACTGTATGCATATAATAAGCTGTGTCTGACTAGTACTCAGATGCGGTCTGGTTACAAAAAGACTCACTTGAATGGTGACTAACCTCACGCCCTTTATCTGCTATCTTTACAGTGGCAACAAAACGGACATGGATAAACCGCAATCTAAAGCATAACGACGCCACCGTAGCCCTGACTCAAACCAGTGAGCTGCCTGCCTAGAGAGCATCACTTCTCTGTCAGCACAAACATACCGCCTAGATAGACAGCTCATAGGGCTTTGAAACACATCCCCGATTTCCAAAGCGAACACATTAGATATAATGTAAATGAAAGTACCTTTTGAAGTGACCAACCCACACAGGAGGCTCAAGCACCCTTGCACTCCCTCTATTCAACCATCTTAAAGGGGACGCAGACCATTAACCTCACATTAACGATGGGTGTGGGTTAGTGGCTACGCTCTTCTATGATTTATGACTTTCTAACTAAATCACTGACACATGACTGTTTTTGTTGCGGTGGCAGCTGCATCGGTTCTAAGCTATTCAACCAGAGAAATGTCACGGACGCCCCTCCTACTGAAATCAATATGCGAGCGGACAAAAAACCGCACATAACACATCGATAAGCAGAACGCGATACTTAGACCTAATGGTCAAACGTTAAATCGTCACACTTACCGTAGGAACAGGTCAACATCACAGTTTGTTTCGGTTATTTGGCGTCCGGTCCGTGAGGAACTGTGACATAAACGGAATCAGTCTCTGACCTACTTTTCTTTCCTTCGTGTGACTGTCGGACCACTAACCTATATTTTCCACCAATAGGATCTTTGGATAAAAAGGTGCACTTGTTGTGACCAATCGGAATGGCGCTTACATTTCACGGCGGAATGATTGACACACGGAACAGCCAATCAAACTGAGCTTCTTGCGAATCACTGACATGGCTGATGATCCCAGTAAGGGGTGGTTCTCAATCGCATGTTGCTGCATTGTGTCTAATGTACTTGCTCCTTTGAGAGAATGACGAGACTGATGAAAATCATTAGCTTAACCTGTAGAGCTTTTGATTTCTTTGAGAGAGATGCCGAGTATTAAGGAACCACGTTAACAATTGTCTTTATAACATATCCTGTTGAAAAGAAAAAAGGGACAGCGTTAGCGGAGACAACATCCAACTGCATAAATAAACAATTAAAATGACAAAAATATATTAATTGCAGAAGATTGTTTTCATATATAGATTATGTAACAGTGGTCTTAATATTACTGATTATAAAAATGGTAGCTGTTTAAACACATGACTTACTATTCATTTATTGTGTTGATATTGAGGTTTGGAGATTGTTTCTGAAAGACAGCGAGAAAAAAGATGTTGGAAAAGCACTACCCCAAACCTTAGGTACTCCTGAACATTTGTCTGGTTCCTTTGAATGAATTATTTATGCAGCTTGTCACACCGCAGCAATATTTAAAATAAATCAATGTACGATCTGATTCAAAATGGTTATATTGCCAGGCTGATTTACCACTAAATTAGTTAATGATTCGGAATAATTCTAATAAAATTATTGAATATAGATGAATTAATAATTCTAATAAAGGTTATTAGCAATGCACAAAATTCTAAATGTAGCACTATGATGATGATGATGATGATATATATATATATATATATATGCATGTATATATATATATATATATATAGAATCGGATACTTTTAAGTTTATTATCTAAATTGCTAGACTGTTTTGTCCCTGTAAGTTCACTATCTACACTGTTCACAATATGTAGATGTATACTTTGTGTACAGTTTAAATATACTTTTTGCAACTGTGTAAACTTTGATCACGACTGAGCTTCCATACACTAAAAAATCTTATGCATGTGGCCCGGGTGGTCACATGTAAACAAGCGAGTGACGTCATCACCACGCGTCTCGTGTCATCAGACCGGATGTTTTATTTTTTGTTCCTCCACTGATTGTAACCTTATACGCTCATAAATATAGATCGTAGACGTTATCTTTAAACCGAATTTTGGACTGACATCTCACAATGTCCTTCAGTTACAATGTAAAACATTAGCAAGCCGTTCATTCAACTAAACAGCCGAATGAAATCGACCGGTTAAGCATCTACCAATAGCAACAAGGTAAGCCAAGCATTATTTAGTCGTGCATGTATTAAATCAAATTTAAAGAAGCAAATCGGTATCGTCCTTATGTATTAAATGTATAATCGGTGAAAAATGAACAGTTTCACACAAAAATATAAATATTAGTATAGTATTAAAATCTTAACATACAAAAAGGTAATTTATGACTTTGTATTATAATATTTATCATCTACAGTACTTGTTTAGTGCTCGTGTTGACTGCATAGAGTGCACCATGGGTGCTGAACAGAGCGGAGATGCTGAACACAAGCACTCAGACTTCAGCGCTTCAGGTACTCAACATTTTAATAATAACGTGATTTCTACTCGCTCGTGCTATGTTTATTCTTGCTGTGACATACATTCACGCTGTATATATTTTACCCTTACCCGCTATTTTTGTTTTGTTGTTTCAGTCGTACCCTCTCCAGCCAAGCACAGAGCCAAAATGGACGACATAGTAGTTGTTGCTCAAGGAACTCAGTCATTACGGAATATCCATAACGATCCAGATGTAATAAAACTACAGGAAATTCCCACCTTTCAGCCTCTTTTGAAAGGTAAGCAGCAGTCCAAATGCACAAAATGAGGATTAGTAGGCAAGTAGGTTTATAATAAAGCTGGAAATGGGTTGTACTGTTACTTTTGATATGAAACAAAGTTACAAAGTAGCTTTTACATTGTGCATTTGTTTAACAAAATAATTTTTGACCTCGACCAAGCTCTACAATGGAGCATTTTGATAAATACATGCACATCTTTACTACATTATTCACTATATTTTTACTTAACCTGTTAAGTCTTCATTATTTAATGCTTGTTTAAATAAATCTTTCGTGAAAACATTTCATGGCAGCCGTTGCTTAAAGATGTATATTTTGATAATGAACTGAAGTAGAAACTTCCACCACGGAATAAAAACAAAGTAATTATGACTTTTACTAACATTTTTTTAAACCTCAGAATTCCAAGTTCATTTGTTATTACTTTTTTCTTTATTCTGAATTCTGACTTTTTTTTCTTGGATTTGTTAGTTTTTATTTTTCAATCTGAGTGTTCTGAACTTACATTTTGCAATTCTCAATTTTTTTTCTAAAAATTATCAGTTTGACTTTTATTCTTGGAATTTAACTTTACATCTCACATTTATCGTGGCATGTATATATATATATTGCACAATTCTGTTATTTTTAAAAATTGAAACAAAGACACCTGAACAATTCTGGCTTTTTTCTCAAAATCACAGCTGCAGGATAGAAGCAAGAAATTGTGGTAAAAAAAATCTGAAATGGAAGATTAAAAAAGTTAAGCAATTACCTTTATTCCGTGGCCCAAATAAATTACCACAGAATCATAAAAAGCTGATAATTTGGCTAATTAAATGTTTGCATTCACTTTTAATCATGTTTAGTTGTTTGAGTGTTGTTTATTCTAATCTATAAATATCTAAAAATAAAAATAAAAATTCTGTATATTCACTTTATAATATTCAGTATTACAGCAATGTACCAATTGATATGTTTTCCTGTTTAGTGTACAGCATAAGTTGAAAGATTTTTCCTTTGTGACATGTACTGTACCTAATAATTATTTAAGTAAATTGAAATCGTTTTGTAAAATCTATGTCAATATGCAGCCTTGGTTCATAATGATATGAATCACAATTGTAGCCTAAAGTCAGTGTGATTCTCTCAGGTGTACTCAGTGGACAAACCACTCCGAGCACTATCTGTTTAGAAAAGCTGGATTCGGCTCAGGTGCTGCAGCTGTGTGTCCGATATCAGGATCATCTCCACCAGTGTGCAGAAGCTGTCGCCTTTGACCAGAACGCTCTGGTCAAGAGGATCAAGGAGGTATTCACCGCCATCTCTACCGAACTGCGCTGTTAGCCGGCTGTGCGTCCTGACCTGTATTTTGTTTTGATCAGATGGATCTGTCGGTGGAGGCATTATTCAGCATCATGCAGGAAAGGCAAAAGCGTTACGCCAAATACGCCGAGCAGATCCAGAAGGTCAATGAGATGTCGATGATTCTGAGACGCATTCAGATGGGCATCGACCAGACGATACCACTGATGGAGCGCCTCAACAACCTGCTGCCCGAGAGCGAGCGCCTGGAGCCCTTCAGCATGAAACCTGACGGAGAAATCAAATAGAGTCTGACAAAACTTGTTCAATTGTTCATAGTACTAATTGACTTTCGCTTTATAGGGACCTACCTCAGGTCGTGTCTGGTTGTTGCCTAAAGAACGTCTCACTTTGCACTCTGAAAGGCTTTTTGTGTGCCTCGATCAGGTGATATCTGGCATAAAACAAGTTACATGGTACAAAATAGAAAGCTATAATACCAAAATGGTATAGGCATGTGTATATATTTGCTTAAAGGACTTGATTGAGCCGTTTTAAAAGGCAAGATAATTCTGCCTCTGAAATTGTTATTTAATGACATGTCATTCATGCATATGATGCTTTTGCACTTAAGAGGCTTTCTGTGTCATTAAAGTTGTTGGCATTAAATCGTTTATACATACACTGTCTGAGAACTATAGGAGAACAGTATAGTAGAAATGCTATTCAGTGCTAAGTCAGTGATGATTATATTAGAAATGATTCATACAATGGTTCGTACAAAAATGAAAATGTAATTAAAATATACTGACCCTAAGAATATTCGAGATGTAGATGATTTTGTTTCTTCATCAAAAGATTTGGAGAAATTTAGTATTACTTGCACACCAATGGATCCTCTGATTGGGTGCAAACAGATTATTAAAACATGAGAAGTCTACAAGTAATCCACATGATTTTAATTAGTCTATTGATTATTGTCTCGTAACGAGCAACAAACTGCATGTTTGTAATAAAAAAATCTATACTTGAAGATGGAAAAAATTAAAGAAAAAAAATGTAATTAATTACTCACCCTCGTGTTGTTACATACCTGTAAGAGCTTAATTTCTCTTCAGAATAGAAATTAAAATATTTTTGATGAAATCTGAGAGCTGTCGGACCCTCCATAGACAGCAAGAGTACTACCACGATCAATACACAGAAACATAGCAAGGACATTGTTGAAATAGTCAATGTGACATCAGTGGTTCAACCATAATTAATAATTAATTTTATTAAGCTAAGAAAAAATTACGGTAACTACTTTACTGAACAATACTTCTGTTTCAGCTCACAAATTTCTTTAAATGACCTTAATTTCTTACAGGTTTGTAACGACATTAGGGTGAGCAATTACTCACAGATTTTTGGGGCAAACTATCATTTTAAGGCATTTTAGGTTTAAACCGTTACCTTAGGTCAGTGGTTTTCAACCTGTGGGCCGCGACCCCCCAGTGGGCCGCAACGGTATTGCAGGGGGGCCGCCAGTTATTATCAATAGAAATAATAATATTGCTAATGTACGTAAAAATGTGTAGTAATAATTAAATATCATAATTAATAAAAAATTAATGACCTATTATGCACATTTTCTGGTTATTCAACATTACCCGTTTATTCAATAAAGACAGTTAAAAGTCATGCTTCTGAGTACTCAGTTACTAACCCGACACAAATAACAGGTTCATTTAAAAAAATTTTGCAGTGGGCCGCGGAAACATATGTGTTTGGTTGTGTGGGCTGTGAGTTAAAAAAGGTTGGGAACCACTGCCTTAGGTCAATATATAAAGCCATCTACGCTTTCACTGATTTGTTGATTAGAAGAGGCGAGGCGACCCGCTTCATGAAAATTAAAGCAATTAAGCAATTAAAATACACATTACAAAATATGATACAGTTTAAAATTAGAATGAATTAGCATTCACATTTTCAAGAAGCACATAAAAATAACATTTAACACATTTAAAAACAAAAACAACAAAAAGTTCACTCTCCGTTCCGACAGATGGCGACAAAGATCATCTCAACGCAACAGACTGCAGAATGAGAGGAAATCTGGACAAAATAGCAATGGGCGCGTGTGAATGGCTGGTCTGAAAATGTGTTGAGTTTATCAGTCCATATTCAGTTTGTGAAGCGACACACCCCGTAATAAAGGTGATTAACAGCAACGATAATGAGGCGTCTGGGTTCAGTGCAGCAGAAGATCCCATGCGTTTTCCTGACGGAAGTGAGAAACGAACCATCCAGAAAACGCGACTGTCAGGTGGGTGAAATAAAACATCAGCATTTTCAGTGCGTGTTCTTCTCACGACCAAAACCCTTTAAACAGTAGAAATGCGTTCCGCGATACGAGATAATGCGTTACAACGTGGCGCATACCTCCCGTGGCTTCTTTATTTTTAATTCATGGCTTCATTATATTTTATTTAGTGCATTGAACGGGGTAGTCCCAAAACAATGTTAATTCCAAGTTTATTTAAAAGTAACGGGCTGATGTAAAAATGCTACACAATAAAGCACACAAAAATGAATAAAAAAACGGGGTGCATTTATCATGCATTGCATATATATATATATATATATATATATATATATATATGTATGTGTATATATGTATATATTATTTTTGTCGTTCTGATTCTGCTGCAGTATCAGGTGGTGGCCACGGAGAACGTGAACCCTGCTGCTCTTGAATCAGATATTCACTGTGCAGCAGCAACCGAGAAGATTGATGGGACATGCTGCTATGTCACCACATACAAAGGTATAAATGAGTCATAACCTGAGGAGAGGCGGTTATTAATGATGGATCGTTTTTGATTATGTAAAAACACATCTTTTCAAAGGTCCAAAGGTTTGTGCATTGGTAACATAAAAAAAACCCCTTTTAAAAGATTTTTGGGTATTTGATAAAAATACAGAGAATAAGAGTAGTATTGTTTAATATCATTATAGTATAAAATGTACTTTATGTAATTTAATCCTTTGATGGCACGCAGTCCTTCAGAAGTCGTTCTGATATGCTGATTCGATGCTCAAGAAACATCAAGAATGTTCAAAAAACAAATTACTGCAAATAATTTTTGTAGACTTTCTTTAGGAGGGCTTTCTTTGATGAATATTAGGTTTTTAAGTAGAATGAAAGAATAGGTCATGCATTTATAAATGTATAATAACTACTACTACTTGTCACGCTGTGGTTGAGAGAGATGGAGCACTCGACGAGGAGAGCTGTGATGTGATGAAGACCGGACGATGAACATTGAACAAACAGGAACTTATATACACACAGTAATTGACTAATTAACTGCACACTTGACAACAACAAGACAATCAACTAGGAACAGAAAGTGGGTCACACTTAGCACATGGGAGGTGAAAACAACAACAAAAGAGTCCAAATGTGACAATGATAAATATATATAATAAATATATATATATATATATATATATTATTATTATTATAATTTTTACACATTTATAAATGTTTCTATTCAGTGTATACATTGATATAAATGTAATAATAATAATAATAATAATAATAATAATATAAATGCATAATTAAATAGTGATTTCCATGTCCAAAACAAAGGGTAAGTAATTTAATATTATGACTTATTATGAATATTTATTTTTATTTTTAAGGGGAACCATATCTCTGGGCACGCTTGGATCGGAAACCCACCAAGCAGGCGGACAAGAGATTCAAAAAGTATCAATATTCACAGAAGACCTGTAAAGGTATTTTGATCCAAATACATTTAAATTATTATTATTATTATTATTTTTTTTTTCGCATGAATGAACTTTTAAGTAATTAACAACACCACATTCACTGCTTCGCGATGTGAAAACAAAAGATCTGATCATTTTCTATTCTCTTCTAAATGACAGGATTTGTTTGGAGCGTGGACGAAGATTTCCGCGAAGTGCCAGAATCCTGGATCACTGCTCACAGAGTCCAGCACGAGAACGGCCATCCAGTGCCGGACAAACACGGACACATACCAGGTAGGTAACCAATACTGTAACCAGCACTGTACTATAGTGAAAATAACGGCTTACATATATCTGTCATGAAGGTTGGGTTCCGGTGGATCATATCAACAAGCAGTACTGCTGGCATGCCTCTGTGGTCAACTATGAGACTGGTGTCGCCCTTGTCCTGAAGACACATGGAGAAGATGAGGGATTGCTTGAAATTGTCAGCGTTCCTCTGGCAGACCTCATGGAGCAAACCCTTGAGCTTGTTGGAACCAACATTAATGGAAATCCATATGGTATATATATATATATATATATGTCTCTTTTGATCACAAAGGCTGCATTTATTTGATTAAAAATGCAGTAAAAACTGTAGTATTGTGAAATATTACTGCAATTTAAAGTAAGGATTTTTAGGATTTGGCTGATTGTGTGATTCTGCCTTAAATATATTTTAAAATGTAATTGATTCTTGTGATGCCAAAACTCAATTTTCAGCATCATTACAGAAGGATCATCCAGAGTCACGTGGAAACCATTCTAATGAAACAGTGATTTTTCTGGATACTTCGAATAGAAAGATACAGCATTTATTTAAATCTTAGAAATCCTTTGTAACATTGTTAAAGTTTTTGTCTCCTTTTGAATGCAAGTTTAACTGTTAAGAAAGGACCAAACTGTGGAGTCCTTTTGGTTTAGGATGTGGCTGATTGTGTGATTCTCTAGGTTTGGGAAATAAGAAGCATCCAGTCCATGTCCTGGTGCCCCACGGGGTCCTGCGCATCCGAAACCCCCCTCCAGTGGAATTCCAGCAGCTGTGTTCCTGGTTTCAGGAAAGCAAAGAGGGACGAGTGGAGGGTATCGTGTGGCACTGTGAAGATGGGACGCTGGTCAAGGTAGATAAGGATTCATACGGGGCTAGATAATAGTTCAGTATATGTTTTGATATACATTACCAGTATTTTCCATACATTTATATGTTACTCTTTTTTTTTTTTGAATAAACATGAGATCTGTATATGTCAAAATGAGGCACGGGTATTATATATAAATGTGTCTTAAGAGTTTTGATGGCATTTTAATTTTCATCTGATAAAGCAGCGTTTATGAGCACAGTGCTGCATTGTGTACAGCCGTTACCGTGGAAACTGCCACTCCAAAAGAGAATGAATTTGCATTTTCAATTAAAAGCTCCTCTCTAGCGACTTTTTTTTTTTTTTTTTTTTTTTCTTTTGGTCATTTTTTCTGCTTTTTGCAGCAGCTCTAAGCATTTTTCATATTTTTTTATCCTGGCTGAAGCGCGTTTGTTGCAATCTATAAGAATAATCGGCATATTTTACAGGTTAAATTTAAACATATTAATATTAAGGTGAGTCTGAAAGGCTTGTGTTTGACAGTTTTTTATGATTTTTGGATCAAGGCTAAATATGAATAAAATGTGAACATTAATTTATTTGTACCATTTTTATTATCATTATCAAAAAAAATTGACTTAGTTTAATAGGATGAGGTTTCATAGACGTGGCAAATTTATGTCAGTTGTTTTTAGGTAGAGACAGCCATTGTGGGCATCACTTTTTCTGTGGCTTGTTATAATATCTGTCATACCGGTATTATATGCGTTTATAAATTTTAGCCATTTTGTCCAGACCTAGGTTCATAAATAAAACCGTTATTCTTCTGCTGCTGTCATCCACATTATCTTCAGATCAAATCATTTCAACTCTTGCTCTCCAGATACACCGCCATCATCTCGGCTTGAAATGGCCTGTCTGTGACACCTTCCTGAACAGCAGACCTGTGGTCGTCCTCGTAGATGAAACGCCTGATCCAGATGCCTCAGAGAAGGACTTGTTCAAATTGTTTTCCAGCATAAACAGAAAACTCTTCAGCTGCATACGGGACATTCAGTTTGAACCCTGATCCCATAAAAATAACTACCAAACATTCCTGCAAAATCTGGTTTTAACCAGAGTGAAGAATCTTTGCCAACACTTAATACTGGTCAAAGCTGCCTATTGCAAATTCACATTGACACTTTGCTCATATATGCACTTTGATATGTGGCTAACGCTGTGATTGCTTTATATTTGGCAACTTTACTGTCAATTTTTTTTTTATTGTTATTTATTTAATTCTTTTTTCCGTCTGTTTCAATAGGTTTCAGAGGATGGCAATAGGTATTTACATAAATGAAACAAATTGACATGAATCGCCATTTATTACATGTAAGAAGTCTCAAAAATGAGGCAGTGATAAATATAAAAAGGTCAAATCCCTTCAGTTTCAGCTTATGCTAATAAGGCCATAAATCACAAATATTGTACATATTTGGCTCTAACTGAGCAGTAACAATAAAATCTAGTAACCTGAGTAATGATCTGATGTTTGTTAGCTGATAGACACGTCTATGGGAACCGCCACTCCAAACTGATCCGACAGCTTCTTCAGCTGTTCCTCCAGGATTATGTTTTTCTTCACCTCCAGATTGTAGTTGAACTTTAGATCCTCAAGCTCCTCAAAAAAAGTCGGGTCAAAGTTTTCCAGCTCCCGAGTCAGCTTTCTCACTTCATCCTAAAATGAAAACATTTATAATGTGAACGGAGATTTAAAAACAGCTGGTTATTTTTAGTCAGCTGTGATCAGGGATACCTGTAATTTCTTTTTTTCAGTATTTGCTGTCTTCATTTGTTCCTGGAGGTCATTGTATCCTACCGAAGGAACAGGTAGATGATATATGTCTCACGTAGCCACAATATGAGTTCTTCAGCAAATTTAGTGGCGATCTTACCTGGTCCTGCTTTGCTGGTTCCAAATCGCTCATCGTATCTTTGGATCTGGCGAAGAAGTTGAGCTTTTTCCCTCTCGAGTTGTTTATTGGCCAATCTAATTGGAAAATATTTGGCAAAGAATGAGTTTCCGAGTCATTTTTGCACTTTGAAGTCTATGTATATTAAAGTCTTCACCTCAGGGACTGGTACTCTCTGACAAGGCCTTCATCAGTGGTCGCTTCCACTGGGATATTTTTAAGCAGTTCCACCTGTTAATACATATTAGGTTATTAGATCTCTGAGAAAAAGCTCAAGTTAAGGCTGGAATGCACTACATTGGAACTGATTTTAAAACACAGTTGCCAACTTTATAAATGGTTACAGAGAAATAAATAAGACTGAGGGTCACACACTACCAGACTTTCAAGTAATTCCGAACACAACAAACTCAAGCAGAAACATGTGCCTCGTTGCTAGGAGACGCATGAGAAAAATGAAAACAATAAGCGTTCTAAAATCGGCTCAAAATATCAAACACGTTTCAGTAATGGCAGAATATGGAGTTTGAGTAAATAGCTAAGGAAGTGTCTCACTTGTTCCCTCAGCTGGCTGACTGCGTGTTGTGTGGCCTGCTGTTTCTCATTCGCTTCTTTCACCTGCACCTTCAGTTCTGATATGCTGGAGTTTTTCTTAGCTATTTCGCTCTCAAGAACTTTCATCTTGTTTTCAAATAACCTGTGAAGGGAAAAATGAATAAGTTCAATGATGACATAATGGATTAAGTATTTATGTAAATGTACTACCTGGAAACAACTGAAGATTTCCAGGTCTTGCTGTCAGCTCCCTCTAAAGACGGCCCCTTTGACTGTGCCAGTAAGAGCCTCTGATTGGTCTCTTCAAGCTCCGCCTTTAGTTTGTCATTGGCTACTTCAAGGCTGGCCTTTGCAACCCTTAGCTTTTCAGCAGCTTCTGCTTCCTGCAGTTTGCCATAAAAACGTATATACTGTATCATGATATATTAAGAGCATATTTTACTGATGTGAAGGTAATAGAAATAAAAAAAACCTTTTTAATATCTTTACGCAAGCGTTCATTTTCCATCATGATTTTTTCAATGCCTTTGGTTTTTGACTCAAGTCTTGCGTTTAGCTGATCCTCTTGCTTTCCTTTCAGCTTTTCATATTCAGACTGTGACAAAAAAGACCAATGCACATTATTACATTATATGCACGTTAAGCAGAAAATAGCTATATGTCTCATCACATTTTTCAACAAAACACTATCAAAATCTTCTTGTTTTCACAAATTATACTTGCTGATGGTCTTTCCTAAATGATAATAAGTAAAAATGTTGTTTAAGCAATCCAGCATATTAGACGGACATTTGAAGAATCATGTCACTTAAGACTGGAGTAAAGATGTAAAAGTTAGCATTATAGGATTAATATATTGATAATATAAATAATACATATTTAAAAAAAAAAAAAAAAACATTTCTCAAATATTATTTTTTTACTGTGTTTTTTAATGAAATGCAGCCTAAAGGATTACTTTCAAAAACAATAAAAATTCAAGGTTCACAAAATGTACCTTCAGTTTCTCATGGTCTCGTTCTAGTTTAAGAAACTGCTCCTGCACATTGGCCTCTGATGTCTTCTTTAAGCTCTCATTCTCTTTTTGAACTTTCTCCACAACCTTCTTCATCAGTGCGATGGTCTTTTCCAGCTCAGGAATGGTTTTCCCACTGCGACCAGACTGCATGAAAAGAGCATAAAAAAATGAATGAAGGAGATAGGAGATTTTGTGTTTTAAGATTTAAGAGATGCAACCTACCCCACGAATATGGCTGAGCCTCTTCTCCACTTCAGCTTTCTCCTTCTTCAAAACACTGCACATCTCTTTGAGGTCTGACACCTGATCCTTTCATTACAGGGAAGATAAATTAAGTACAACAGCTTTTATATTTATCTCTAATGTTATTAATCATTTTCATTTTACTTTTAATCGTGGCAGGTCCTTGTTTGCTTGCTCCAGCTGGAAACGAAGCTCCAGGTTCTCTGTGGACAACTTGAGGTTCTCTTTTTGGAGCTCATGTTCTTTTTGAGACGGTGTACCAGAACCTCGCCCAGATGTCTGCTGAAACAACAAAGAGATGTTGATACTGTAGAAAACATGCAACCTTTATAACATCCAGACAATGAAAACATTTTAGATACAGGATGGAGAGGATGCAACACAAAGACACCATTGCTATGGGACAAGAACAGACACTCTGGGTCTGGAAAGGCAAAGCTCAAAGCCAACGACGCTATAGGGTGGAGAACTGGAAGCTTTGTGCTAGCGCTTCAGTCAGAGCTCCTATACGATAAGTACCTTTCGAGATTTCACTTTTTTCGTTGTCTGTTCTTTGTCAGGAAAGGCGGTGACCTCTGATTCTACAGGTCCAAGAATGTCACCTGTTTTTAGCTCTTTTGTGGGGAAACATTTTACTTTCTCATTTAAAACAGGGTCCATGTCTTTCTCAGAGATGAAAGACATGGTCTTCCCCATTGTTGGTTCTTCAGGCACCACTTTGGCATCAACTGTGCTGACTGCCATTTCTTCTTCTTCAAGCTCTTTAGACCCTGCAGATGTTTTCAAATTTTGGATAGGATCACCTTCAGATTTCAGAGACTCAATATGATGTTCTTCAGGTTCTTGCTCCTTATCTCGGTCTTGTTGGTCATCCTCCAGAGGTTCTTTTGACATTTCTGTCTCTGTCCTACTTTCTTCTGCAGTTGTCTTTTCATTTTCCAGGCGATCTTCTTCAAGAGGCTTATCTGTCATCTCTTCTTCATCTCTATTAGTCTTCAGTTCTTCCTGTGCATGTTCAGCCTGCATCATATCTTCCTCTTGTCTTCCTTGAGGTGCATCTGGTTTCTCTGTATCTTCCTCCAGCAATCCCTCTTTTTTGTTGTCTTCTTCCTGTTCACTTTTATTCTCATTCACCAGATCTTCTGGTTCTACAGCTACAACGCTCTCGTCTACATTCTCCTTGCTGTTTAACTCATCTTGACTCACTTCTGCTGCACTCATGCTTCTAAATGGAGTTTTAGTTGCTATGTCTTCTGTAACTGCCATTTCCTTTTCAGTGATAGCTTCTTTTACAGGAATTGTTTGTTCACTTTCACTGATATTGAATGTCATAGAAGAAACAACTTTTGAGGACCAACTGAGCTGAGATTGAGATGCCATATTTTTAGAGGTATGGAGAAAGAAAGAGGTTTAAGAGGAAGCGTAAAACTGAAATTAGTGGGGTGAAATTCATGGTTTATACAAGTGTTGAAAAAATGTTTTACACATACAGATGGTCTGGATGGAGACTCTTTGGACAGTTGACTCTCTAGGGAGTGAAGCCTCTCCTCAAGATAACGGTTCCTTATGGTGATATCCTCCATTGCGGCATCACGAGGTAATGCTTGCTGCTGCCTACAAAACCAGTACATATTAAGCATTCCTCAAGACAACATAAAAACAAAACTGAATAAATTGTTATGATTGCTTAGCAGAACTCACTTTATCACTTTGATTTGCTGCTCCAGTTCAGCGTTTCTTCTTTGTAACTCCTCAATATCTCTGTCAGATTCGAGGGTCCGTACACCAACAACCTGATCTGCAGTCACTCCTCTGCCCTTTAGTTTCTTCTGAAGACCCACCTTCTCCTGCTCTAACCTTCAAAGACATCAGATAACACAACCATGATAGGGAATAATCAACTTTTTCCTACTCTTAATAAATGAGTTAAGCTCACATTTACTGCATCCATTTTAAAACTCCTCAAGCTTTTGAAACAGTTCATTATGTGGATGGATTAGTGTCACAACACAGACCTGCTGTAAAGTTCTTTGATTGTTGTTAATTGTTTAGACAGAGATTCCACTTCTTTTTCCTTCTCCTTGAGGACGGTCCGCACTTTCTCCACCCTGGCCTGCCACTTTTTACCTTCCTCCCACCTTAAGATTTCTTCTTTAGAAGACTGTAAATATAGAAAGATTCAATTATATACATGAAAATGAATAAAGTTATTCTGTTAATGAATCAGGACTAAAAAAAGGAATATAATTATTTATGATTAAGATACTTTTTAATGACTCAGGCAATTTTAGAAACTAAGTTAGACTGAAGCAGGCTTCTTCTACATGACCTTCTGCTGATAATATACTTTTGACTGTAAGTTTTCTTGTAGTAAATGCAATTGTAGTTCACCTTGTCCTCCTTCAGGATGCTCCTCTTGTCTGAAGGCTCTGAGATACTCTTTCTGTCCAGGTCCTGCTCTAACTTGCGTATCTTCTTCTGAAGAGCCTCAACTGTGGGTCCATCACTCTCAACCTGAGCCTGCATAGACAAACTCCAAATAAATATATCTTTTTGTATGTGTGTTTATTTTTATTTAGTCTGTCATTTTAGTCTCACTTTTTGAAAAAAGTCTCTTAAGCTCACTAGGGCTGCATCTGTTTTATTGAAAATACAGTAAGACGTTAATATTGTGAAATAGTATTACAATTTAAAATAACAGTTTCTATTTTAATACATATTTATGTGATGCCAAAGCTGCATTTTCCAGTTGAACTCTAGTCTCCAGTGTCACATTATTCTTTAGAAAATCCTTCACAAATTGTTGTGGTGCTTCATTTATTTTGTTAGTATTCATAGTTTATGAATGTGTACTGAATATAATGGTATTTAAGAAGATCTTTTGTAACACTTTAAATGTCTTTCACTTCTGATCAAACTTCTGAATGGTAGTACACATGTCTTTGGTAAAGAACTATGTAAACTGTGTAAAAAGTTTAAAAGGTTGCTATAGAACAAAAATAAAGTTGTACTTATTCATTGTCATTTAAAAAAAGCTGAGGACTATGATTACACATACAAATGTTTTTTTTCTTTCCAAGGACCACAAACTCTGATAAGTGTAAAGATCTGCACAATGGTGTCTAGACGTATTCACTGCTGTCAAAGAAAGGCTCTGTTAAACCAGACACAGAGCAGAAGCTCTTTTTTTCAGAGAAAAAAGGCCACTGTCCAAGACAGTGACAGTGGTAGAATTACTCAAAAACAGTGAGAAATAAATTTCTTCACCTTAACTGTTAATGGTAAGAGTGAATAGGGGTGAAAAAGCATGTGGTTTGACCTGAAGGCCGCTGCTGAGTCTCTGGACCTTTTTCTTCAGCTCATTCAGCTGATCCTCCAGAGTCTCTTTTTCACTCTGCAGTTTGTTATGTGATTTCTGGCTCCTCTGCAGATCCTTGTTTATGGTCTCCAGCTCCTCTTTTAGTGAGTTTTCTCGGGCTTTTGCTGCTCGTAAGCCATCCTTAGCCAGAAGGAGCTCCTCGTTAAGGTCTTTTACACATGCCTGATATGTAATACAGGGATATAAAATTTTTTTGGTTAAGCTTCAGATAAAATTCTGTCACCTGGAAAGTTTAAGGGTGGTTTAAAAGCCATAAAGTCAAAAGCTGCTCCCATCAATAAACTTCAGTAGCATTTTTTTTTAACTTGAGTGACAAATTATTAATAAAAGCAACTGGCCAATGTTTTTTAAAATGAGTTACGAGTCATGTATTTTTATTTTTACATTTTAAACAAATACATATAAATTGCCATTTATAAAAAATGAAATATTCAGTTACTTCTAATATTTTAATTAAATGTATTTAGTTTTTTATGTTCAATGAATGGGTGCTCAAGCAATTTGATGAGCTCCAAAATGACAGATGAATTGTTGTTACTTTAATAATTGAAAACATCATAAGTTGTGAACCAATGATTTACAGTTGACAAGTAAAGGTTTAGAAATGGGGTAAGAATTTGTGTTCCTGAACCTTTAGCTCCTTGGTCTGCTTGTCTACAATCTGTTGAACGTTGAGGGTCTCTTCCTTCTGAGCAGCACTGGCGATAATCTGCTGTTCTGCTTGAGATGTCAACTCTGCACGAAGCTCTAAGAGAGCTTTACTGAGAGCCTACAGAGGAAAAAAAACTTATCCAGTCCAATTAAGGTGCAACTTTTTGGTGAAATTTAATTGACAAAAAGGCTGCTAAATATGACTGCACATTTAATATAGTTGTCCAAAGTGTGGTACCTTCAGTTGTTTCTCCTTGAGGGCCAACTGAGTCTTCAACCGCTCCACGAGGTTCTTCATGGTGTTAGATGGTGATCTGACATTGGCTTCTTTCTGGGCCTCTAGCTCCGTGCGGAGGAATTGCAGCTCTTTCTCCATCTGAACGAGCTGAGCTCTCAGCTCTTCTGCCTCCTGGGATAGACCCCTTGTTTGGGCAACTTGTCTCTCCTCAAGTCTTGGAAATGAAAGTTCATTAAAAGTGACACATGGAATCAATATCTTGAAATTAGTCAGTATTTCAAAAGCGGGGTTTAACTTGTTTCTCACCTGGCAATTTCTGCAGCATGCTCCATGGCTTCTGCTGCAGTCACCTGTTTCTGTTGGTCCAGTTCTGCAGTGACGACCTTCAGCTTGCGTGTCAGAGAGGAAAGCGAATTGTCCTGCTCAGCCACAGTCTGCTCCATTTCTGCCAAACGCATCAAGTGCTTATTGGTCGGTACAGTGATGGTGGGTTTCTTCATCAGGTCCTAGAGAAGAATAAAATTGAGTAGGGTATTAAAAATGACAGCTGACATGATTTAAAGCATTATATATGATCTAGGGGTGTAACGATTTGTGTATCGTGTATCATACTGTTTATGGTCATTTTCCAAAGCATCATCCTTATCCCCTTGTTAGTGGGGACAACTTTGCCAAGTGCATGCCAAACTACAAAATAATGACATGCACATGCTCTGTTCACTTCTCAAGTCTCCACTAACAAGGGGATAAGGATGATCGCTTTGATTTGAAAAATGCTCATGAACCGCACAATGTCTTTACAATATGCGAATCGTTACACCCCTAATATCAAGTGCACTATCAATGTGATTCATTACTCATGCTCTTTTACAAGTTGAGCTTTATAATGACTACTCTAGGTACCAGAGCAGTTTGTTTGAAACGGTCCAGTGATGTGTCCATATAGACGTCCAGTTTTTGATGTAGTGCCCTGACCTCCTCCTCATGCCTTCTGGCAATCTCTTCCTGTTCCTGGAAAAATAAAATAAAGATATACAAGCTTTTATATGGTTTTAATTTGCAATGTAGATCACCAAGCCTCAGTTTTAAATTGAATTAGGCACCTGACGGGTTTTTGCTATTAGGTTCTGGTATTTCTTGAGAACCTCTTCTTTTTGATCCAAACGCCCTTGTAGGTTATTTATGGTCTGGTGGGCAACCTTCAGGGCAGGTTGGGTATCAGAGTCCTCTTGTTTGCTCAGGTCAGCCAGGAGTTTCTCTCTCTCAGCAGAGGCTGGTAGGCGAAGCCTCAGCTCATTGATCACTTTGTCTCGGGATAAGACATTCTGTTCTGATGTCCACAAAGCAGCTTCTTTTTCCTTCAGCTTCTGCTCAGAGAGAAAGAAACAACTTAAAAACTTATAATAATAATATAAAAAGGCTTATAATTGATAAAGCTGATTTAAATTACTGCTCAGTCACTTGATGGATAAAGAAAGTACCTCTTCCAAAATTTTGCAGGTGGCATTTGTCTCAAGGATGGTACGAACATGCTCTTTGATTTTCCCAAGAGCATAATCTAGCTGGTGAACTAAAGGCTGATTTGGATCCGGCAGAGAGCCTGTGGCTTCCTCAAACTAAACCCAAACAGGACAAGTTATGTGTAATTTAAACTGTAGTTCAGTAAACTGTAGAAAACATTTTCAAGTCTGCCAAGAGTCAGTATTGATGGCACCTTCTGAGCTGTGCTTAAGACTTCATTCTGCTGTTTCTCATAGGTGTCGATTTGGCGCTCCAGTTGCACTTCTCTCTGATCCCATATTAGTTGCCGCTCCTCTAGAAGCTAAAACAGTGATAACAAATAAGATTAAAATCTTGAATGAAGCAAGCTCTGTATAATGTAAAATAGGAAAGATGTTCAAATGCAATACTGACGTTATTTTGCTGTACCAGCTCCTCTTCCAGGCTGCTGATGGTACGTTCCTGCTCAGCCACAATGTTCTTGAGGTATTTTATCTCTTCACGCTGGGCACCAAGCTCTCTGCTCTGCCTCATTTCCAACAGACGAACGTCCTCCAGTTTCTTATGCCACTCACTCACCTGTAGGGGTTGATATTAAGCTGTAAATAATGTGGTTTGTACAAGTCGTTTTTAAAATGAATCCAATGTTGAGGTCAACATGAAACATTAGCATAACGTTTTTTAGTTACTTTAAATTTTAGTACACAAATAAAAGAAAATAATGTAAAATAACGTAATGAAATGATTCTATAAATGTCATTTTATATAATGTATAGTATATATTTAGTATACATAAAAATATATATATTTTAATCATAAATATACTTTTCATATATGTAAAATATGATTTTAAGAATCATACCACAACTTTATTTGTAACCAGTCAACCTACTTTCTGAGCTCCTTTGGCATCTTTCAGTGTTGCTATAAGCTCCTCCAGACCTTTCAGCTTTAGCTCCAGTTCTTGTGCCTTTCCTTCAGCTTTCCTCCTCTCCTCCTCGGCCTTATGTGCCTCCTCCCTGGCCCGTGCCTTGTCCTCCTGCAGCTGGAGCATGGTGTTGGAAAACTTCTCCTGCTGGGCCAGTGGCAGGGCTCCTGAGAACTGTCTGCGGAGGGCCTGGATGGTGTGACGGAGGTGCCTGGCCCGCTGGTGACCCTCCTGCCTGGCGTGCCACAGAGTCTGCTGCTGGGCATCCAGCTGCTGTTCGGCTCGGAGCTTCTGCGATTCGAGTTTCAGCAGACGTGTGTTGGCTGCTTCCAGTCGGCCGATGGCCGTAGTTTCGCTCAGCTGGAGAGCCACAATGTGCTGGTGGAGTTTAGCGATGAGGGCCTTTTCATCGGACTGAGCCTGAAGAGATGTGCAGTTAGCGATGTGATCAAGAGACTGTACATCTGAAAAAAAAGGGACAAACATACCTGGTAGTCCAACACCTGTCTCCTCAGGCTTTCTACCTCCTTCTCCCTTGACTGCTGTCTGGCCTCCAGAGCGGACACCTGCATTTTAGCAACATCTGACACCTCCCGCAATCTGTGAATAAAAGAGATGTTTGTGTACACTGACATGTCATCACAGCAGGCATATGCACAGGCTGAATCATTAGGCTTACTTGGACACTTCAATCCTCAGGTCTGACTCTGTTTTCTCCAGTTCGGTGATTCGTTTGCGATCGGCATCACTGATGTCTTTGCTTACACTGTCTGCCAGCTCATCCCTGAGCTCCCTCTCCATCCGCTGAGCCTCCAAGTTCAATTGCGAGAGCTGTACAGGCATTCAGAAATATATACAAAATATCATCCTATTGAATGTTCGACATACATTTTTTAAAATGTATTTAATTTACAACATACTGTATTTTATACAAATAAAGAAGTAAATGTAAAGAAAAAGCTTAAATGTAATAAAGAATGAAATGATTTTTTTTAAATGGTGTTTTACAAAAAACTAATTATATAGTTATTAAAATGTTTACCGTGTTTTATAAAAATAAAACAAAATTATTTAATGCTCTTTACTACCTAACATGTCTGACAAAAATTACAAATAAAACTAAATAAAATAAAAGATTATAATATAATATAAAATGTTTAACACATTCCCCCGGTTTCATATACAAGGCTTAAGCCTGGTCTTAGACTAAATGTAAATCTGAGCTGTTTCAACTCAAAAGAAACTTGCACTGAATGTTTTTAAAACATGTCAGTGCCTTTGTTTTGTCTTAAGATGCACACCAGTAATAATTTTTCTATGTCATGTGAATGAAAATTATTTAAATGTCCTAAATGAACTATGGTCTAATCCTGGCTTAGGCTAAGCCCTGTCTCTGAAACCGGCCATTGTGTCTTATGAAAAATAAATGAAAAGTTATTAAAAATGTTTAACATACTGTGTTTTATAAAAATAAAACTAAACATTATTTAATGCTCACCTAATGTGCTTTACCAAAACAAAACAAAACACAATTTTTGGCATTTTACTATAAGGTTAAATGGAATGCTACGTGATGCAAAGATAAATCAGACCCACCTCAGCAAACTTTGTCTCTAGCTCAAAGTTGCGCTCTTCCACCTGTTTAAGGGAGTTCCTCAGATGCTCGTACATCTTCTGAGCATGTTCAGCCCGCTGCCTTTCATTTAACTCCTTCATCTCCAGCATTGTAATGCGTCTGGACACAGATACGATCTCGCTGTTGGCCAGGGCTTTGGCTGCCTTGTCCATGCTGTTCTCGCCACCTGTGAAAACCAGACATTACATCATTTACAATGCTTCGGAGTGGCTTTTGTTTTATGTATCAATTAGCGGTGACGTTTACCAGTCATGCTGATGTTTTCCCAGGCCTGCTCCAAAGTGTGAAGCTTCTCCTTGCTGATCTCGAGCTCTTTATTGATAGAGTTAATGCGTTCATGTAAAGACGCATTCTCCTTCTGAAAGGAAAGGAGAGTAGTGTAAGCAAAACTAAGAAGGACCATTGCTTAATGGTTAGTGTAATGTGCAACAGATGTACCTCCAGGTGCTCCAGCATGGTTGTCTTTTGAACAAGGTGATTGTCTTTCTGTAGTAGGTTTCTGTACTTGATAGTGAGCTCAGTGTATTGTTTGTTGGCTCTCTCCAGCTCTGATGTAGAAACACTACCATCAAGGGATTTCTGCAACGCGGCCATTTTAAACGCTGCCATTTCCTGAGCACAAATACAGTCTCAGGTGTCAGTTACAGGCATCAGAAAAGATGACCACCATCCCTCATAGTGAAAGACTATATTACCAACTATATTGCCAAAAGTAATGAAACACCCCCTTCTATGAACAGGTTTCCTATTCTAGCATCACAAGGCAAGGTAAAAAAAAAAAAAAAGGAAATTATTGCTTCAGCAAATGCGAAAAAACTGCAGAAAGTCAAGTACTAATCCCATTTTAATACCTCTGGTGTGATTTTTAGTTGCAAACCTTGAGCCAAAACTCATCTTTAGACACCAATGACTTGTACATATGGGTACAGTACAGACACCTCCAAAAGTGAGATGGGAATACAGTTTTTGGCTTAGCTAAAATTAGTACTTGGCCTAATGCAGACCAGTTATTCCACACTGACTCAATCAATCATTTATAATAGAAAACAGTTCTAAAATTAGAAGCACACGATTCCCTAGAAAATAATTATATGCTTAAACATTAAGATTTGTACCAATGGGAATAGTTCAAGTATTCAGACCTGTTCATTAGAGGAGGGTGTCCTAATACTTTTGGCAATATAGTGTACTAACCAGGCCAAAAACTCATTCAAAACAAAGCCTAGGAAATCCCATTATTCTTCATTTCTTTTTGGCTGACATACATAGGCCTAATACCTTGAACCTCTGCAAGTAGCCGATTCTTTCGGTTACAGCAGCCTCCATTTGAGTGAAATCATCCTTCAGTTTGCCGTTCTCCTTCCTCAAGTGTTGTTCGAGCTCAAGCAGAGTCGTGTAACGTCGTGTCAGACACTTCTCGTTCACCTTGAGAACCGTCATTTTTCTTGCCATCTCAGCCAGCTCACGTCTGATCTCACTCGGGTCCTTTTCAAGAGCCTCAAGCCAGTGCTGGGAATGTGTCAAACAAATAATGGAAAGCGTGAAAAGGTAAAATTAGAAACGTCCTGTTTTAATTGATTTTATACTATATGAAGCATCTAATTACAATGAGCTAAAATAGAGTTTTTCTATCGCAATAGAATATCCCTTTCAGAGACTTACATTGTACTCCTTGACTTTGACTGCATCAACTTCTCTTTTTTCCTCGAGTTTAGATTTCAGTTCAGCAAAAGAGTCCCTCTCTTTCTGCCAAGACTCCCTCTCGCTGAATCAGCACATGAGGAGATGTAAAATCATACTTTATTGGTACATAACCAAACATATGTACAATCAAACATGTTTTATAAGCAATATTTTGTGGATCGGCATTCCTCTATATAGACAATATTTTATACTATAAATTCTCCTATTGGCTCAGCATACCTTTGATACTCCTTGTACAGCAGTCCTTGTTGATGGCGGATCACTGCAAATTTCCTTTTATACTCTTCCAGAGCTGAACTGAGTTGCTCAATGCAATCTTCTTTGTTTTTGATCTCCTGAACAACCACAGTTGGGAGTCTCAATATTATGTACGTTACATCTGGTTTCTGTTATAACGTGATACTGTAACTGGACAGAGACTTGCACACACACCTGTAGGAGTTGTATGGTATATTCATTGAGAGAGTTGATGACCTCGGCACTAGTTGGTGTAATCTCTTCAGGCAGAGCTAATGACTTGTACGGGATGGAAGTGGCAGCTGATTTGCTCACTGATTCAACCTCACTTTCCAAGCGAGAAATCTAAATATAAATATAAAAGAGACTTGAAGACCTGTTTTTTTTTACTAGAGTGAATGTTTGAGTTGGTATTTAGAGTGAATACCTTCTCGTTAGCTTTCGTTAATTGACTGACAGTGTTCGCTGCCTCCTCTCTGGCGGCTTTCATCTCCTGCCGCAGCTCCTCGTTCCGGCCGGTTAGCTGATCTACTTGAGTTCTGAGGTGGAGGCTTGCATCAAACTTTCCCTCCGAGTACTTCATCTCCAGAACCTTAAGTTAAACACATTTAACATTCATATATGTTGTGACCGAATATTTAGGAACAGTCAGTTTAATTTTAAGTATGATTAAAAATGTTTGAATCTGTCAGATTATCACAAATTTATTCAGAATATGACTAATGCATTCAAAATCTATGTCAAAATCGCAGAAAGCTAATGGAAACTGATTTTGAAGGTTATCATCAAATGTTTTTAAACAAAATGTCAAATTGTAGCTAAAATGGTTTTAATCTTTACAAATACCAATGAGAGTGTTGCACTCTCAGCTCATTTTATCACACTAATTCCATTAAATGCAAAAATTTATAAATGTATAATTTTAAATGCACAATTATAATATTTAATGTTTATTGATAATTTGTTACAAATACACCTTATATTATTCCCAAATAAAATATTTGTAACTCTTAAATGTATTTAATTGCATACTTTTGAAATGTATTAATGATTATCATTTCATCAAAAACACAATTATTTATAAATTATATATATTTTTCCACACATATAATTATATTCCCTTAAATACTGTATTAGATGTACAGTTTTACATTTACATTATTTAATTGCATAATTATGAGATTTATTTGTACAAATATTTTTAATTATTATATTTTCACACCTATTTTATCGTATTAAAATGTACACTTTTATATTAATGTCTAGTCTTAATTGCATAATTATAGATTTTATTTTTCTATATTATTAAAATATAATTTAGTAATATTTTTACAGTCATATTTTCCCCTTAAATATTACATTTAAATTAGACTTTCATATTCAAAATAATTACAGCATAATTATAAAATGTATCCTTTTTTATTCCATATGCTGTTATTGCATATGTTTATTGCCCGTGCATATGCTTTACTAAATGATTATTTATAATAATAATAATAATAGATGATGATGATGGTGATGATTATTATTATTATTATTATATTTCAGACATACTTCATATTTCAAAACAAAAATCTGTTGCAATATTGCAATACCACACAGCCTTCATGTGGACCCACTAATTGTTGTTGCACATACATTGACGAGTCTCTCCAGGCTGGGAACGCTGACGCCAGTGGATGTGGGCGCTTTCTTCTGAGTGTCCTGGATGGCCTGCAGGATCTCCTTCATGCCCTGCTCCAGCTGTTTATTCTCATTCAGCATTTCATTCACTGCAAGAGAGAGAGAGAAACATTATAGTCACAGAAACCACCTGACAGTGCAAGTGTCCAACGGTTACGCTGTGATGCTGCTTACGTCTGGCTTTGAACTGAATGGATTCTGTTCTCTTGACCTCAAGCTCTTTCTCTTTGTTGCTCAACTCTTTCTGCAGACGCTCGTTCTGAAAAACAATCAGGTTTTTAACTTCGCTTTATTGCGTATGCTGTTTAAAACTCGTTGTTTTATGATAAACGGCTTACTTTGCGTTTCATCTCCTCATCGTTGGAACCAAAGACAGGCCTGCTGGGCTTTTCTTCAACACTGTCATCAAGCAGTAAACTACTAACCACCGATATGCCTTAAAAAAAGAGGAAATTTGCTGTCAGGTTTTATTATATTAGACAACCACATGATCTGGTTGTGCGAACAGGACGTGTTTGACTGATATGCACCATCTTGGAGATAATATCTCACCCTTGTCCTTCACCAGCGCACGAATGCGTTGTTTCAGCTCGAGCCTTTCCTCTTCCAGACGCTCAATCTAAGGAGAGTCCCGTTAGGGGCCACAGACAAAATTAAAGAGGGCTAACGGTGCACAGTCGGATCATAAAGATAACGTTAATCGGTTTTACCTCTTTCAGCAGGACGTGGTTCTCTGCTTTGTACTGTCTTTGCTTCAAAACCTTTGATCTCCGGAATTCACTCAAATCCAGTTCTTCCTTTGGATTTAATCCTGGTGTGGGAAAACAATCTCAATGAGAGTCAAAGCAGATTTTAATCTTAGAAAAATCAACAAGGGATATGAAAGCAATATAATACGCCTGGGTGTAGAGATAATTTATATGGGATTCCTGTGAGAATAAAAGCAGGCTGAGGAAATTTACCAAGGCGTTCTCGTAGATCTTCATTCTCATCTAGAAGATTGTTGATTTTGATCTCCAGTTGGTTTATCTCTTTTATCATAGATTCTGTTTCCCGGTCTCTCATTCTGATTTGATTTTTACATTCTTTGATCTCAGTGATAGCAGCTTCCAAACCATCTGTCCCCTGAAAGACAATAGAGTGCTTTAAGCCAAACATCTAACTAGATCTATTGCAAAATACTATATCCATATAATGGATCCATATAATCTTAGAAATGTATAAATAATAAATCTAAATATTATTATAAATAAATGTATATTTATTAAAATATTTAATTATTACATATAAAAACATAAAATTTAATAAAAATTGCTTTAATTTGTTGTTAAATTATTTATTTAAAAATGTATTTATTTAAAAATAATTTCTCATATTGTTTGTTTAAAACATAGTACTGCAAGGATTAATGGAGCTAGAATACAAAGTGTCACTTATTGGAGTCCAAGCGTTTTGTTTTAAATAGAAGATTCATTATTCTGTATGGTAATTTGCTGCCAAGGTTTTTCTGTATGTTCTTTTCTAAGTCACTCTATTTATCAAGGCACTTGTGATTCGGCGTTCCTTTTTTTCCTTCCTTGGTACTAATGCTGTCACTCAAGCTCTGTAACGTTATCATTAAAAAAAAAAAAAAAAGAAAAAGATATACAATTTTGGTCAAGTGACCTTATAAGCTCCTATTGTTACCAAAAGCATCATGGACAACTTCTGCTTTTAGATTCTTGGAAAAGATCTTGTGAAGATGCTTCATGACCTTACCAAGTTGGAAATGCAACTGGAAAAAGACGAATAAATTGTCCTAAACCCAAGAATATTTATAGTAACCCCAAAAAGTATTTTGGAGTAAATTTTACACCACTGAAAGTTGGGATACACTCACGGACTCATAGAGACGGATTCGACTGAGGGTGTCATTGAGCTCTTTGTCTCTATCCCTGGCGTCACTTTCAGCCAGTTGGGCGGCACGCTCGGCCTCCAGTGCTCTCCTCTCAGCCGCCTGCAGTTTAGAGCTCAAGTCTTCCAACCTGCGCTGCTGCACGCTGGCAGTACCTTTATCTTTCTTTAGCGGTTTCTTCAGCTCCTCGATGAGCACCGCATTCTTTTCCATTTCTGTTGTGTACTGCTCAACTTGCTCAGACAGCATCTTGATCTGGTTGTCCCTCTCTTGCACGGCCTTTTGAAGTCAAACACAAAGTCAGTGACTTCCTTAACCCCCGCTGGGATAAAATAAGATGAACCGATATGATGAAAACATATGAATGATGACAGATGACAGATGTAAAACTGAGAAAGAATGACACATAAAGCAAAGGAAATGAAAAGCAGAGATACTCACGCCGCACAGTTCATATATGACCTGACTCGGCCAAGTGGTAAACAAGAGACAATGGAAAAAGGAAACATTTGGAAACCAATGAAGCGTTTGAAAGGAAGCAGTAATGAATAAAAGAGTGGATTTAAAAGAACACACAGATATAAAGAGGCTTGCACACAAATTAAGTCAAAGTCAGTCTGAGGCCTGTTTTATACATCTTGCATCTGCGGCGAGGTTCAGTGGCCATATTAATAGGGTACAGCTTCAAGCTGGATTCCCAGAAGCACCAAAGTGCCGATAATGCCACTGAAATATTTTGAAATATAATATTTAATATAATATATTTATATATATATATATATATATATATATATATAAAAAGAAAAAACCTATAGATGCAACCTATAGATCAACACCATCTTTTGTAAATAATAAAAGGGACACATTGTTTAAAACAATACTGCAGTGACAGACAAATGCGCTAGATTTTTTTTGCGGTTTACAGCTACAGTTACAGGTTTGGGTTCCATTGAAATATGGCCACCTTCTCATGTACATTCATTTTTTTTTTTTTTTACAATAAATCAAGTTTTTTAAAATTATCAATGGCCAACTTTAACTACTTGGATGATAATTCTATCAAAGCTATTGAAGAAAGTATGTAATGATACAAAAATCCCTGTTTTGCAGTATAGTGTATATATGCAGGATTTGTGAAACAGGCCAAAGACAGTGAGACATGCCTTTTACTCTAATTAATAGGATAAAACAATAAAATTATGAAACAAATTAACCAAGCTTAAGTAAAATGTTTGGTTGATAAAACAAATTTATATCAAAGGAAAAAAAATTAAATACCATCACCTACATACTACATACATGATTAATGAACTGAACTTAAATCCAGAAATGATAATTTCTTATCAAAAAAAGTTTATATATCCCAGTGTTATTTTTAATGCAATTTATGTTTGCTGGTTTTCCATTTTAATATATTTTATTACTTTTTTTATTCATATCAGAAACAATTCTGCTTAATAAACCTTAATATTATCAATGTTGAAAATGTTGTTGGATGAATGTAAATTTAAACAAATTATTTATTAATTGTTTTATTTAAAAAATATATATAAACATTTACATTTTACATTTATATATACACATATGTGTGTATCCGACTGACCGACCTGCTGGAGTGCGATAATATTGCTTTTGTCAGAGTCCATCTGAGCAGCTCGAAGTTTCTCCCTCAAGTCTCTGATCATCTGTTGATATTCCAAAATTTCCAAATCTTTCCCTGATAAAATACTCTGAAACACAAACAAATTACATGAAAGTTTACAGCATGCAGGCCTTTCTTAACCAATTACCAAAGGAATAAAACCGCCATTTCCCTCACTTCACATTATTTTCACACTGTGACAGTGTTGGTCTCTTGGTTGCCAAGGTGTGTGATGCTATTCTGCAGGTTAGACTTTTAGCACTGATTTTTCGCAGCTTAGAAGCTTGGTATGGTGTTGACAAACCAGGCAGTAATCGAGCACCTCTTATTACTAGTTGTTCAGCTTTTTCGACAACTAGACATGTCTATTTAAACAAAATGCAGTTACAATGGAAATAGACTTGGCATGTTCTTGGAGACAATTTGTTTTCGACTTGTTAAGAGTCGTATTAGTGTCGTAATATAAAAAAAAGTAAATTTGATGTTCCTCTACAGCAGCAATTTGTTTTCTGTGTTTATGTCAATGTAAATGTCAATTCTGAGTACGTTGGTGACGTGAATTTCGAGTTTAACCTTTACTTTGAACTAGTTTTTACTTTGAACTACTTTGAACTTTTTTTTTTGGATTGTTTCCTAGATGACAAAATTGTTGGTTAAGTCTGGCACAAAAGCAAATATTTAACCTTTTCTTCAGAACTTCAAAGAAATGACTCAAAGACGTGAGCAATTTCAGGCAGGTAAAACCACATACAAACAAGAGAAAACAACAACAGCCACTTCTGATGTATTGAGAAGTGAGGAAAGTTCATGGAACCTGACCTGATTTGAATATAAACTGGTTTTATTTGTTTAAGCTGACATTTAAGAGTTTGGGCTCACCTTCCACTCTTCAACTTTGGCATTGACGGCAGCCATAACTGGGTCATCCTCTTCAACTCGAGCCTGGATTTGTTCATTTAGCTCTCTGACCTTTAAAAAAATTAATTCATTAATAACAATGACAATTTATTTCATGCACACTCACAAACTACCATAACTATTTACTTCTGACAAAAGTAGGTAGGAGAACCAGTTTATGTGGCTCAATTAGCATTCAGGATTAAAATGATCCATTTTGTAAACTTGATTAAAGCACCTGAAGCTTAGCATGATCTCTTTCTTTTCTCAGATGATCCATGATGGTATCCGTCTGCTGGACTGCGATCTTCATCTTATTGTATTCATCCGTCATCTTCTCCATCTCCTTCACAGACTCCTCCAGATTCTTCTGCAGGTGCTCGTTCTCAGTCTTCAGGTTGGCTGCCATGTCCTCTGCATGCTGGAAATGGAGGGAATTTGTGGATCAGAACATGTTTGAAACATGCTTTCAAGGTTACATACCTAAGACTGTTGCTACCTTTGAAATAAAAAAACACCACGAGATTAAAAACCCACATGAAAAACAACCTGCACACATTTGCATATTTATACTGTAATACTATTTTCTGTTAGTGTGTCATAGGTCACACATTCACACTACAGGAAATAATCAGAGGAATAATTACTTAAATACTGATATAAATAAAAATAAAAAAAAAGTTAAGTGCTGCTGAAGTGTAAGTGTGTATAAATTAAGAGACAAGATAAATTCTTAATTATATATATTGTCAAACAATTACACTTAATCACGTTATACACACACACACACACACACATATATACACACACACACACACACACATATATATATATATATATATATATATATATATATATATATATATATATATATATACCTGTATACATGTATATATATATATATACACACACACACATTACGTAAACAATACTTTTATGTTGGGATGCAATTCATCGCGATTAATCGTTTGACAGCACTAATATATACATATAACATTTTCACTGTGTACATTTATTTTCATCTTTTCAGTTTATGATGAGAAAATGATAAATGTGTAAAATAAGGCCCATTTAAAGAAGTATTGCAGCATTAGAGGTGTATTAATTTAAAAAGTGAATCTGCCATGTTATGATGGCGTTATATGACAGGCTGAAGGTGATTTGGGGATTACCTGGAGGTCCTCCATGCACTGGTAGAGCTGTTGGTTGGCTTTGGTAAGTCTCTTCTGAATCTCATTGCTCTCTTCTTTGGTCTGAAGAGGCTCTCTTTGCTCTACTTCCTTTCTGTAGAACTCCACGTCCTGTTTCAGCTGTTCGTTCTGCAGTAACAAACAAATCCATTATTCAAATTGCTGTCAAGCATGGTTTATTACAGAGTTGATATCATATATCATTACAGGGTGTCATATAACTTAAATCACAGCACTTTTGAATTCTTCATTCCAGACGTTGACTCACATCGCAGTTGTGTTGATTAATTTTCTAGAATTGCACAGCGATAAAGCCATTACTCAGGGCTTAGTAACAAAGTTGGCAAGTCCCAGAGAGTTCAGGGCCAGTTCTAAAACAGACACTAGCTCTATCATAAAGTTCTATGTTGATCATGTACTGATTTAGTGCTATTAGTTGATGCGAGTTAAGATGATTTATACAGTATGCAAGTTAAGATTATCTAAATGGCTAATGTATAAGGTTTTGTTTTGTGTTTTTAACTTGCTTAAATGAAAATAGATTAAAAATGATCAACAAATCAGAAATCTGTGCGGCATAACCCATATACAGTACTCTTTTCAAGAAAAAAAAAAAAAAAAAAAAAAAAAGAAGGTTACAGCTATATTTATTTATATATTATTTTTGTTTGAAAAATAGTTGTTTTAATAATGGCAGTATATATATATTTTTTTTCTCATTTTTTTATTTATTTATTTTTAATTTGTGAAAAAAACCCAACAGTATACATTTTTATTGTTTTTTTTCCCTGAAATACACAAATAAAATTCTACCATATTTTTTGGTGGGGTTAATTAAATTATTCTCTTAGAAAATTGTTTTAAATGAATGAAACAGTCTACCATGGCAAAACAACAAGCAAACAAACAATTAAAAAAAACATGGCAAACCAGATGGCAATATGAATTTATCCAAGGACACCTTGAAGAACAGATCAGACTGGTGGTGCAGTTCCAACTGACATAAACATGCTTCTAATAAATAGACTGGCTTCTCTAATTCTCCTTAATCTGGGGTCTTACCTTCTTTGTAAGCTGCTTTATCTTGAGGGGGCATTGACAAAGAAAAGGATAACAAGAAAACAACAAGAGGCATGCATAACAATGAAATGATCAGCTGAGGAATAAAGGTGAGAAGAGAAGCAAATAAAAGGTGACATATAAAAGAGCTAATGGAAAGGATAAATTAAAGTAACAGAAGGAGAAAGATTGAAGATTGTGGTCCGTATAAAAGCTTTACAGAGGAAATGATTGAAAAAACCTCTCTTTTGAGTTTCCTGTTCTTCTCTTCTGCCTCTTCAGCACGGAGAGCCAGCTGTGAGATGCAAAAACGTGAAACCAATGCATTATTGTTCTCAATCCTACACCATACCTATTATCACTCCATATTTTTTCTTTTATATTTATCCAACAATTAAAATTAATTCTGTCACCTTTAACCAATCAATTCAATTAAATTGCATTAAAAAATTTTTAGAATTATGAACCTTTTGGATTTTAATTAACAAAACTTAACATTTATCATTTATATTTTATGGTTGTATTGCAACTGATCAACATTTTTCCACTTCATTTTTGTCATTTAATGTTTATTGCTGGAATATAAAATGCATTTATTCATGTTCCAGATTTTTTGGTGACAGGGTTGCCTAAATAACAAATATCATTAAAAATGATACAGCTCATCTAATATTTAATTTGAGCTTGACGGTGAATATCGGAAGGCTTAGCAATTCACCAACCAAAAAGACTTCAGGTTTTCTGCCGCTCTTTTGTACCCTATTCTTGGAAAGTGCCTACCTCCTCATTGGCTTTCCTCTCCTTGCCCATTTCCTTCTCCAGCTGGGTCACCTCTCTCTCTTTGCGCTCCAGGTGACTCTCCAGTTGGTGAATTTCATCCCGGAGGAAGCGCGTGTCACCCCCTCCCATCACGCGCTGGGCCATCTGGACATGAAGCAAGCGGATCTGAATAAAGCTCAAGACCCAAGACCTCCATCTGTGTACATCTCTGACACCGGTGAGTCGTGCAGCTCAATGACATCTCGCTTATTTCACAACGATAACCATATCAAAGGAAATATGATGTGCAGAACAACTATACTGCAACACACAAGGAAGTAAGCCTGTAATCCTCTTAAGACTGTACTTGTACACAGATGATGCAAATCAAATAAGTGCACTTGTACACACAATTAAAAATGAAATACCTCCCTTACCTCTAGCTCACCTTCCAGCTTTAGGACTTTAGCTTTCAGCTCATTTTCTGCAATCATTTAATACACAAACATCAATATATCGCATAAAATTCTTACAATCAACTTCATAACTTATAAACAATAAAATATTAGATCGTGTTTAATCTTTGAAACAATTTCAGTGCTCTGTAAAGGTGACACTTCAGTTTAGAGATTTTCACTATTAACTAGTTGCTTACCTAGCATAAAAATATTGGCTGTTTATTAGTAATTATAAAGTACATATTCTGCATGAGCGTATTTTACATTCCTAATCCTATCAAATACCTAAACCTAACAACTAGTCAAGGCAAGGCAAGTTTATTTATATAGCACATTTCATACATGGCAACTGGAAATTCATTACCAATTAACTACCTATTAATAAGCAGCAAATTAGGAGTTTATTAAGGTAAAGGCCATAGTTAACGGTCTGTTTATATAGCGAGAATTGGACCTTGAATTGGAAATATAAAACGACCGATAATATATAATACTTTGAGTTTAAGGCGAATAATTTTAAGACTGGGACTTGAAATTTCTGACTGACGCTCATTTAATCCATTTATTCTTAAACACTTTTCTTCTGCTATTTTGCAAGCACTGTTATTTGCTGTGGAAAATGCTAATGGAATAATAACTGTACATACCAATTCTTGCTTGCTCCACACCAGCACTGTCTACAACCTCATAGGCACATTTAATTTCATCCAGTTTCATCTGAGGGGCAGTAAGACATCATAAGTAACATCTAAACTGACCCACATAATACTATTAGAATGACAGACAGCAACTGCAGATGGACTTCAATCACCGCAAAATAATTAGTAAAAGAAATTCAAAGCTTTCCAGCTGAAAGAAGCAGCTGTGTGGTGATGGTGTATGACTCTTACCCTCAGGAGTGTTTGTGAGATTCTAAAGAGCTGAATCATTTTCTCTGAATCATCCGCTTTCAGGTCCCGTGGTTTGATCTACGTGGGAAGGAAAGCATGATTGTCAGATGAATTTGCAGGAAAAATGTTTTTGTCCCTCACACATTCCAAAAAGCAGATGTCAGTCTGGAAGCAAAGCAAAGATATTGATCTTCAGCATTTTTCCATTCTGCAGCATTAAGAGTCAATTTTTTTGTTAGGACAGGACAATATTTGGAGATACAATTATTTGAGTTTTGATATATTTATGGTAGGAAATTTATAATGCATATAATTATGCAATGAATGTATTGTTACCTATTGCTACTTATAACTGGTTTTGTGTTCCAGGGTCACACATATACACATATACATATATATATATATATATATATATATATATATATATATATATATATATATATATATATATGTGTGTGTGTGTGTGTGTGTGTGTGTGTGTGTGTATGTGTGTGTAATTAAGGATATGTTAACTATTCTGCCATTTGTTTCCAAACATGTTTTAAATATACTTTTTTAGTCATAAAAAATAATGTAATGTAAAGATCTTGATCATTGAATTTGTCTACAGTTTTTATGCTTTAAAGCAACACACTAACCATCAAAATCAAATCACTGATTTTCTCATCATCTTCTCCCAGATCTTCTGGGTCCACTCCCATGAGCAGCTTCCAGTCTGTGGCTGCAGGCATCTTTCAGCTGTTGTATAAATGTCCTACAGCGTTGAACTGAACGACATTTAACCTGTTAGACGTCAGTGTGATCTCAGAAGGCGTTTTTTTGTTGTTTGCCAACCATCTACAAAAGACAATAAAATGCGATGCTAATGTACAGTATTCTTATTCGCATAGACTTCTTACTCATATGAGAACGCAGAATAAAACATCATTAATATAAATAAGACAAGATGCTAGATATTAGCCAAAACTGTTGCTCTACCAGTGTATAAAATGGTCCTATTTTGTTTTGTTTGTTAGCTATTATGTTAAAAATTGAATATTGATTTTAAACGCGTTGTTTAATGTCACAAATGCAACTTTTACACGTATTCATAAAAAGGAAAGACGCGTTCATACCTTATTGATAAAACAGCCTAGCCATCTTGCGTTCCCCTTGTTCAGCTGCTGCTGCTGCTGCTAGGCAACCATGAAAACAGTCGTAAAACGGAATGTCGTAAATTCGTTTGCCTGGTACGCCATACTATTTCTGACACCCATTAAATTATTCTCCGTTATGCGATACGTTCATTACAAAGGACATAATATGATAATAATAATAAAAAAATATATCCATCTGAAGAAATAATATAAAAATAAATAATAATAAAAATAAAATGTTAAACCAGTACTTTGTAACTCATTGCTTTTATTCTACCAACCATTTTGACCCGGAAGCAGTTTTGGGTCCTTGCTAATTCAATGCTTTAGATCGAACTTGATGCTTCAACCAAAATAAACACACACATTCTCTTCTCATTTAGTTTTAACCAGAAATGACAAGGTGAGTTGTCCGAGTGATTATTTATTACCGATCACTGATGACGGATTGAGAGAGGTTGTTTAAATGACTGAAGTCAGTGCATGCTATTGGGACAGCTAAAGTTAGACTTGATCTTTCATCAGATCAGTGTCCTGTTAATTTGACGTTAACCCAGTTTCTTCTAATCATCACTACATTCCTTATGTATTAGTGATAGATTTAGCATTTATGTTTTTGTGAATATAATGAAGGAATTATTCGATTAACCTCAGTGAAAAACAAATGCTAACTGATAGCTAGATGGGCTGGTCATGATTTATGAGCTCCGCTCATTTAGCATAAATTATTGTAATATTCCGATGATTCGACTAATTTATTCGTGTTTTAAATATGCAAAATAGCGACAAAAAGGTCGCGGTGCCGTGGGCTGATTTAAGCAGAGTTATAAAGGTCATAGATCACTTTAGGGTGGTTTAAAATTATGTTTTACAGGCATGAAAAGCTAATCGAAATGAATGAAATATCGAAAGGCATGTTTATATATATATATATATATATATATATATATATATATATATATATATATATATTTCTAAATATAATAAAAATGATAAAAAAATATATATATATATATATATATATATATATATATATATATATATAATTTTGTATCTTTTTTATTATATGTATGTGTGTGTGTGTGTGATATTTTCAGAAAAAAACTATGCCAGATGTATATTGCACGTGTAGCAGTACTTGATGTATTGTTTACTCTTTATAACATTAATATTTTGAATGATCTTTTTTCATTTTCAGTTTTAATTAATAATAGTAATAAATTAATAATATTAATAATTTTCTTATTCATTGTAAAATTTAGTTGTGGACACTGTAATATTTTAACAACTGTAACAAAGACCTTAAATGGTAGAAACATAAAAAAATGGTAAATGGTTTGAAACGTTGGTCATAGACGGCGCCATAGAGCACAGAAATAGAAATATGGACTTTTTTTTATTTATTTTTAATGAACCATGGAAACCTCTTCAGGATACATTTTTTTGCCTAGTTTATAGCAAATCTGGAATGCATGTAGTCTGGAAGGCCACTGTCAACAATCATCAAAAACATTCTGAAGTTCAACATGGCCATCTGAGGTCAATGAAGAATGTAGGGCATGGCCTAGTTTACTAAAAGAGATATCATTTCTTAAGCAAATAAGTATTTGCAGTAAAATTTGCTGAATTTATGTAGCGCCTTACTCTAAGAAGGCTCCAGGAAATGGAATTACAGCCTGTTGGTGGCACGTTACAATTCATAAACCTTTTAATAGCTCTAATTGTTTTGTATACCTTATGTGCAGTGAAGCAAAGCAGTTCACACAAAGGTCTAAATGGTTCGTTTGAAAACGGTCTGAATCAGAATGATTCTGTGATCAAATCAGGAATGGCAGTTGTGTCTTGTAGTGCTCAATGAGGTCTCACGTCAGCGATGGCTGTAGTGTCGTGGAAGGAGATCTGTCTTCTGACTGGACTGGTGGTGGGCTGCTACTGGAACAGCCTGTTCTGTGGTTTTGTGTTCGATGATGTCTCTGCTATCTTGGATAACAAAGACCTTCGTCCCACCACACCATTGAAGAACCTCTTCCTCAATGACTTCTGGGGCACGCCTATGTCAGAGGTAACCGTGAAGAAGTTCAGCCCGGTTTCTCAAGATGTGATGTTTTTGAAGGCTTGTATCCAACCATGTTTTTTTTTTTTTATTCAGGAAAGGAGTCATAAATCCTACCGGCCGCTTACTGTTCTCACTTTCCGCCTCAATTACCTGTTCAGCGAGTTGAGCTCCTCATCATACCACCTCCTCAATGTGGTTCTCCATGCCGTGGTGTGTGTCCTCTTCCTCCACTTCTGCCGTCTGCTCTTGGACCGAAGCACCAGCCTCATAGCGGCTCTGCTGTTTGCTGTCCATCCCATCCACACAGAGGCTGTAAGTAACTTGCTATCTCGTCACAGATTCACCAACATGCTTTATGTAACCAAAACACCAAAGTTGAGCTTTTTTTGTGGAATTTGCTTCTTCTACTTTCATGTAAAGAGGCTTGATCAACATGCCACAATCTTGTTGAAGTTGCCTTCATGATTTACTCTTCGCTTTTGTTGCTTGACGGAACTGTCTTTGGCACAAAGTTGAAGAATAAACACTTGATTGAAGTGTCTTTACAGATGCCACCTCATGGTGGCAGTAATAGACAGAACTTGCTGTCCCAGAGTGCATTGCAGATAATAGTTGGAAAAACTGTTGAGCCTTTTTCATTTTGGTCAATATGTTTCATATTTCATATGTTGTTGGTGTTTCTTTTTAAGTGCGATATCGTTTAAAAAGAAAGGATAACGTGAGGGCAAAATCCTCAGGAGGTAACTGACCTTGAAGCTCAATGCAACGGTACACTATCAGATTAGAGTACTTTGCTATAGGACTGGTGATTGTATATCAGGCAGAGATCTGTGCTGCTTGTGAAATGGTTGGGGGATCAGTCCCTGTGCGGGTGACCTAAGAACTGGAGTGTTAATCTGATCTTAGTCTTTCTCTAAAACTATTATAACCTCTTCCACAGTAGAGGTTATAATAGTTTTCAGACTATATATATATATATATATATATATATATATATATATATATATATATATATATATATATATACACATATATATTCATTTCTTTGCATTAAAAAGTTCCTGCCTAATAAGCCCACTGCCCCTCAGCCACAAAAAAATAACATTATAGAAATAATAATGAATATTATAATCTAGTGTTTAATCTGGAAAAATTTGTTGTTTATAATATAATTTAATTCTATTTTAATTCTGTTTTATCTAAGCAGCTTACACTACATTAAGTGGGATTGTATGTATGTGTGTATATATATATATATATATATATATATATATATATATATATATATATATATATATATATATATATATATATATATATATATATATATACTCTCATTGAGGTATAAATCAGATACATAAAATGGCTTATCATAATCAAATTTAAATCTGGAAATAAACAGAATTTAGGAGGAAAATTGGATAACGTTATGACGTTCAGGGAATAAGAAATATTTTAAGGTCACTAATTAAATGAGCAAATTTGTGACACTGAGCATGTGAACGCAAAGGTCAGATTCTTTGCTTCCTTGTGGCACAAGATGCTATTTGGATGATTCTTAAGTCATGGTAATTGTAGCTTTGACAAACTTTTGGAGTTCATGCCGTTTGAATGCTGCAGTCCATAATGCAAAACTGACTGCTGAAACATTCTGAAATGTTACCGTTGAATTAAATTGATATGCTTATGCTACAATTTGTAATTAAAAAATGCTTCAAATTAAGCGTTCACCTCAGTCTTTTGGACTCCACTGTATATAACGCTAATTATACCATATGATGATCTTATTGCTTGCATTATTTTTTTTTTTTAGCAAAAGTTCTCACAGGTTGTATGAAAACTAAAACTGGTTCCTCTTGCACCTGTCACATCTTCATGGCATAGGCTTCCCGTCCAATCTCCGACCGTGGCGTAAGAAGAAGCCTTACTATAAAAACACGCTTCTTAAGAGATAACGTCAATCAAACACATGGCATTTAATTTTACACATGCATCAGATTGGCATGTATGGGTTAATCGAAATTCCACCTGTTACGGGCATTGAGAGATTTGCTCATTAAGCCGTTGAAATCTTTCGCTGTGTGCAGGTGACCGGTGTCGTCGGCAGGGCTGAGTTGCTGTCCTCCATTTTCCTGCTGGCTGCTTTCTTGGCATACACCAAATCAAAAGGCGCCGATCACTCTATAGGTAAGCGTTGCCATCGCATAACCACATAATCCCTGCATGCACGCTGCAACAAGTTCACTCCTAGGACACGACGCGCAAGCTGAGACTCGCCTCCCATTCAAAAGCTCCCCACCCAGAAGTCTTGAGTACACAGCTCCAGTTTCACAGATCGATCAAATTGGCATGTTGTTTCTGACTTGATGCATTTCAACACAATTATTATATTATACCCTCAACCTCCCACTATGATTCTTGCTATTTTGTTTTTAGCACAATGTTAATCCGTCATAATATTTTTGTTGTTGCTTTGTCTATGGTGTGATGACAAGTGATTATTTTTCCTTCTTTTTGTTCATCTTTAATTATCCGTTCCTTAGTTTTAATTAATTGAATAGTGTTATATTGAACGCTCTTTATGAATTATAAATGTCGCAGTTTGACGTATGATAAACATCATTAATCTCTTTTAGGTGGCACTGAGCCAGGCCACCGCTGCGTTTGCGTTGTTGTGTAATTCGCAATCAATAATAATAATCAAATAAATGATATGAGATACCACTAATTTAACGGAATTAAGAACAACTAAATATATTTCGGTTCACTTGTCTATGGCCATTGCGTCACATCTTCAAACACAAACAGCGTGTTTTTTTTTTTTTTTTTTTAAGATTGCGTATGAATTTAAAAACCATCTTGAGATCCTTGCGTTTAGTTCCATTAGTTGCACTCCATACAGCTGTTTTCAAACACAAGACACAGTCATGTGAACGGCTCCTAATTCATTCTGTGCTGCCTGCGTTGGGAGTGTGGTTTGGCAAGTCATATTGCGATAAATAATCATGCTAAATTAACAAGTTAAATTGACAGCCCTGTTTATATTAAGTGTTTTTCTGCAATTCCCTTTAAAAGACTTGTGGGACGGGATTCCCCAGCCACCCAGCGAACAACACTAAGCTGCTTTCCTTCCACTTTCTTATGTGTGAATGATGTTTGAAAGATGCATAAAGTCACTCAAAAGCACTTCCGACATGTTAAAAACGACATGTCCTCAACATCTTCCTCTTTCAGTGTGGACTCCTATCATTTCAACCGTGTTCCTGGTTGCTGTTGCCACGCTATGCAAGGAGCAGGGAATAACTGTCATTGGGATATGCTGTATTTACGAGGTGTTTGTTGCCCAAGGGGTGAGTGTGACATTTATTTATCGACTCGTAAATAAAAGACGTGTTGACGTGCATGGTTAACGTCAATAGGATCTGTCACAGGCTCTTGGGATCAAAGGCTTATTTGTTAATAAGTTCAAAAAAAGACAACTGTATTGCTTTTAAGGGAAGTCATAAAACATCCTTTTCTTTTTGATATTGAAAGTTCTATTTTGTTGGAAGAAAGACAGAGGGAAAGCGAAACCGCTACCCAGATGGAAAGACTTAATGCGTCCTCATGGGGCACAGCCTTGCATGATGACTACAGACATATTTGTCCACTTTTGTCTGTTAGTGTCACTATCTTGACAGTTTAATAGCAAAAAAAGTCTCGAAACAAATTAATCTAACAGCTAAATGCATATGGTTGTGGTGGAAAAAAAAAAAATCGAAATTGAATGTAAAGCAAATAGCTCGGTTTGGGGTATCAGCAATTTCCTGTGGCGGCGTGTATTGGTTATAAAGCTCTAAATCTACATCTCTGGCAGTGTAAATGAATCCGTTTCACTCAACGACTTGTCTTATATACTTTTCCACCGATGTCTCGACTGTCATGTGAGCTCATTCGGTGTGAATATAAAATCCGTTTAAAAGCCCAAAGGGCATGTCTGCATTGAGTTTTTCAAGGAAGAGTGTGCAAATCAACACAGGCATCAGCCCAGTGATAACCAACAGCATATACAGGTTTCTTATCTGATGCAGCATTCAGTACCTTCTGCCTAGAAAAAAAGCGATGCAAGACATAACTATTTTGTAAGTGACAGTTGAGTAAATAACTTTAGGGCAACATCTCTCATTTCTAATGGCAGTGAAACAAAACAGCAAAGTCTCATAGTTTTGTTAACCACAAGTCTTACCAGATGTGAAAACACCCTGTTGCCTGTTCCGTTTAAAACGAGCTGCAGGATTTCAAAAATCAAAATGTTTTGACTCACTGACATTAGTTAGATGTTGCATGTCACAGCCATTAAGGACACAGTGTCCCTTTAAAGAGTCTTTTCAAACGTATATCTCTTGTTCCCGGCAGTTCAGCATCTGTATTTGAATATTAGGTAAAAGCCACTTAACGATGCCGCATTCATTTTGTCCATTAGCGTTCGGATGCTCGTCGGGGTCTTTGCTCTCTTGACAGCCCTCCATTCGCTTTTTATTATGCAATTTGGATTTTTACATAATAGACTGTGGCATAATCTTCTTATGTGAGCTAGCAACTGAATGCAAGCAGCTGTTGTTTCCGACAGAAACTCGAGGTCTGGGTCTTTGCCTTGGATCTTTGCTCCGTTTAGGCTGTACGCAGCCCTAAGCTATGCCTCTAATTTAACCCATGTGCACGAGTAGCACTTGGACTTTGAAGTTTTGCTGAAATACATGTAGCTTAAGTAATTACTCTAATTGGACTAAGTCGTTTAGAAGTGCAGCGTTTATTACATGTAATGTTGATCTAATGTATCCGGATTGTGGCATGTGAAAGTTTCGTCGCAGCGACCTCTAACGTGGTGTTTATCTCTGCGAGAAGTGTTTTTTTTATTTTTTATTTTTTTGGGGGTTGGGTGTGTGGCCTCGCGGTTAACCCGTTGGCAGACAGATGAAGTTGTGGTGGTCAAATGGGATGCGTGTGGTTTGAATACAGCATGTGTTGTCTCTTGTCATTGCTCCGTCTTCTCTCCGCTTTCGCTGTCAACAAAAATTGCAAAAGCCCTAAGAATTATGTAAGAATAATTATCGCTAGTTAAATAAATTAAAATTAGTATGCAATACTGTACAGTTATTGTGGATGCTTATATCGTTCACCCAAAAATGAAAATTACCCCATGATTTACTCACCCTCAAGGCATTCTAGTTGCATAAGACTTTTTTTCTTATGCACGAATACAATTTAATACAAATTTATATGTATAGCTCTTTCAAGCTTAATAATGTCTTAGGGTTTAAGATTTTGAAGTCCAATCATGAGGCTGAATAAAGGTCTTCTGAAGCGAAAAAATCCATATTTAAAACTTCATAAACCGTAATCTCTAGCTTCCGCTAACTGTTGCATGCACATTATTTTTGCAGCCTTGGTAAACAGGATACTCGATGTTTTGGCAGACTGGATTCATTGTAAGCTGTTTTTAGACTGACAAGAGAGTTCTAAAACTGACGGGATGTTTTTATTGTACAGGATTAGTGGCGCAACGGTTCACAAAACTCACAGTTCGGATCCTACTACGATTTCTGAGTCCCGAATCCGATCATTTTTCAGATGAACAAAATACTTACTTTAAGGATTTCTCCAGCAGAAACTACTAACTTAGCTACTAAAGCATTACAACAAGAACAATTGCACAAATTACAAACATAGATTAACAGCACTACAACATGAAATTATAGGCTGTATAAAGACAGTAACCGTAGTATTCAGGTGCAGAAATGTTATAATTACAGATTAATACAGATTGATCTTTGTTAAAGCTGTGGTGAAGTAGGTATTTCTAGGCTGCTGTCCCTTTAAAACTAAATGCACGGCTGTTTCTTTATTCAGCTGTATACGTTACCTTAAGACGTGGATATAGCTAAAAGTGTATTTTTTACATCATGATGTAGGCACGTGGGGGCATGTTTTTTTTGTGGGAGACTTCGAGCTTTGTAACTCTGCAGATCTTATACATGCACAAACGGCTACATAGCACTCTAAAGAAAAGGAAAAATAGAAATCCCATTATATGACCCCTTTAAGAAGTGTTTAAGAGTTGCATGCATATCTATGTATTTACATATACTTTATTTCACTTTCTCTTCTTTGTTTTTAATGCAGTTCACTTTGCCAATGCTGATTGACACCCTACTTCAGGTGTTGAGAGGAAAAGATGGTTTTCCCTATGCTGTTCTCCAGACCCTGCTGAAACTCATTGTTTTGATCATCAGCACACTATTGCTGGTCATCGTCAGGGTGCAGGTCATTCAGTCCCAGTTGCCAGTGTTCACCAGGTGAGACTACACTAAAATATCGGCATTTCCCAACAAATTTGCAACCACTTACAAACACTACTGCTCTACTGTCTCTAGACTGCTATGTGAGGATAAAGCAATGCTACAAACAAGTCTTGTAGTGTTCAGGTACAGAAATGTAATCACTGAAAAGAACAGCGTCAATGAAATAAAGATGAATCTCTGTTTAAGCTGTTTGATTAATATTCACACAGACAGTTTCTAGGCTATTTAGAGTATTAGAGGATGTGTTATAGGATATGTTTCTCTATGATTATTTCTATAAACTAATCTGTGAATCTCATCCCGACTTATGAACTGTGTGGTCTTAGCAGTGTTTAATGCCATGATAAATAGAAAGAAAAAAACCCCCATTTACTTAAAATAGAATTTTTTTAAATTTATGATTAGAAATGTCTTATCAATTTCATCCATAAAGAAAAAAAACGTATCAACCCAAATATGATATTGATTCAAATTTAAAATGCAATTTAAAAATATTGCTGTGCTTGCTGTACAATTTGTCAAATTTTGTTATTATATATCAACATGGCAGCAAAATAACTGTAATAATAATTATTATGCACATATGTATTTAATCAGTTTCCTTTAAACATGCAGCCCCATGTCACGCATCATTACATTCAGCATGGACAAACGGCTTGTTGCTGGAAACTTGTTGCATTAATGCACATCCCTTAGTGGCTTTGTTGCCTTAATAAACTGATTTATTACAAAAAAGTTTCTCAGCTCAAACTAAAATAGTATCAGTCACCAAGGGAACGATGTGACAAATTAATGTAAACATGTCCGTGGTATCATATTATGGGAAAATTGTTCGTAATGCACTGCATGATAATCTTTCAAAATTATGAGAGCTGTCATGATGCTTTTGTAACATCAACAGCCTGGGCCTGAAATGAACGCAGTGATCTATTTATCAGCAGACGGAGAACCGCCCCTATAGGAGTGCTTAGATAGCGATAGGCTCTGCCCACTTATAAACAAATCGAGCTTCTCAGTGAATCCGAGAGCTGTGTGTGAAATGCCTAGACATACTCCTTGTGATCATCATCCCCAGGGAAGTTGATTGGGATCAGAGGGAAAAAATCCTCTTGGATTCGTCACGGAAGCCATCGCTAATCCCCAGACATAATCCACCGACTGTCTCCGACCGTCTGAATTAGTGTTATCACACGGCTCTCTAGAGACATAATACGCTGGATTAACATACTTTCTAAGTATATTTTGTCCCTGCATGTGTTGTATTTGGGAATATTGTGATAATGTTGGAATGTCCCAGCCAAAACAAAAACATTCTTCTTCCAAGAGATTGGATTTATGACAGGGTTGTGCAAAGGCTTTTATTGGATTTTTTTATACTTGCAGTTGGCTCTCCCATTCTTTGAACCTCTCTCTAAAACACACCCCTTTGTGAAAGCCAAGTGATAAACTTCAGTTTATGTCCATTCCAAATATTTCATCTTTGGAAAACATTAGCTTCGACCTTGAAATGGATAAGGAGTTGATGACAAATTTCTGCAAATAAATTAATTATTTCAAATAGGACAAACCCTAAACTTCGGTTTTTAATGTTGTAACTTAAATGGTAGCATGTTTATTAATATGAGCTGCCAAAAGGATAAATGCACTTTATTTGAAACCTGTTTTTTAAGGTTATTAAATCAGGGTGCTCTTGTTTCCTGTTAATGGGTGTTTATAATCATTATCATCCCAAAACATTGGCTGTTTAATGCACCATCAACATTGCATGATTGTCATTTAACACTTTGTTTTAATCTGTTTCTTGAGTCTTGAGTTAATGGCCTGTTTCCACAGATAAACCTTGCCAAGTTGGCACCATGGTTGTTTTGGTGACTTCTTTTTTTCATTTTTTATATCATTCAGTCTGGCTGTTTTTCAGTGTGGCTTGGATCCTTTTAAACCTCTTTGTGGTTTCACATGCATAGGGAACATGATGCATTGCAGAATAATGGCCATGGGTTGAATTAAAATCAACAAAGAAATGCTGTAAATTACCGCACTAAGGAATTAAAGGATGTTATGAGGGCGTATGTTACAGGCTTGGGCACAATTCAGAATCGAAGAAAGATCCTTTTTTTCAGCTCATTTGAAATGTGAGTTTAAATTGTGTGTGTGATTGAATTTCATTCGCAGTGACAGTAAGTTTTTCAGAATTGCAGTTTCTCACTTCAAGATGAAGCTTTGAACAAAGGCTGTTCAAGATGAAACTTTAAACAAAGGCTGTCGCGCGATTTTAAAATCAGAATTCAATTAAAATTCAGGAACTGAACCAGAAATGAAAAATTTGAATGCTAAGTTTTGTAGAATGTTGCAAATTGCAAGAATTCAAGTTGCAGTTAGGTTTCTTCGGCAGTTCCGAATGAAACGAGGCGCCGCTGTGTTCTGTTAAACGTACACCCATAAAAATATTATATTTAAGATATTGCTTAACGGTTTCGCAGCACTAGCACAAACACCGATTAGAGCATTAAACCAGTCATTCTGAAGAAGTACAGGATCTGTATATTTCTCTTATCAATAAAAACTGATAACAAGCCTTGTCTTTTAGTGCGGTATGTCTTAATGGAGGGGAGTACTTATTAATTCTAATGCATCTATCATCAGGTTTGATAATCCAGCGGCTGTCAGCTCCACACCGACCAGGCAGCTGACCTTCAACTACCTCCTGCCAGTAAACGCCTGGCTTCTGCTCAACCCCTCTGAGCTGTGTTGCGACTGGACAATGGGCACTATACCTCTTGTGGAGTCCCTGCTGGACCCTCGCAACCTCGCCACAGTGGTATTTTACGCCTTGTTGAGCCTCTTGGCTTATCACAGCCTTTGGTACGGCCACAGCTCTGCAAAGATCATCATGATGGTATGTTAGTGGGTGGGGCTTATGGAAAATATGTACATCTCTTTGTAAGCTAAAGGAGCTTTCAGATCTTAATGGGTTCTTCAAGCGAACTTTTTGTTTAGTGAAAATGCTATGTTTTTTATTACGGTTGTCTATATAAATGCACAAGGAAAACACATGAGGGAAATTGTTTACTCAGAAACAGTTTGAAATAATATGTCATCCCCAGTCTCATTTGAAATCTGTCAGATACAATTTAGGGTTGTTTTCATCCATAGCAGACAAACTATGCACATGACCTGGTATCCAAGTGAACTTAGTCTTCAATTAAGTATTACTTGTGGTATAGCGTTAGTTAAGACAATGCGTTTTAAATAAAAAGAAAATGGAAGAACTGTAGATGAGAGATGTATTTGCTTCGGTAAAATTAGGCTAATGACAGGGCTTTAAACTATTTACTGAAAACTCACAGGGTATCGCTTACATTTTCTGTAGTTATTCCACTCAAGGCCATCTTGGCACAGCTATTTTTCATGTTGGCAATTGGCAGAACGGCTTCTGTATACTTGAATCTCCAAAACTGGTAACATAATAACATTACGCCACATTTGCAAGTGCTGGTGAGCTTAGTGAGCTTACTGGCCGAAATGGTTTCTTCATTTTACATAATGATTATTATTATTATTATGTTTTGAAAGTTAGCTTTTGTGCAGTGTGTAACGCAGCTCTAAGTGAATGAAAACAACCTGCAGAGTGAGTCAGAAAAATCCATTTTTGCAGGTGTCGAGTGAATTGACCGTACTCACCATAAATGTTTCTTCAATAATTATTGATCTTCATTAATCATCTGTATTTTTATCATTTTATTAGATGGTGTAAAGAAAATTTACTTGCCACATATATTCTTTTTTTTCATTGACGGAGTTATTTTAAGTAAACAATGGCATGTGAATTGAGGTATTTACCTGCTATAATTATAATTTATTATAATTATTCTTTATTTTTTACTATTTTTGTTTGTTACCAACAGTTCACTCATAGCATTCTAAACAAAATCAGCAGGCCTCCGACTTCCAGTAAAATGGCTCGGCCACAAAAAATGCATTTTGTTTCAGTCCCTAAACACAAGGAACATTCAGTGTATGTATCGTCACGGAGTTCAGAGAAGAAAATAAACTTAAGGCATCCTATATAAACTCATGGAAGGTTTTCCAAGTAAAAATGTCTCGTTTTAGATTTCAATCAACTGTGTCACTTCATCAAACAAGGACTATTGTTCTTCTTTTTTCATTTAAACAAAGTATTATATTTCAGTTCCTGAAATTTTTCGAAGCCAGTTTTTGCTCTCATTTGGCTTTTGGTGGGTGAATTAATTTTGGATGCTGTTTGTCAAGATTACGTTTGAGGCACATCAAATCCGTAATGCAATCTGACAACATAATTTTTGCCATTTTTAAACTCAAATAACTCTAAAGACATGTATTTTCAGCATGGTCCAGCTTGTGCACAATCTTGTGGGAACAAAAAGCTGAGGCGATTGGCTGTTTTAACTAGAAGGAACTTAAAGGAAGCACTTAATTTCTAGAAATGCATTTGCGTCACAACCTTTCATTATAAACAGATGGTAATTACTACCCTAAATGGAACATTTTTGGGCAAGGTATTAATCGAGTTGAAGTCTAAAAAGTGCACCTAAAAATTGTTATTTCATACACACAGTCCGCTTACTTTTTTTTACAGCTTCTGGAAACTGTCGCGACTCACAGCACATGATTAATGTCACCTGTCTGAACAAACAGATTTGCCCCTCTCTGAACTTTTGCAACCACGTGTATTTGATGGTTTTAAATATTTAGTCTAACACAACATTTTCTTCTTCTCGATTTACAGCCAGGAGAGCTTACTTTTTTTTTTTTTTTATTCCTGTCCATCATAAAAGATGTTAATATATCAGAGTCTAGCAGTGCAGCTCAGATGTCTACATATGTCCGACTGCTGACTGCTTCCACGCTCGCAAGAGTTCACAATGTCACAGTTGAAATCCATTCATCTTGTGTGTTCAGCCCTCCACTCGTTTGTTGTGTAAGAGCGGCGTGAATTCTTCATCCGCGTCTCCACGCGCTGTCAACAGAGTTTGGTGAACTTCCTCGCTCTGTTGGCAGAGGCCGCCCTTTAAGACCAGAGGGCCACAAATCATTATTAATGGACAGCGCGCAAAGATGAAGAGGGAGGGCTTGGGCATTACCATTTTGCTCTGGTCTGCATGGTTAAGGGACAGAGGACAGGTTGCATGAGGATATTCGTCCAAATCTGTTTTATTTGGCCATGCTTAGTTATTTTAATGATTCCCTGCGCGCAGACCCTCGACACTCATTCTGAGCAAACAGGAAACACTTTTGTTGTGAAAGTTTTGCTAATTTGACTGTGAAGGTTTTTTTTTTCGGTGTTGCATGTTCCAAAGCAACCAAACAGCACGCAGCGTGCAGCTTATGATAACCGCAGACAAAGCTTTTGTTTGTGCAGAAACTTCTTTCATCAAGATTGATTTTGGCCTCTGAAGCGTCAAGCAAATTGGATAAATATGATGTTCCCCGTACTGCAGCTTTCGGCTCTGTTAAATCCACCCCTGCGTAAGCAACGCATGACAGTTTGGTTCTTGACGCACTCTGAAGCTGCTGCCAAAACCAATTTCTGCGATTTGCTTTCATGACTGCACAATGTGAGATGAATGCCCCTGTTTTTTCGGGATGGTTCGATTATTATAAAAAAAAAAAGAAACCTCCTCTATATGGCACCCCTGTAGTTTACTTGATGATAAACTCGTAAATTTGAGCGTGCTTTTGAAAAGCGACTCTTCCGCTCATAAAAGGGTGAGATTAGCCGTAGCTAGACAAAACAAAATTAGTTTGTTCTTCAAAACAGGGTGTCCAAGGGCTGTGCCCTCGCAGGGGTTCAGCGTTTCAAAAAATCCTGATCCATCACCTTGTCATAAGGTGCTTTTCATAAATAAAACCTATAATCCCAATCTTACATCTTGTGGCCTGGCATGCATTGTGCAAGACAGGCGTGTTTGCTTGTGGCTTTGATGAGAAGGACCATGTTTGAGGAGCACTGTAATGACATGTTCTCATTTGTGTTGAATCAATCATATCTGTTGCCATTATCTGCAAATTATCTCGGACCATCGTGATTATGTGGCTTGGTAGTTTTGTTGCACTTGTCCTACAGGTCAAGCATGAATAATTGGGTTTAGTTCCAGATTAATCAAACTCATGGTCTTGGTTTCAGACAAAGCTTTATGAAACCAGAGTGATTAGCATTCAGACCTGCACAAGCTTGTCTGAAGCAAACAATGAGAACATTTAAATCCAAGATTTTTTGCTTATGGAATTTCTTGGTTTACCGGGCCGTTTTTGTGCCCACTCAGGTTTGCCAATTAGACAAATCCCTGAATGGATTGCCAGAGAAACTGGCATTTCTGCTTCCTCTCATCAGATTTCAAAGAGCAAGTGGGGGGAAAAAACAGGTCATTTCTTTATTGAATCGGCAATGATTTGCACTTTTGCGTAGGCGGTCAAGTCTTTGGAGGCTTGATAGTCTTGAGGAACATTTGATTCGTAAAAAAAAAGAAATTTTGAAGCTTGCACAAAGAAACTAAAGCTGCACAACAAACGGTATTGTATACTATAATATCATTAAGATCACCCACAAATGAAAGTTATAATTTACTCACCCTTACTTTGTTGCAAACCTGAACAAATTTTTCTTCTGTTGAGAACAAAAGATAATATAAATCTAGTAGATTTTTGAAGAATGTTGGTAACCAAACAGCTGGTTGTAGTCATTGATTTACATAGTATTTTCCATGCAATCACATTCATCAAAAAACAAAGGTTTGGAACAACATGAGTAAATAATGACATAATATTAATTTTGGCTGAACTATCCCTTTAGTGTATGTTCACAAAGAAAAGTGTTGTTTCAATACAGTGTGAAAAACAGACCTAAATGTATAGTTTTAGCATTATCAAAACCTTTGTATAGCTTTGTAAGACTTGTAATAATGTAATGCATATTTTTACTGTACTTTTAAAGCTTGAAAGCTTCCATCTGGGTGACCAAAAAGCAATAATATAGAGAAACTAGCACATTTTTTGTAATCTCTCCTTGTGAGTTCCACAGATGGAAGAAAAGATTTTTCTCCTTTTTACTCTCCATTATTCCTTTATTCTGATGCAGACCCCTGGTCATGAGCTCAAACATCACATGTAATTTACAGTGTTATTGCTGAAGATCAAAAGGGAGTTATGTAAATATCCTATGATAAATGTCTACCGAAGGCATCTCAGATATGAACTGTGCATTTCTTCACTATTGTGAAAGTATTTAGTTTGGTGGGAAAAACTACACGGTACTACTCCTTTTTATTGACTGATTAATGCACTTTCTTAAAGCTCAAAATATGTATGTACATTGTGCTTGTTATTTTTTTGATAATTATTTTCACAAATTACTATTTTTGGATGAACTATTCTATTCTTTTTGCTTTCTTTTAGGCACTATCGCTGATCGTCCTTCCTTTTATCCCTGCATCCAACCTGTTTTTCCCTGTGGGCTTTGTTGTAGCCGAAAGGGTCCTGTATGTGCCCAGCATGGGATTTTGCGTTTTGGTAGCCCATGGATTTAAACTCCTGTCCCAAAGAGGGTAAACAAATACTCTAAACAATTACTTTATTCTCTTTAAATGACCTGCTCAGAGACTCATTCCCTGTTTTTGTGACATTATCTAGAGGCCTAAAGAAAATGTCTTGGTTGCTCATGGGAGTTCTTCTAACAACACACGCCGTGAAGACTTTCAACAGAAACTGGGACTGGGAGTCCGAATACACACTTTTCACATCTGCACTGAAAGTATGAACACATCCAAGGACACATTATTCATTTATAAATCAACATCTGGCCACAGGCTCATACATATTGTATGCTTGTATTTTGAGATCACTACTTTGAATAAATCCAACTCTCTGCCATATATCAAAGGGCGAATCTAGACGTTAACAAGAGTACAATGAAATGATGTCTGGAAAATATGATTTGTTATGTCAGCCTGGCTTGAAGCATTTAAAAATTGCTTTCCTCCAGGTGAACAGGAACAACGCCAAACTCTGGAACAATGTCGGACATGCTTTGGAGAATCAAAATAGTTATGAGAGAGCGTTGAGATACTTCCTTCAGGCCACAAGAGTGCAACCAGGTAATTGACTCATTTGCCACATTATCTTTTGAAGTTTACCCTAGGATCTTTTAAAGTTATTGTGAGCTTGCGTAATTGTGCATGAAACAGGTTATTCAGTGAGGAAAAAATGCAGAATGGGGATTTTATGCCACTAGGATTTTATTGGAGTGGGCAGTAGATTCTGATAATGGAGCCAGGCTGAATGCTTAATTAGTCTTTTGGCTATTATCCACTAGCCTTGTGGCATCAACAAAAGGAAAAATTGAGAAAACTAATTTTAGCACCAATGAATTGCTCACAATAACAACATTAAAAAAATAAATGAAGCCAGTCTTAATGTATGTGGACTTCAAGTTGTTTTTATGGAGTCGTTAAAAAGAATAATTCACCCATATTTTACTCATCTCCAAGCCATAATAGGTGTATACGACTTTCTTTTTTCAGACGAACACAATCAGGGTTTTTGGAAAATTTATCATGGCTCTTCCAAAGTTGGTAATGTGGGTGGATGGTGGCCATGAATTTGAAGCTCTTCTGAATTGGATTTATCTGCAAGTACTGCGTCTTGCGGATATGTCCTTTGCCTCTGGGGGGATATCACATGTCCTCTGAAGCAGATTCATGGGTTTTGATGGGCAATGGCCATCTGCACGCCCCCGGCTGGCATATAGGTTAATTTTCTGACGCATTACTTGCTGATATATCCGATTTACAAAGCTTTAAAGTCATGGCCACCATCCACCGCATTACCAAGTTGGAAGAGCCAGGAAAAATTTGTAAAAAACTCTGAAAGAACAAAGTTATATATACCTAGGATGTCTTGGAGGTGAATAAAATATGCCATAATTTACATTTTTGGCTTGACTATTTATTTTTTAGGCAAATGTGCCATTGAAAAATGTTGCATCTCTGGGAATGATTTTGCACCATGATGTTTTCCACAGACACAAAATACTGAAAAGACTTGCATGTGTAATAATTCCTTCAGTTCATTCGAAAATATTGGCAGAGGAAGTTAAAATGGAGTTTATTTTAAACAAAACTCACCACTGGATATGTTGTTTTAGGGAGGTGTGGGAAATTCTGCCTTATTATTATAAGTTTGGAGGCATAATGGTAAAGCCAATTTCAAATTGTGTATAAGCTAACATGAAGTAGTTTATGTAGTTTTTCTTGGGACTGTATGAAAACATTGGCATATAAAACTATTTTTGCACTTATCGTCTTGAGAATATGTGGATTTAAGGATTTGACGTGAGAAGATGAGGAATTAGGTTTTGTATTGGCTTTTTCTGCATTTTTGACAGGCTACCTTGGAGAAAGACAGCTGTGGCTGCCAAAGCCATTAGACTATTGACTTTAATTGTTTACGTTATGCTGGTTTATTGGGCTAATGTGACTTGAGAGATCCACCACCCAAGATGTGTTTTTCCCAGATTAGCTCTGTAAGCACATTAATGAATGAGGAAATCCTGAGCAGGCTATCTATACACGTCAGTTTGCTTTTCATAACGAAATCTCTATAGTGCTTGAGTGTGGCCAAGCATTTATTAGAAAAAGCTGGTGGCATTATCAGTTTTACACATCGAAACCTACCGACACTGTTGGTTAGCTCTCTGTTGTTTGAGGTTACATGAGCCACATGGCTGTAAAAGGTTGTAAAGGGAGCTCTTTCACAGGAGGTGCTTTTCCTCTTCTCGCTCTTTCCCGCCGGTTCTCATCCCAACTGTGTATTAAACTGGTCAGTTGCCTGTAACCGTTATTATTTGTTGCAGTCAAGCCATAGAATTCACATTCCGCTATCTACTTTGTCTTTGAGGTTTAGTCTGTGCTATTTTCTTGATTTATGATTCTATACTAAACATTTTGTCCTCTTTAAAGATGATATTGGGGCCCACATGAACGTTGGGAGAACCTACAAAAACCTAAACAGGTCCAGAGAGGCAGAGGAGGCATATCTAATTGCAAAATCCCTTATGCCACAGGTAAACAAAAGAGTTTGTTTATATTTAGTTTGTCAACAAATGTTGATATGAACAATAAAATACTTTCATCTTTTAACTACATATAATGGTCTTGTGTAGTTCAGATTTGATTAGCTGTCCAGCACAAGAAAACTTGTTACCTCCTTTCCTGTTCTACGTTCCTACAACATTTCCCCTGAGCCAAATGCAACAGTGTTAAGTTTGTATTGCCATTGTGTTGCACAGCCCAAGACGATAACCTAGCTTATTTTAAGATACACATCACTGGCTGAATTTTTAAGAAGGTAATTTAATTTTAAGGGAAGTTTGGGGCTGCGAGTTATTGGCTCACAGAGACTGTTAAGATTTAAGTCTTGTTCCCCCTTTCTCTTATATATAAATAAAATGTAAAAAAAAATCCCATAAAGTAAAAAAAAAAAAAAAAACAGTTTGAACCAAGTACGAAATAGTTTGTGGTTTTTAGGCCACGTGTATTAGCATTCGTCTGTATGCTACTACAATTTTGGTTGTTTTTCAGAATACTTAAATGAATAAGTTAAAAAGAGCAGCATTTATTTCATAAAGGAACAAATGTATTTGGTCGAGTCAGCATCCTTATAAATAAATCGAATTGAGTGGTTTTTTATAGTGAAAATTAACCAAACTGAACGGAATAGGAAGCAGCAAGCTTTGATGTACCTAAAGCATATTGGCAATGTCATTCATATGCTGTGCTTGACTTTCTCTGAAACCAAAACCTTTAACTTTTAAAGGTTAACCTTTAACTGAAACCAAAACCTTTAAAACCTTTAACTTCACATGGGTCTGTATTTCATGTTGGAATGTATGGAAAGCCCATACTGAAAGTATTATTGTTATACTTAGAGTCAAATGTATGTAAATGTAAATGCTTAGAACCTTGGCTGACCTTTCCAACACATATTGGCAGATTATTCCAGGGAAGAAGTATGCAACCCGTGTGGCCCCCAACCATCTGAACGTCTACATTAACCTGGCAAACCTAATTCGGGCGAATGACTCCCGCCTGGAGGAAGCTGACCAACTCTATAGGCAGGCCATCAGCATGAGACCGGACTTCAAGCAAGCCTACATCAGTCGGCAAGTCTCCATTCGTGCTGACAGGGTCAAAAATGTGTTTGTATGCTTGAGTGCTTGCTGACATGGCCAACTGAAACTGAATGAGTTACAGTATAGACAGTATTTCTTGATGAGGTTATTGAGAGTCATGTTTTTTGTAGCTCATGTATACTCTGGATGACTTTCAAGAGATACAGTTGAAAAGAATTAAGCACCCGTGTTATACATTTTAACATCCAACATGACCTATTTTGCTATCCGTAAGAAAACATTTCCCATAGATGTGCACTGAAATCGCACGCCATAGTAGGAGAGTATCGGGGTGTTCTTTGTTTTTGTTACATTTTGCGACAAGTGAAAATTAACTTGGCCTTCACACTTTGTGATTTCTCTCTACATGTCTCATCCTGTTAATGAAATGTTGATCAGATAAGCTATTGAAAGTGGATTTACTGGAATGCCTTGGTTCTCATGAGCGTCAGGACTTTTCTCAGCCACACTATGAAAAGAGTACAAAGAAAACCAAAGAAAAAAATCTAAACTAAAACCTTTGTTTTACTCAAACTATTTGCTAAGAAAATAGTGCTCAAAGAAACTGATCTTTCTTGTTGTACATGTGTGTTAGATTTCTGAGATGTCCTGTGAGAGGTATTCCAAAAATGTCTTTTTGTTTCTCTCAAAACTCAGAGGGGAGCTTCTGCTGAAAATGAACAAGCCCAGTGAAGCGAAGGACGCCTACCTACGAGCGCTGGAGCTGGACCACACCAATGCAGACCTCTGGTACAATCTGGCAATTGTCAATATTGAGATGAAAGACCCTTCAGAGGCTCTGAGAAACTTTAATCGAGCTCTGGACCTGAATCCACGGCACAAACTGGCACTCTTCAACTCGGCGCTTCTCATGCAAGAGTCAGGTGTGTGGGCAATGGCAATTCTAACCAAGCAATGATATTTGCTCTGTCACAATTCCTAGTGAGCTGCCTACATAGGCTGCTGCTTTCTAAGCACCCTAACATCATAAAACACCATAAGCAACTTGGGATGCTCTGCAAGAGCAGCAATTTTGAATGGCACGCATGGCACTCAACTTTTTTCAAATTTATTTATAGTCAACATTACTCTTACTTTATTCACTATCTTGAAGTCTTTGGTTGGCTTGTCCATGAAATATGCATGCTATGATGCCTTCAAATTTGACTATGCATCTTTGGCTATGAGACAAGCCAATTGCATTGAAAGTGTGCCACTGATGCCTTAAAATCTGTACCACATACCACCTGTTTATGCAGCTCACTAGATTCTTGGAAAATAATGTTGCAAAATACACTCCCTAAATTTTAGATTTATCAGATTTTCATAAGAACATTGAGTCCATTACAAGAAACTATGTGAAAGCGACAGTTTGCTAGCTAATGTTTGATTCACGTGAGGTTAGACGTCAGGAGCGTAAGCCAAGTTATTAACCTATGGATTCTTTGCGTGCCACCTCAAGGTAAGGCAGCAACCTCTCACCTAATTCGGTGTTCTCATGCCTAAGAATGTTAGCGTTTGATCCAAAAGCAATACGTTTAAATTGAATATGACTCATTGACCCTAAGTTTGAGTTTTATGCCATTTTTTTCTCTCTTAGCTTTGAATAGCAGGAAAGACTGATGGATTCTTGCAGTTTGAGTGAGGCATTAGTTTGTCATTTTTCTGAGATTAGCACTCCTACGCTGCCGCAATGTAAATACTACGAATACAACGGCTCTATTTGCACATGGTTTTAGGCCTGTTGTACAGACTGTTTAATCATGTGACTGAGGAAACATTTCGTGATCAATTCACCGGCCTGCTTGACACAACTGTTATTCTTTCATTTGGTTTTGTAGTTGTGCCCATCCATATTGGTTTTCAAATAAAAGCAAGTTTGCTTTCCATGGTTTTCCCAAATTTGGCCTGTGGTAGTTATTCTGAATAGTGTTCAAGGGGTGATAAAAAGCTGACCGACACTCCTTGCCCTTGTTCTAACCCTGTCATTGCAACATAGGATGGTGAAGAACGTAGATCTTGTTACGAAGTCAAATAACAGGCAAAATATTAGAGATAACAGTGTCAGGCTTTTGAGCATAAAGAAAAACAAAACAAAGAAAAAAAACTAATTAATGTGGGTAACCTATGTTATTGGATATGCAATGCTTTAATTAATTTGACTTTAGCTGTTTAAAAGATTTACAGCACAATGGCATCTGGTGACCGTACTCTCGTGCCATTTGTTTTTGGGTTGGGTTGCTTTATTACGATACTAAAATTAAAAGGAAAAACCTTCTTTCCCACATTCACTTTCATTGTGTGCAAATGTTTTTACAATATGGTATGAATAATTTTTGTGTTCTACTAAAAAAAAAAAAAAAAAGAAAGAAAGGATGAATCAAGAGGGAAGAGATGGATGAGAAGACTGAATTCTCGTCTGACTTCTCCTTAATTGTTTAGCAATTTGACTTCATTTAATTGCATCTCATAATGCTCTTCTTTAACAGGTGAGGCAAAATTTCGTCCAGAGGCAAACCGCCGCTTTCTCACCTATGTGAAAGAAGAGCCAGATGATGCTAACGGCTACTTCAACCTGGGCATGCTGGCAATGGATGCTAACGAAAACGAAGAGGCCGAGCGCTGGATGCGGGAGGCCATTCGACTGCAACCCGGGTTCCGTAGCGCTTTGTTTAACCTGGCCCTGCTCTACTCTCAGTCGCAACGTGAACTAGATGCTATCCCTGTGCTTGAGGAGCTGCTGCGGTATCACCCGGAGCACGTCAAAGGCCTCATCCTCAAGGGAGACATCCTCATGAACCACCGCAAGGATACTCGTGGCGCCAAGGCCTGTTTTGAACGCATATTGAACATGGACCCCAGCAACGTGCAGGCCAAGCATAACCTCTGTGTGGTGTACTTCGAAGAACGGGAGCTCCAGCGTGCTGAAGGGTGTCTGGTGGAAACTCTTGCCATGGCCCCGCACGAAGAGTACATCCGGCGGCACCTCGCCATCGTACGCAACAAAATGGCCGCCATGAGCGCCGCGGGCCAGCCGATTGCACCGACAGAGGGTGGTAGTGCATCAGACAAGCAGCAAGAACAACAACAACAACAGGACAAACAGGAGGAGGAGGAGGAAGGGCGGGGAGTTGCCTCGGGAGCAGGGGAGGGGGCCAGGAAAGAGAAGAATTTCAGGAAATCCTCCCCCAAAGAAAGCGTCAGCAGCCAGGGCCATGGCCAATCAAAGAAGCTGGAAGCGGGCCAGCCTGACAAGCGGACTAAGAGCAAATCCACAAAAGAGATTAAAGATATAGAAAAGAAAAGGGCGGCTGCCTTGAAGAGACTGGAGGAGATTGAACGCATATTAAGCAGCGATTAACCTTGTTTATCAACCACCACGCTATTTTTATATATAACTATTTAAAGTGCAAGAATGAGACTCTTCAGTTTATTTTTTTTTTTTTTTTAAAAGGAGACCTTGATTATGCATGTTTTGTGGGGCTTTTGTTTGATTGTTTTGTGTCTTTTATATATTGTGTGGTATACCTCCTTTTCCCACAGCTTTAATTATGTAAAGCTGTTTGGCTGAAAAGGGGAACTAGGTGTGCACTCACAACATGCGCTGAAAAAGCACAAAATTAGGTACTTTTTTTTTTAAAAAAACGTATCCCTACTAAAAAAAACTGTATTTTACCATATCATTTATTTATGATTGTCTTTATTTGAGTCACTGGATTAGTTTTTGTCACTTTAGTGTTTTAATTTACCTTACCACTGGCAAGTATTACTCCTAATCACAAATAAAATGTTTGTAATATCGACCAGCCCGTTTTTATAGCAGGGCTACTGGGTGGACCGCCACATGGCTGTTGTAGTTTAGCTCAGACCCCTCTCCCTGTTTGCATGACATCACCGCACTTCCTCCAATTCACCGCTGCCGTTTGTTCATGTGTCATTATTGCTGGGTTTTTTGTAAGTTTTAACACCAAACTGTGTCAGCGTTTAATTATATCCTCTGACATAATCTCATTCTGTATTAAGATCACCTCCCTTCTCCAGACCTCTTTTTGCAGGCTTCTGGGATTTTTCTGTATGGCTCACACTGATTTCACAGATATTCACAGCAGACTTTTTCTTTTTCATGCTTTTTCTTTGGAGTTTTTCCCACTCTGTTACTTGTTCTCCCCAGAAAGATCTTTCCGTAACATTATAATCAGACTATAAGCGGAAAAAACCTTTTGAAACATTAAAGGAATAATTTGCCCAAAACTAAACATCTGTCATCGGTTACTAACCCTCATGTCATTCAAAACCTGTATGATTGACTACTTCTGTGGAACACAGGATATTTTTTATTCCAATGTAGTTTTACATGATGCCAAAGTGTGATATGACTTTTATGCTACATGATAGTTTGTCCGGCTAACAAAATCAAATTTGTTTGTCATTGAAATCTTGACTTAAGCTCAGTAATGACTCATTATTATGGAACTAATCTTTTCAATGTGGTTGAGCTAGTTCTCTAAATGTTTTGTTTCTGAATCAGTATGATTTGCTGATTTAGCAAATTCAGTTGTAGGCGAAATTTTTATGAATGACATTAATTTGGGCGTTTATCTCATGCAGAGTTACCAAACGACTTCAAAACAACTACAAACTTTTTTTTTTTTTTTAATTCTAGTCTACATTCATTACAGTTGCTTTGACAGGAATGAACAACACAGTTCTGAAATGCCTTTTATATGTGTTTGGAGTAACATGGGGGTGAGTAAATGACAGGATTGAGTGAAGTGGCCATTTAATATGGTGAACATCACAGCATAGACCATCATTTTTTGTGGGTTTTTCTTCGTATTTGGAAAGAGTAAATCACTCATTTCCATAGCCAAGATTACACGCCAGTATGTTACTTCAGTATTTTAATGTGCTGCAGATGAAATTTTCATGTTCAGCTTACATTCGAGTTGGGCATATTGTTTCATGTCAATGCCGAAACAACTATGTGCTCTTGCTGGAATGCTGTCACCGCTTTACTGTTTACCTTGAAGGCTTGCTCTGGAATACCTTCTTCTATCACCTCTGACCTTTCTGAGGATCTGAACAAGGAAAAGGGGTACTTGAGCGCTCACCGATGTGTCAAAACAGATTCCTCAAAGGCTTTGAGAGTGCATTTCCATATATTCTACAACACTAGTGGTGTTAACACTAATGTGGGGCACATATGATGTTATTTTGTTGCGTTAAAGTAATAAAGCCACTTAAAGTAGCAAAACTGTCTGAATAAGTAGCAGACTCCTAGTTCACAGTGGTATTGGCTGCTTTGCCAGTCGAGTTGTTTACTCATAAAACTTAAGCACGAAACCTGAATCACTATAGTTGTTTGCAACATCTGTACATCTAAAAGGTTTTATTTTTTTTTTTCATATTTTATGGTTAGATTGATAGACTGAAGACAGATTTACATCGATGTATCATATTAACCCTCAAATGTATAGTGTTGGGAGTTTATTTCCTACTAAATCTTCTCACTCAGCTGTGTCATATTTCCCTCAGCTCAGCCTGAATCTTAATAATGTCTTGGGTCTCTTTCCTGTTACTTTTTCTTTCATGTTTACACATGCTGTGCTTTTACTTTAAATGCAGTTTGCTCCTTGATTTATGGTATTTACCTTTTTATTTTGATGAAATAATGTTTTGAATTATGAGTGGTGGAGGGAACTACGGTTTTCCAATAAAAATAACTTGCATCAATATCTCATAAATGCCACTTTTTAAAGCGTTCTGGCGACTGCAATCAAGCTTGAAGTCGCCAGGACAGACGTGATCAATTTTCAATCTGCAAAATCCGCGAGGTCCAAGATTACTCACCCACACGTGCTGCCCAAAAACTGAAACTGTCATCTTTTTTTCCTTGTTGTCAAGGCCTCGGGTTTCCGCCGCGAGCTTGTGTTGCAATAGCGTTTGCTGTAATGTGATATGTGCGTAATGAAGCACGCTGCAAACAAGTGGCACTTTGTTGTATTTGTTGAACAATTTGGCATGATACTGATCTTGGTAATTAACAAATCTTTGTGTAACCCATTAACCCGAGCTGCCGGATTTTTGTGGAATTAAGCTTATGCTAAGAGTGGAAGAGCCCATAACTGGGATTTGTTGGAAAACAGTGAGATCCGTCGCAAACGTAATTATACGCAGTATCTGGCAGGCGGAGGAGAATAAACCACAGGAACTTGAGCTTTAAATGGTCTGCAGTGCTCCCAGTTCAAGAAACAAGATTGTCATCACATTGACATTTGATCACACAAGATGTTTAACATGATTATGCTTTTAGTCCATGTGAGAGCACGATTTATATTATTGGATTAAAGGCTCAATGACTCTTTTGTAGCGGTAATGCCTGATTACATTTTAAATGGCCATGTCTGTGGTTTGGGAATTCATGAACTGGTCCATGCCCTGTGGAAGGGGAATGGAAATTAGCTGTTTGAGGTGATATATCATGGAAAGCGGTCAGGCTAAGTCCATGACCAGCGTTGTTAAGCTTTTGTGCCGTTATAAAACCTGCAGTGTTTACTTTAATTATGATGATTTCTTTTTAGCTCTTTATTGCCTGCTGGTCACAGGCAGACCTCTCTCTCTTATTTTCACCAGCTATAAAGTGGTTTCAAGTCTGTTATTTCAGTTTTTACTGTAGTGCGTCAGTTTACATTTCTAAGCATTCGTTTCGCCATTAAGTTTTCTGGAGTCTGACCACAGCCAGTACTTCACACAGCGATCATCATCGGGTCTGTCTGGAATGACATGAAGAAACGGAACAAACGGTGACTAAATCCAGAAGATCTGTGCCAATGTCTCCAAGATGCTTCAGGAGACCTACCTGCAATATGCATTGTTAAAGGCTTTAGAGTCTAAATAAGAGGCAACCTTAGAGCTGGCTTTCTCAATATTCAGATGGTTTTGCACCCTCACATTTCAGATTTTCAAGTGGTTGTATCTTGGCCAAATAATGTCTCATGCTAACAAAACTACACGTCGATGGAAAGCTTATTTACCCAAATCCCAATTCAAAAAACAAACAAAAAAAAGAATACTTAATAGCGAATAGTGTTCCCTAATCTTACCAAAAAAAAAAAAAAAAATGCATTTTTATTATACGTTTAAATATTTATAACGCAGTAGTACTTGCGTGTAACTATCTACGTGTATAATGTGTGCATGTACAGTCAGTTTTATATTTTTTTATATAATTATTAATATTAAAATTGGAATAAAACAGTTGACAGCACTGAAGCAGACTGTGAATGACTGGATCATGTCACTGTCAGTAAAAGATTAGTTACCTTTACAAATGAATCTTCCCTGGGATGAGAATGTGAAAGGTATTGTGTGAACATGGTTTGTGAGCTTGTCATCTTGTGGTGATGAACCTCCTACCTACCCCAGGGGCACCAATGTGCTCAAAGTTAGGTATGATCCTGCTCTTTTTTTTTTTTTTTTTGGCAAATGACACCAGTCTGACTGCATAGCCCATTCAGTCGCAACTTGCTTTTACGCATTACTTTTTCTAATGTGTTTCTTGCAACTTGGTCATCTTGTTCTGTTTCTTAGTTTCTCACACATGTCATTTGACAATGCGAGCATATGAATCAGAGTTCAATTAAATACTTTACACATGCGTCAGCTCAAATGAGTCAAATCCTTTGTGTTCAGAATAATTAGATACGGTTAAGCAACGTTCCTTTTTTACAAATAGGAAGTATGCTGGCGAACACGGGTTTATCAGGCCCCCCAGGCACACGGTGCTATTCAGAATCACAGAGTAAATATTTAAGGAAAAACTGTTGTTTAACAAATGTATTATTAGATTAATATGGACAAGAATTGTATACATTGAAACATGATTCACATTTTCAAATAAGCGAAAAACAACACGTGAAAGAAAATCAGGCCTGCATCTTGTAAGTGAGGTTAAGTTTTGTAAAAGCCATGCTTGCTCATCTTTGTGGAATGAATGTACACGAGTCAAGACGTGGTGAATATAAATCGTTATCTGTAGGGATTTCCATATTTATGCTTTTAATCAGAACAAATGTGTCTGGGTCTGCTATGTGAAAGCTTGTTATATTTTATATCTGTTCATGTTTAAATTTGACAAAACAGAGAGATGCTTTATGAGAGGATGTTTCAAGAGGGTTTTATATGGAAACACAAGACATTTGTTGATCTAAAATATATCTTTGAACAGAGGAAGTCTGTATTCATCTGCCAATAAGTTGTAAACCACCATTATTCTAATGACAGCAGCAATGTGACATTTGGGAACCATAGGAATGAGAAACATAATCATTAACATAATCCCTTTTGTTTTTTTTTTTTGTGTGTGTGGTTTATTGTCCCTTAAAAATTTTAATCCATGAATTTGAATCCAAAATATAAAGATTTTCATTCAATAAAAATGATTTATTTGTAAATAACTGAAGGTTAAATTTCAGGGCAATAAAATCAGAATATGAGCTTTGTAACACTAAATTGGCTGATGTATCATAAACACTACTAACTTGGCATCATGGCTTATTTAATTTTTCCCCCCACAAAATTATGCATCTTGTCTTTTCTATTCACTCAAAATAATAAATGGCATAGTTGCTAAAGAACACATTTATTGCTTTGGACAGAAGTACCACTATTGTATCCAAATATTGAAACAGGCTTGTTATAAAAAATGTGTCATTTTAATATACGTAGGTATGATATGAACACATTTGCACTACATTCCACCTTCAGATATGATTTTAATCATGCAATGAAGCTTGTGGTTATTATGGGCAGACATGCTAAAGAAATAAAATGTTAGAGTAATAGTTTACCCTAAATTGAACATTCTGTCATTATTAAGTTGCCCTTATTTTACTTTTGGATATGAAAAACAAAAAGATATTTTCGAAGATCTCTGAAGCCGGAAAAAAGCTTTACATAAAAGCATCTGCTAAATAAATGTTAACCTTTTTTTTTTTTTTTCATAACTGCTGAGAATTTTGCTTTGCATCACAGGAACAAAATTACATTTCAAAATATTTGTAATTTTCCACAATATTACTGAATTTTAAATTAAATAATTGCAGCCTTGGGGAGCAAAAGAGACTTAAATAACTGACCCCAAGTTGAATTGTGGTTTGAACCGTGCTGTAAGCTACAGAAAATATGAAATGTTCTGTAGGACACTAAAACAAAAGGACAAATGATAAGTTAACAGCTTAATCGTGAAGCCATTGTCTTGCTAAAGTTAGCGTCACTTGCCGAGGAGCCACGATGGCGATTTCCTGCATTTGATCTGGAAGTGGCTATTTTAAGATCAAGTGGTCACTGGTCCTCTCATATAAACATTGACGCAAAGTCCTCAGCCAAAACAATTGTGGGAATTCCCAGGGTATATGCAGACAGTCTTGGCTCATAGTGTTCTCCTGCTGAGTTTAACTTCTCAGCTGTACAACAGCTGGACATGAGTAGTCGGCAACAGGAAGGCGGCTACTGAAGCCGAGGTGCTAAAGTGTTGAAGTTGACCCCAACCGCAGATTAAGAGTTAAAGCCTTGAGCTCTCATGATCCATCAACTCTCACTTGCGTGCATATGGGTTTTTATGATTAATCACGTCAGTACCTCAGTATTGTTTAACTCTTAAAGATAACTCTGTACTCCCAGGTTTCCAGGGAAATCCTGCCATGTGATGGATCTAGATTGTGTAATCTGGAAGATATATCAAGTCTGAATCAACTGCTCCAGAACATTCAGAAGGATTTGAAATAATAGACTAGACTAAGCAAAACCTTTATCACATTTTTAAAAGGCAAAAAAAATAAAATACCCCCCTAAGTGTTTTCTCTGGTCAGGGTTATTATTTTAACTATTTTAACATAAAAAAAAAAATTACACTTGAAAGTACTTGAAAAATAGTTGCTGTAAAACATTTAGATGCTATGTGCCCTATTTTGCTATGTAAGCCTTTCTATTGTTTAAGCAGAAAGTCAAAATCCCTTATGACTCGGCTTAAGCGATTTCACAGACTGGTGCTTGCTATATATAGCGTTAACTGATGTTTTTATTTTTTATAAATTCCTGGAATGTCATAAGTCTGTGATGAATCTGGGATTCAAATAGCATAGAAATGTGAAGCATATCTGAAGAAATACTACGGGTTACCTAAAGCTCTATGGAGGGTATTTATGACATGCTGTCAATTATGACTATAATCAATAATGACTATAATAATGATTTTGATCTGTACCTCCGTTTGTGAAAGCAAGTAAAATGTATTTAAAATTAATTTACATCATCTTTCACAAGTAGTGTTTGTTCCATATAAATCTCTTTCTCACTCCTGATTCCAGAAAAGATAAGAACTGTGCTGGAACTTGTCGATAACCTTCAGTGAGTTCTTCTACATCCACAGTTTTAGTCATCCCTCCTGTCACCGCTCCCTCACCAGTTACCGTCAGCACTTCTTCATCTACAATCAACTCTAGTCCCATGGCCTGTCCAGCGGCCTACTCTGGCTTGGCGGAGGAGTGCAATGGATTCCTTTTACTGTGGTTGGTAAGGCATGATACCATCCTCTCTTGGGAGACTGGAGAAGCCAGTCATCCAATATGTTTTTCCTGTTTGCCGTTAACTGTTCCTTAAAGTCTACAGATCAATTCTACTTCCATTATGGACTAGTCAACACAGCATTCTTCAAGGATTTTATGAATGAGGTACTCCGAGACTTTCTCCACAAATTCGTCATTGTGTATATTGATGACATATTGATCTACTCCAATAGTCTGATGGAACACAAAGGACACGTTACGGAGGTTCTCCAGAGGCTACGTGAATACCAGATATTCTTTAAAGCCAACAAATACTCCTTTCATCTCCCCTCAGTACAGTTTCTGGGGTACGTCATCAACGCCAAGTCCTTGTGGATGGATGAGGGAAAAGTTGAAGCAATCACCTCCTGGCCAGAACTGGATTTGCTAATTTCTACATTTGCTTCATCAATAACTGTAGAATCATCTCCAGTCCTTTGACATAAAAGGACAAGGCAAGCACAAGTCTCTGTCCTGGATTCCAGCAGCATCCCAAACTTTTGCCACACTGAAATAAGCATTTACAAATGCATCGCTTCTTGTACACCCCGATCCCGTGCTCCCCTTCCTCATACAGGTTGACGCATCCACTACCGAGGTAGGAGCCATATTTTTCCAGCAGCAGAAACCAATCTACTCAATCCATGTACCTCTCCAGGAAGCTCAGTGCACGTATGGATTGCGCCATGTCCAAGAGTCTGCGACACTTACCAGCTGGTAAGCCATGTTCCAATCCAGAATTGCCCCTGGTCACACCCAGAAGTGGACTTACAGATCTACTGCCCTCTGAAGGAAACACTTGCATCCTAGTAATCAGGGATAGATTCTCTAAATTCTGCCATTTATTACACCTCAAAGGTTTACCCACTGCCCTGGAAACAGCAGAACTGTATTTTGGTTGTTCAGACTCCCTGAAGACATTGTATCGGACTGTAGACCCCAGTTTATATACAGTGTGTGGAATGCATTCTTTTCTCTCCTAGGTGTGACCATCAGCCTCTGCTCAGCATATCATCCCCAAACTAACAGACAGATGGAGAGGAAAATCCAGCAGGTGGGGCGATTCCTTCGTATCTTCTGCCATGGTCACCAGAACTCCTGGAACCAGTTCTTAGGCTGGGCCGAGTACGCACAGAATTCCCTTCAACAACCGGTACATGTTGCACTCCCTTCCAGTGTATACATGGTTTCCAGCCCCCTCAGATTACCCGGCAGTCGACTACTGGTTCCGGGAAAGCAAGAGAGTCTGGAACAAAGCTCACAATCATCTCCAAAAGGGCAGTGCGCAGTGCTTTTAAACCTGAAGGTATGGCTCTCCACACGGGAAATTTGCCTGCGCCTACCCTGCAAGAAATTAAGTCCCAGGTTTGTTGGCCCCTTTCCCATTCTGGAACAGGTAAACCCAGTATCATATAAGCTCCAACTCCCTACTCAATATGGCATTCACCCCACATTCCATGTTTCCCTACTCAACCAAATGTCATGGATCTGGGTGGTAGCAGAACCTGGCAATCACATCAATCTCCATCACCTGAGTTATGTTATGAATAACGGTAAAAAGATTTGCTGACAATTTTGACACGTGTAGTATTTTTTTTAATCTATAGAAAACATTTTAAAAATATGTTCACTCATATGTAAATTGTTGCAAGCTTATTTCAAAATATTACATCAAAAGATCAAAATCATTGGCTAATAGATTGATTTACAAGTACGTGTCCTTGGAGCAACACCCTTGTTAATCCTGGAAAAAAAAAAAAATTCTTATCAATCATTTAGAACTGAGACATAACCTTTCAGAAAATATCTATTTTAGGTGCTTCCCCTTGTTAATCAGCTATCACTTCACAGTGTTTTTTGGAATAAATTATGGGTAGGGGTAGGTTTAGGGGTAGGTACAGGGTTAAGACTATATTTTTAGACAGTAATGTTGATCCAGAAACATGTATTTCTTGGCAAAATGATGACGACCTTTAATAAACCCAAGTCACAAAAGAAATCAGGACAGAAGTAGATAAAAGTTGACAGAAGAGATGGATTGAAACACCATATGTGAACAGGAATGCGTCTCCCTCATCCACTTGTGATTTGTTCAACCAAAACGCATCTTCGTACAAGTTGAAAACAGGGCCAGAGAGACTGCTCAGATGAAGAATACTGGCAGGCAAATAGGTCCTGTCAGCACAGCCCCTATCTTGTTGATATTGTCAATTATTATTATAATTTAAAATAATCAATGTTGAAAACAAACAATAATTTTTCTTGAAACTAATAGATGTTTTTTTCAGGAATCTGACAAACATCTTTTGTAACATTATCGGTCAATTTAATATGTCCTAAATAAAACCTAAATAAAAGTGGGTTTCCCTCAAAGCGTTGGCCATTTGTTTGAGCATCCTGCCCAGTCTGACAACAGTAATCTTGGCTCATCCAGATTTTTGGTGACCTGACCAATGGTGATGGGGCAGTGTTTAGGAAATCGGTTTAAAAAGTGTTTTTGCTTTTACATTTGAGAAAGCCAGTGTTTTATATTGGAGTTTTGTGGTTATACTTTATAAACTGACCTCTATTCCAGTGCTAGGCCATTCACTGTAGACCTCTCTAGTGAGTGCTTTGTGAAGCATGACTCACAACGAGTTTCTGTAGAGTTTTTGAACTCGGTATGAACTAACATTAAAATGTATAACCGTTACATCATGTATTTCTTTCAATTGAATAGCCTATGTTTATCTATTGTTGTTTCACAAAGCAGATGTGTGTTACTTAACTCTAAGTTGCAAATTCATTCATTAAATTTCAAACAAGTGGCACTTCATTAAAGTGAGCGTTGCTGTTATTGTTGCTGACCTGAATGCACAAGTGACTACATCAAACCATACAAATTGGTTAGCATTTGGACTAAATGACCTCTCTCACATTCAAGTGCGAAAATCCAAAGATGCGAGGGCCTTGTCGAACTCTGCAAAGTATTATTTTCCCATGAGGACCTGATTTACCCAAGAATCTGGGAACATTTTTCACAAGGACAGACTGGGTTGGGGAAAAAAAGGTCATGTGGGGTAAACAAGTTTGGGGTGTGTCTTCAGTGAATGACACACCCCATGCTCATACAATCTTATGACTTGTGAGCTCTGTAAGCTCTTTGATACCCTTAAAGAAGTGCTTTCTAAATTCAACCAGTGCAAGCAAATTCAACCAGTGCAAGCAAATAAAAAAAACCTTTTATTAACCTATTCATAAAACTTCAGTGAGTGTACATTCTATTGCTAATCTACTTCTGATTTAATAAAAGTACATTTAAATAAGAGGCTTATATGGTTCAATAAATATAATATAATAAATGGCCTTAAAATACATTGTTAGTATAACAATGTGTTAATAATATACAGAATACACTCAACACGGGTTTCACAGATGATCAATATGAAATCGGATTAGGCTGACACCAGTGCCTTGACATGTCAAATTCATTGTTACTATTGGTATTTTTAGCTTAATTACATGCACAAAAAGACCAGTACATTGGGTTCACTTTGATTTTATAGTGAATAGTTTACAGTAAATGGGCTAAATTGACACAAAAGAAACCTAATTATGGGCTAATTATAGACTTTTCAGCTAAAATTAAGCAGTAAGAAAAAGGTAAGAAACTGACAAGCTTTCTGAACATAATTTCCTTTCATTCAAACAGCATGACAATGGCAAGGTCATGGGTTTGATTGCCAGGGAATGTATAATTGTTAAAAGTATATGTATTGTAGGTTGCTTTGGATAAAGGTGTCTGCTTAATGCAACGTTGTTTCGACTACATTCTCTTATTTTATTAGAAAGTGTGCGAGTTTCATGCCCTGGACCCTGCACCTTATAAAATGCATTTCTGGTGTGCATTTTTTTGATCCAGCTAATTCATTTGGCATCAACTTAAAATGTGCTTTTGTTATATACTTGATTCTTGCTTATATGCCAGTGCAGTTTTATTGTGTTCTCTTGTTACCAAACACCATTTAAGCCATTTAAGACTAGATATTTGAAACCAAGATACAAAACCACAACAAAATCATAATAGCTTATCATAATAATATCATATAATCAATCATATAATAGCTAATGTTAATCATGCTAGAAACATGTTAGCATCATACTAATGTTAAAACAAGTTAAAAACACTAACCATGCTAACAGGCTTTCTATCAATATGACAATTATGCCATAAACATGTTAGCCATGTGAAAATTATGCTAAAACATGTCAGAGCATTCTAACAATGTGTTAAAATTGATAATCAATCCTAGGGCTGCACAATTAAGGATGCCTGTTGTTTTTTTTTCTAAATGTTATCTAAAGGGTTTTTCCATCGTTTTAATTTTAGCTTTAGTATAACATTATAATGCCATTCATAATTTCTCTTTTACTTTTCTTAGTTAACGAATAAACTAATCAAATACTATAGAAATACTATAGAAAAAGCAAAAAAGGTTTTTCAGAGTGTTATGTTCATGTAAAAATATATTGTATAATTGTAATTGAACATCGTTCAGTGTAAATTGTGATAATAATTGCAATTACAATTTCAAGAGAGTAATCAACAATTATGATTTTGCCATCTTTTATAAATGTAACAGACCTCAGGGCAAATATCCTTGAAGCAATCAGCCCCAGTTAACTCTCACTTTGTGAGAAAAAAAAAGAAAAAACACTATTTTCAATTTTTGGGCTACAGGGAAACTATAGCAGGCCACAGTTGGCAAGTAAATGTGAAATGTATGCATTCCTGAAGCTCTTGAATAAGACAGTTTAACATAAACTTGCCATATCTAAAAAAAGATGCAGTCAGGTTTCGTCAAAGGGGTCAGGGGTGAGGAGCCAGACGACAGCCCTTGTCGGTTTGAAGATGTTAAAAAGGTCCTGCAGACAGTTGGGTGATAGGAAATCAAAGTGGACTGCTTTACCCGCAGATACTGAACAATCCTCAAGCGAGGAGGAAAAAGAAGAGTAAGATAAAGAACATGCACGGTAAAAAAAAATGTAGGGTTTGAAGAAAATACTTATTTTAGTGTTTCTGCATACGATCGTGTTTAATTCAATGTTTGCTTGAAATGTTTTTATTATAAAAAAAAAAAAAAACAACTTCTATTTTGCGTTTCTCTACTATTGTTTTTTCTGCGTGGAAATGAAGGTGAGGTATGAAGCTGCATGAACACACTGCTAAACATCTGTTTTTGTGCTCCATGACAAGAAAGGCGGGGGTGAGTAATTGTTGACAGAATTTTCATTTATGGATAAAATGTTCTTTTAAGTACTTATTTATATTTATGTTACCCATCTACATGCCAAGAAAATGGTGGACTGCCCAAATAAGCCGTTCGAAAAAAAGGTTTGTGGCGACAGTTAAATTGTGATGGTTAGTATTATTAAAATGTATAAAACATATCTACCCAATACAGGTTTTTCTTTCTTATACGTCCCACTATTTTAACACAGTTGACAACACATATGGAATATAAACTAACTTTAAAAGCCATCTGGTTGTAAAGCTAACCATCCTTAAAGCGATTCTTCTTTAAGAGGGTATTTGTCCAGGAACTATAAAAAGGGAAAATTGTTCACTGCATACTGTGAAATATAAACATCCCCGCAAGCTGTAGCTGTCCTGGTACAGAAAATGCAATATTCTGTCCTGCACAGATTAAAAATAATAATTATAATAAACTCGAATGGCTGAGCTGGCATCTTCGGAACTTATTGTACTCCATTAAGACTGCTCCAGCTTGGTGGCTGGGCAAAAATAAATTAATTGGTTTTCCACGAATGATGTGCACTTGATATCAGCTTCATGTGATTTCATTCCACAGACAAGCAGGCACCAAAAAGACTGGAGAGAAGGCATTTATGAATGTTCTCTCATTGACATTTCAATTTACTTAACTATTGTCTGGCAGGCAAGAGAGGTTTTGAGAGTTTATTCTTATTATTTACTCAGTAATACTCATAGTATTATTCCTGTCATGCCGAGTTAATAATGTTAGCTAAAACAATCACATAATTCTAAATGTGTTTTCTGAAGACCAGTATTTGGTGAGGGGTTTGCAAGAGTACGTAAGGGAATGTGCTGCTTGCTTTTGCTATGCGTCCAGCGCGGTTTTATTAAACGTACTACTTATCCAATAACTAACTTAAAAGTACAAAAAGCGCTGTTCTCAGTGCCTACCCACGACTAATAGGAAACACGGACATCAGTTTCAATTTTGTGCATGATTTGCTGTGTTAATCATATTTACTTTGTTTCTAAACCATTTTTATGCCAAACAGCCATCCAAATGTTTCACTTTAAGCCCTTCTAATGATACAAAATGACAAATAACATCTGACCAAATACAATGTGATCACTGTGTGCGTGTTCGCATGATAACCAGCCTCACAATTGCATCATAGGTAGGGGTTTAGGTGCAAAAAAAAAAAAAAAAATCTGATTTTAGACAGAATATGTTCATAAACATATGCACAAATTATTTACGTGTATTCGTTCTTAATGTTATCGATTTATCGTTTATTAATCTCTTATGGAAAAGTACGTTTGAGAGCAATGTCGGTTTCATCTCAGTGCTGTATAAGAGAAACAATAGAATGCAAAATTATTTTCTGTTTTTTTTTTAAGCTCAATTTCAGAGGCTCATTTCTCAGTTTTAAGTGCAGTTCTTTGCTTTTTAAAGCGAGCACTTTCACAGTGATACAGATCTGTCAGAGAGGGAGTTCAGTGTCCTTGTGCTTTTGTTTTTATTTCATCGCCAAAATTCAACATCGTATCTTATTAGTGATTGACTTAAGGGCTTTTTGCTGTAATGTGGGTAAACATTGCTTAATATCTATCAGCAGATACATCTGTTATGTGGATGCATGTTGAGTTCATACAAGTAATGCTTTAGGGTGACTGGCCTGAGGCTTCAGCTCCCACATGTTGTTGTTGTTGTTGTTATCTCATATAAACCCAGTTTAGTACTAAGATTGGAAACGAAGTCGATTTTCTGTCAGGTACAATCATAAGCTTAAAGATCAAAAAGATACTTAACTCTCCATGAAGGACTGTAAACAAGTTATTGCATGTCTGCCTAAAAAAAAAAAAAAAAAAATGTGTTTGCATACCATTGTTAAAGTTTATCAGGCATGCAGTCCAGCTGGTGTGAAGTTGCTACATCATTACGTCTGTGACAAAGACCATTGAACCCGTCAAATTTTATGGTTATTTTACTAAAGTGCTGAAAGGGAATTCCAATTTTGCAGTTATTCTTTCTGTGTTGAAATTGACCCTGTTAGACATATTGTAATAAAATGGCAAACGATTTGAATGCTCAACATAAGAAACTGAAGATTACTTATGTCTTGAGATACGACACGAGTCACGTTCATTAAAGAGAAATAATCCTATCCATGGGCCGCTTCTTTCAGTCAGGGTTTATATGGTTTTACATTTCTCTAATATTCACAAAAAAACAAAAACGCTTAAGACACTTATAAAAAGTAGCGTGCGCATTGTGTGCAGCTACTCTGATTTTCATGGAAATGCTGTTTGATAGACTCAACTGGTATTGTCATTCAAAATGTGTGTTGTTGCAATTTACTGACAAATAGTGTCTTTGATAATTATTTTCAATAATTCGACTCACCTTCACGTTTCAGCAAAATTCCAGTTTTGATGACATTTTCCTGTTGAATACAAAAATGAGGATCATCAAAATGTCTTTTTTTCATAGCTGTCACTGATATTTCGGTTGAATTTTACACTTATAAACGCACATAAATGATTAAAATATGTAATAATAGTAAATAAAAAAACATACAAATCAAATGCATAAATAATTTAGCTTAATAAATGCCCGTCTCTTAAACTCATCAAGGCTGCATTTAATCAAAAATACAGTAAATTTTATTATTATTATAGTTTTGTACCATATTTTAATGTGTGTAAGGTATTTCTGTGATGGCAAAGCTGACTATTCAGCGGTCATTTCTTTAGTGTCACATGATCCTTAAGAAATAATACACTGATACTTACAAGGATGTTTCAAATATAACATGAAAATATGCATTTAAAAAATATGTACTAAACTATGATGTAAAATGAAGTAATGATCCAAACAGCTTATGTTTTGGACAATATAGGATATCCTTGGTTATATGCACATTTTGCTGAAAAGGTTTTGTTTGTTTGTTTGTTTTAAATACTCCTATTAAGAGGGATTAATTGATACATTCTCACCAGCCTGTCACATTCTGTTTATTAGGTACTTGCAAGCGCATGTGTTAGGGTGCGGCAGCAAGTAAAAAGAAAGGATTTAACAAACCAAATGCCAATCAAAAGTGTAATGTATTACTTCGACTTGGCAAAACAAATATTGACAATCGAGTTTTACATATAGGTGCAACAGCCCTGGGAGAACTTTGTCGGCATACCTTTTTGCAAGCGTTTCAGCTTTGCTCAGAGCTGTTTTCCCCTTTTTATCACGAAAGATTGTGCATGGGAACGGGTCGATGAGCCGCTCTGTCATTACATTTAATTAGAAATGGTGTTTCTCTGGGTTTATGCAGAGTGTCAGCATCACAAATCTGTGCTGGCATTAAATGCCCGCTTTGGCAAATCCACACCTCCAAAACATTTTAACAGAGATCTAAAGCACATGCAAACCCTTTTGTTTTTCGCATAGGAAGCAATTCGCAGCGGTGGTTTGTTTTAAAAGGAAAAGACGTTTACAGATTTTTTTTTTTTTTTTTTTTTTTTATACATCAGGAAATTTAACATTTCAAAGGTGCCTCATTCTTCAAATATGTGGTTCAAGTGGAACTTTTTACAAAGACCTCATATTCACACTAACGAGTGAACCATTAAATGTAGGACAACGTTTCAGATGTTTGTTGTTAAAACCAAATGCAATGCTACGTGAAAGGAATTTACACTAAATGCAGTAACATATCTATGAACTCTATACCAAAAAAAAATAAGCCCTGATCTGGTTGCACACGTGATATACATATACACCCTTCATAATTAAGATAAGGTCGATAAAGATAGCATGGAGGTAACGCCATGACATTAATGTCCATTTTTGTGTTTCTTATCATTACTCATCTGTTGCTTCCTCACACAGGAGATAAATGTTCCACTTGTAATGCTAGTGATTTTTCATTTCGACAGTCTGGCAGAGGTTCTGTGTTTGGATAAACTTTAAGAGAGTCGTGTTCACTGGGTTTCTTAGCATTTAATTAAACGCTTAACCTCTAGTCACACGTTTAATTTATCATCGTCCATGTGCCACATTGACTGCGGCGCACTCTATAGAATCGCAAGTACTTGGCGGTCGACCAAACGGTAATGATATAAAAGTTCAGGTGAACTTTCAAATCTTTTTTTTTTTCCTTTGAGTTAGGTTAAGTACGTGCCAAAGAGCAACGCTCTAGCATTAAATAACCCTCGAAAATTAACAGCAGTCGAAGTTAACCGGATACGTGAGACCTGTTAATAATTATAAATAATTGTTCCGTCAGTGAAAGTGCCGGGTAGGTACGGACAAAATGATTCATGAGAACGAACGCTGCAGATTTGGAACGCAGTAACGTTCAGCGTTATTGCTTTCTTTGGTAACATCTGTTTTTTTGGGTAGTAAGGTTCTCACGCAGTATTCATTAGGTGAGCAAGCATGTTTACCTTCGTTGTAAAGTAGTTGGATCCAGCTGTTTGCACATTCAAATCGACTTAACGTTAGTTGTAACCGCTGATAATTTGCATAAAATGCGTTTAGACCGCGTTCATCAGATCTCTGCGGAGTTAAGCTCCAACCCTGATAAAACTCACCAACCTGTGATTTTCTAATTTTCCTGAAAACACTGATTAGCATGCTCGCGTGTGTTTGATTGCGGTTAAAGCTAAACTATTGGATCTCGTGGGCCAGATTTAAAGAACCCTGATGTAAGGGCTTTTACTGATTGGCTGGCTCAACTGTGCACGTGCAGCAAGATAACCAATTACAGGACAACTAATTTAAACACCTATATCGAATTTTACATCAAATGATTTCTAAATTCTGATGTAATATAATTATAAAATATAATAAAAAATTGCTCATATATAACTAACTGCAATACTAGATGTTTAGTGCAAGGGTACTGATGAAATCATCTTTATGTACAAATGGTGAATTACTATACAGATGATAGCTTAGACTATAGGTTATATATCTGTTCTTTTGGTTGAGATACGAATACTTCTGCAAGCAGGCTATATATAATAAAAAAATTCAGCCACCAGTTGAAATATCAAGATAAATCTGCTATAAGGCACAACGATAATTTGGTCCCCGTGGTTCAATTACAATATTGCACTCACTGTATCCCATATGACATATAGACCTATGTATGAAATAGATGTCTTTCATGTTATTTCTGAAAACCTCCAGGGAAAGGTGTCTTTGTATACGAGAATATGTTTTAGACATGCAGCCAAACCCTCAAGGTTATCAAGTTACTCTTTTGAAAACATTCAATGGAATAGTGTGAAAAGAATCAGCATTTCAAACAGCAGCGAACAATATGAACACCCAACAGTGCTCATTTTGATAAAAGAAAACACCTCCTTTTACACACCCTTTGTCCTTCTGGGAATTAGATTGATGTGTGGGGTTATATAATGAATTTAGAATTTTTTTGAAGCACCGAATGCATTTTACATTAATGTGGCGCACTGGATTTTTTCCTCAAGTTACACATAGCAATGATAATTGAAAAATTTTGAATTGCATTATATATTTTTCCTGCAGAGAAGAGCAAATAACTTGCCTACTTTTTAAAAGTGACTGCTAAATGCTTTGTTATTCATAGCTTGTTGTCTGTGATAAATAAACCATCCCGTTCTGTCCTAAAAAATCAGTTTCAACGCCCTTTGAGGTGCTCCAGTTTCACTCGAAATTCTTCTCGGGAAGCCTTTCAGGCCGGCATGGTACGCTTCCAGTTGTATCAGCTGGCAAAATTACTGGCAAAACAACCTTTAAGATTTTCGATCAGCAGCCAAGAATCAAGCAACCGTTCATCGCGGCATGACTCACACAGCAGCTCGACATTCACATTCATCCGACTCTGTGTTCGCCTTAGTCATATCAGCAAATCTCCGGTTACTCATCCTCGGTTTTAAGCTGAATGTCATTGAACTGGTGTAAACCTTCCTGGTCTTTATCCAATCCTTTTGAGCCACGACACAAGCGCTCCTCGGGGAGCCCGTGAGAAACGCGGTGGCGTTCGAATGCCGGGCGTGTCCACCTGCGCCCCGTGAGGTGACGCTTCACGGCCGGGGACCCCTGAGGAGAACCCGAGCCTTTCCCCTCTGACTCATTAGACCTCTCCCGTCTTCTGTCACGCCTACGCGGCAGTGTCATCTCTCCCTCCATCCCAGCTCGGCTCTGGCCTCGTCCTGAGACAGACCCCCCCTTTTGCGCTCCTTCGTTGCTTACCGAGGGGCCACGGAGATCTCCATTACAGCCTCCTGCCCAGAGACGCGGCTATTGGGAGGCGGCGGAGAAGGCCTTTCACAGGAGTATTACAGAACAGCGTCGGGCTCTGATAAGCCTCCGGTTACGGCCTCCAGGGACCCGACTCGTCCGTCTCCGCTCCCCACCTGGGGGCGAGCGCTTTCTCTCGCGGCTGCAGAAAGGGCTTTGTAAAAGGGCAAAAAGCGCGCAACACAACTCTATTGGTAGAGGCTTTTAGTAACCCTAAACCACATGACCTGTGACTAAGGTCCTGTGCCGATTCCCACCGCCGAGAAAAAACGCACACAATTTAAATTCATAAAGACCTTTGTCACACATTCAAAAGCCCTTTTTTTGTTAATGTACGTACTGTCACAGGAGAGGCTGGCATTCAGGGGGACAGGCTTATAGTGTCATCTGCCTGGGCTCTCAACCAGTGTACCAACCCACACAAACGGCGCTAATGCGATGCGAGGGGGCCGCCGAGAAGGGCAGAGGCGAGCGAGCCATAGACTGTTATGCAAAAACGCTTCCATTTTTATCTTTATTATGCATTCTGCAATCTGGGTTCAAGATTCAAGAGACGACTGAGTTTATTGTAGCGCGCCGAAACGCCTGCATATTTGCGCAGCGGGAAGCCGCTGCCCACACAAGCGCGGCAGGGAAAAATGACTGTCCATATATTCCTAACTTGCACAAATAAACAAGATCGAATTCCCCATTTTGGCGCTACTTCTATCGAAACCCTTAAATTATGCCAAACAGCGCTTGTTTCATCCGTAATAGGTTCTTAGTGTGCAATATTACCGAGTTAACAAGGAAGTGTTACCCTGCAGGGGTGTTTAAAGGGCCTGGAGGTTTCGTGCACAGCAGGTTTGCATTAGTTTAAGCTAAATACGCCACAGTAAGCAAGAAGGTAGACGGTAAAACAACTAAACTGCAGAGTTTGGCCTAAATATTATCACAGCTCCCTGATGGAATGTGATCAGTAGCTTTATGTGTAATGCATTTTCACTCTGTGGGTTTTGTATTGAGCCCAAAAACAGTTGGGGGATTAAAATGCTACACATAAAACCACCTAAAAGGATAGTTTGGCTAAAAATTAATATTTAAGCACTCTGGTGTCATTCTTAACAAGTGGGTCTACTGTTTTTGTTTTTTCTCTCCATGGAGACAATCTGTGCTAAAACAATACTGAAATACTACACGCTATGGTAAAATGTTTACATTATGGATATTCCTTGGAATAATTACATTCCAAATGTACTGTTTCAGTTAACAGGAAAGAGAATGGTATTAATTTAAATGAAATTTGAACCCTTAATCAGCCTACTCAATGTGTGGGATTGCGGCGTGTTATTTCCTAGTAAATGGAAACAAAGAAGATGAACATTCTCTTGTCATTTTCTCACCCTCATGTCCTTGTAAAGTCACGTTATTACATATTTTCTTCCGTGAGACACAAAAAGGGGATTTTAAAAAAAAAATACTCCAGTCACTTCCTGTATAATAAAAAGCAAATTAAATATTGATGAAAGTTAATTATTTGTTATTGTGGAACAGCACATGGTCATCATAAATCTGGTCAGTATGTATCAGTACACTCAAAGTCTTTTGAATTTGTACAGCGGTTTTGTGTGAGAAATGATTAGTCTATTTACTCTGTCTCACTTGAACTGAACTCGACTGAATGAATTGTTCAGAATTAACCGATTCACTGAAGAAAGGCATTCATACAAAACTTCCTTCTGCAAAAAGAAAGTTATTTGGGTTTAGATGAAGGCGAGTAGCCTACGTGAGTGAATTGTCCTTTTAAACGCATAAGTGCATTTTAAAAGGAAGTTGAAAGAAAAAAAAATAGTAAAAAGTCAAAACAAACCCACACCGCATAACTGTAATTATCATGGTTTTATTAGTTGTAATGAGAAGTAAAGCCCACCCAAGCCTTAGCAATGGTGGATAAATGTACTTTATTCACATCTCATACATATATTTGCATATATTCATATAAAATACAGAATACAGTAGACTGTCACCCAGACAATGACTGGGCCACAATTCCTTGTTTACTTTTGGCACCCTGACTGGCTTCCTGACTAGCTGTGTTCTGCAGCCTTACAAATATGATGCAGTATCCAATTGCGGCAGTTGGGACGTGCCAAATCTGAAAATCCTGGTATGGTTCCCTTGTACGTCCCTCTTATCTCAGCATCACAAAACGAAGCAACAGTGCCTTTTGACACTTCGCCAACATTCCCAGTAGTTTCAGGGCAGTGGTGGGAATTTCACTGTGGTCTGCGGTTTGTGCTTTGGGGGGTCTTAACTCCCGTTTTCAAAGGTTTTACACACTATAACATGTCAGAACGTTTCCGCATTTGAAGATTCCTATAGTGCAGCGTATGTGACACAATTACTTCACATGGAACCTTATCAGGGCACAAAGACAGACGCCGAAGGAAACTTTATTATCCTCTAGAAAGACTAGGAAAACAACTCCGGTTCAACGAGGTTCCCGAATTGAGTGTAAAAATGAATTTTGCATGTTAATAATCTGTGACCTCACAACGTAACATTACCAGCACTGTCCCGAACTACACTGAGATGGCTGAAGTGGTTTACTGTGATGGAATAAACAAATACTTACACTGACATGCCCCATCGAGAGCTTCAAAATGACTTGGATTAACTGCATGAAAACACTACAATGAGACCCATTGCTGTCAATGTTAATACGAGTTTTTGTAAACAACCACCTTAACCAGGACAAGATATTACTCACCAAACGTCAACTTCACATTACATACTGTATCTTTAAAAAAACTGTTGTGCTCTAACTAAGAAAACAAAGACTGGGCAGACAACAGGTTATTCCCCACAACACAGGATATAGATCATTACAACCAGTTGGAGAAAGCAGGGTACAAATCAAATCTGATCTCCTCTGAGTTTCGTCTCGAAATCATTAGCACTTGTCTATATGAGTCGTAGCTATCATAAATCAGTATGTACAGTTTAAGCGTAAGCCGTGTAAGACGTCAGATGTGAACATGCATAAATTGATTCGTACTCAGCAGGAGATCAAAGCCGGAACCGGATCGTGTTATGCTTTTGTTGGAAAGTCATCTGAAATGTCCTAGTGGAATTTACTTGAATATAGCTAGTGCAATATCATTATTATATAATTTCTTTCTCCGTAATAAATATATGGCTGGTTATCCAAAAAGAATCTTTACAGGGAGAGCCATGCTATGAAAAGGCACAAAAATACGAGTAGAAGCATACATGTATGTTTTCTATTACTGCTAGCGAGATCTTCAGATGGTGTCCTGTATTCGAAAAAGCCGCTTTTTGTGGTGCGAGGTGTACCGTTTTTGTTTGATGTAATACTACTTGAGTTAGTTTTGACCCATATTTGAAGGCTGACACATTTCACTCTAGTATGGCAGATTTTTTTTCTACAAGCTATAAAACTCTCATGACCGTTGACAAAAGCTGAGTCATCTTTCGAAATTAGCAGCCACCAGAAATTTCCTCATACTAAATAACTTCAAAAACACTGAAGCAGACTTCATAAAAAAGCTGTAACGCGAAACTAACTGCATAAATCATGGGTGTACTGGTACATAGCTTTAAAAATGCTTAACGGCGTCTGTCTGGTGAAGACCTATAATTGCACGTAGAATTTTGCGACTAGTATGAACAGAGGGTTTATTGTCGAAATACACAAGCGATTAAGGATTGCTGGATATGTTTTAAGGTTGAGACGATATGGTATTTGTCATCTCGATCAATATTTGATGCCATGCAGGTGTCATGTCATATTCAGAAAATAAATAAATTAAGTCCACACCACCAGTCTATAGTGACAATAAAAACAATTCACAAAGCAGATGATACAATCTGAGAACGACTTTACTGATTCAAGCACTCAAAAAACTGAAAAGGCGTCTATCTGGACACCCAGACAAAAAGAAAGAGAGAGAACAAGGATGAAGAAGGAAGGAAGGAGATGGACCAGTGCAGCTGGAGGTAGTCAATTCTTCTTTAACTCCTTTTAGATAGCCATCTGCTCTCAAGCAACAATATGGCTGCCCTCCTTCTGAACTGCGGCTCCTGCGCTCCAAAAAATGCACTTGGCTATTTGACGCCTCCAGCTGAATCCAATGCCGTGTTGCTTTCGTTCTGTTTTTCATCGAATTCCTCCTGCACAGTCTCCTTGTGGTCTCCAAGAGGAGAAGGAAGCTTTAAAGAGCATGAAGAGCGACTCTCAGAAGTTCTCAGAAGGAGCAACTGTATCTACCCCGAAGGGCTCAGCAGTGGTCGATCAGTTCGTTGCGTCTCAGGCCAGTATGCATCCTTCCTTCACAATTAGAAGTTCAGTAAGAGAATCTTTCGGAGGTGGTGCTTTTTTGATCCTGTCCGTTGTGCCGTCTGAAGGAGTGACTGCAATGTTGTTAATGAGAAACAAAATTTATGGCTGCAGCCTGAGTGAAACGGTATGCTGTAAAGTAGGTTAATACTTTTAGAACAAAGAATTTATTTACCTGCGTTGCTTAAGCTGGGGCTGGATTTACACTGCCATGATAATATTTAATCTGTTTCTAGAAAAGGAAAACAGGAAGTTGGTGTAAACCGGTGTGTTGAAACAGCTCAATGGGTAGGACAAAAATAGACCCCAAAAATATTTGAGATGCATTTCATTTTTTCAAGTTTTCAGATATTTTCATTGGAAAGCACAGCACATTATTTAGACTTGAATATTTACTTTTCAGATATCTCCACATCTAATGGGGGTATATTGGCTTCCTCTCCTGAGAAAAGGGCGGGACCTTCTTCTGGACTCCGTTCAGTTTGTGGGGCATTTCTTCTAGATTTAATCTGAATTACAAAAGGAAAAGGAAAAAGAAAAATATTAATCAAGACTGCAAGCGAAAAGGCTGTGATGTTGAAGGCTTAGCAGAATGCACCATCAAACGTACCTTCCAGACCAACAGAAACACCACCACTGCGATGAATGGAATGGCGAGCAGCGACATAAGACTGCTCTGCACAACTTTCGGAAGGAATGCCCCTACAGGAAAATGTGTTTTATTAGTTTGAAAAAGTTTCCTTGTTGAACTGTGACAGACAGCAAGATAAACTTTCAACCTTACAACCCGTATCAGAGTACATCTGTTGAACTTATCCCAAAATATGACCTGTATGACTAGAAAATTCTATTGAAAAATAAAAAAAAAAAAAAAAACGACCAGACACAATCATAGATGAACTACAATAAAAAGTAAGATTTCCTTAAAAGTAAGGAATAGAATATTTAATCTAAAGAAAAACAGCAGTATCTCTTCTTAAATTCCAGTGAAGAGACAACATCAGAAGGGTTTGAAACAACATGAGGGCAGTTAAATGGTGTATTTACTTTTGTTTTTCATTTTTGCACCAGCTATCTCTTGCATAAAGCAGTGATGACTGAAGACATTTATGTGATAACTCACCTTTTTCGGGGTCATCAGGCAAACCGTTATGTTTCTCTAGAGAAAGCCAGAAACAGAGAAGCATTAAAAGTCTCAGATAGAAACCGTTCATTGTTAGACGCTTAAAAAGTCGGACACAATCTCCTTTTCTCTCCGCCCCATGAAAGATCTGATCTGTCCGCTTTTAGAAAGAAAGAGCTTGCGCTTGGGAAGATCTGAAGATTGCTCTGTAATCAACATGGTGACAATTGGACTTCGATTCTGCTCTCCCTTTCATGCTGTTCACTGGGGAGCATCTCTTGGTTTTGAAACTCAGCTGAGACTCTGTCATAATAGCGCTGACAAAAACATGTTGCCTCTCTTGTTTTGTCCAGCGGCTTCGTTTGAAAAGGCGTGGAACACACACACATCCACCCACACTCACACACACACAACATGTGCAAAATTGCAACCAAAGCTGCCTCAAGAGATATGATTTAAAAGCGGGTGTTAACATCTAAAACCTCAGTTGCAAATGGGCGGCCTTCCACAAACGACATTCTGCGGTTTCTCAATAGCTTCATTAAAAACGGCACAGACAACCCACTGCAATGTGTAGACTATGCCTTCGCAAGGCCTTTAAGACATCCGTCTCACCATTTGTACTATGTTGCGCTGACGTTGTCGACGCTGTTGTAGTTGTCGTTACTGTTGTTTTTGTGGATGTGGGACACGGCGGGGGCTCGCAATCCTCGACATCTCTCGATGAATTGGCAGTGTAGAAAAAGTCCTCCACAAATTCAAAATAATTCGGTGTAAGCCACATCTCGTTTACGTAGTGACAATCGAATTCTAGCATTGAATCCTCCTGAAGAATCAGAAAAAAAACGGTTTCCATTTGCAAGTCGATCTTTCTAATATTCTTGAAAAAATACATTTGAGAAAAATAAATAGTAAAAAAAAATTATAAATAAACAATATATATATAAATACATTATCATTTTTTAGAAATAATCTAAAAATATTGTTGAAAAATAAATTAGTAAAACCTTCATAAAACTATTTTTTGATCAAAATTCTTGTAAACTACTTTTGATGAAAGAAATGAAGAGCCAAATAAGAACATTTGTAGTTATTTTTCCCTCCAAATGCCCCTCCCTCATATACTGCGTTATAGAATTGATTTTTATAGCTGACAAGAAAACGTAGAAACAAAACTGCACAAGATATTTCAAGATTTCTGCATGAAACACAGTTGTTATTGTAATCAGTCGGTTAAGGTAACTTACCAAGCCATGTCCAATGTGATACCGCATCTCTTGCAGTATTTGGACAAAAGTGCCTATATTATCTTTATTGGAGGATATGTTCCCAAACGTCTGCGCCAGGCCTTTTAAGCTCACCTCCAAGTGAAATACATTTAGCTTCACCCAGCACATACCACTCTTGAAGAAAAACAAAAGACATTACTAGATTATCACCGTGTTTGCTTTTATTTCCATGAACAATTCAATGAATCCTGAATGATAACAACTCACCACTTCTTTAGGTATATAACGTAATGTAATCTTGTAGTCTTTCGGAATATTCTGTTTCTAATAGGAGAGAAAGAAAGCCGGTTCTAAGTGCCAAAAAGTACAATGCACATGGTCATTTCATCATCAATAAAGTTCAAAAATTAAACTTTACCAGTAAGTAACCACAATAGAGTTGCTCTAATTTGCTTTATAACTTTGGCTTAGGTTTGGTTGTGGAAGCCATGAACACACACTTCAAAAGATTTTAATGACTGGTTATTAAACTTTCAGCATATGGCACGCACACTGATTTGGCATCGCACTTCATAAATATTTTGCTAAAGGAAAGCAAATGCCATTACACAACTCACATGCTCCAACAAAGCGATAAACTCAATAATCCTTTCAGGCTGACGATTTTTGATGATCCTAAAAAGACTGTCTGCAGCAAAGCATTTGTTTTATGTATACGACTCTATTATCATACTTTGAACCACATGTCTGGGGCTATCATTCCAACACACATGAAATAAATTTCAGCTCTTTCCCCCCAGAGCATCGATAAATCAGCCTTCGCTGATGTTTTTCACAAAATACGCTGAGAAAAAAAGCCTGCCGGCACTGGAGAGATAAGAATGTCCAAGCTCTTACCAACAAAGAAATTTTCTTGATGTCATCTGTAATGGGATTTCCTATTTCACTGGAATAGGCAGCAACTGTCATGTACAGCAATAAATGGACACAGGTGCATATCCAAATCTGAAAAACAAGAGGTAAAATATCAGTCTAATTGATTGTATTAAAAATCATTTAATAACACAGATCAGCCCGTGTCCCAGTTTCTAAGCTCATTGTTCGGAGGACTATTGGGCAAAACGGAAAATGTTTGCCCTGCTATTTTGAGAACAACCGGGTCAGTTTTGATTAAATAAATGAGCGTTTTTGTCTAGCAAAGTCTCCTTCCAGTTCGCCGCTATAAAGCTTGTTGTCCCATGGTGGCTTAGAGCTTAAAGCTTTTGCCCCCCTCTTCCCAGACCTGCGATTTGAGCTTGTTGCATAACATGAGGCAGATTTGCTCTTAACCCTGCTTACAAGGGTGATCCCAGACAAACAATGCATGAGCCTTGTCGGGAGAAACGGTTGAAAGAGATTGAAAGAGAGGGGGAGCGGAGCAGAGGTGAAGAGCAGACTCATCCGAGGACAGATGCTCCGAGAAGTGTAACAGCACGACTCCAAAACTGATGCTCTGCTCTGTTTCGAGAAATGAGGCTTGTTTTGGGATCACGTGATTTACATTAACAAAGAAGGCATCTTGTTTTTAAAGCCAGCTTAAATAAAACTTTTCACGAATAATGTGTTTTTGTGGCCTTATTGTTAACGATTCATCAGTGTATGCTATTCCAAAGTAAAAATTTTACATTCAAATGTTTTTAATGACTTTCTTTTTGTGCGGGCTCTGCTTTAAATTTACATTTTACATAACATTTTACTTAGCTGTTCTTTTAGCTAACTTATAGTCCAGTAGTCTTTGTTTAGCAAACTAGCATTCTGTTTAGCTGCTGTTTTAGTGTATAAAAACATTATTTATTCCTTTAGGAATCTAGCATTCTATTTATTAGCTTTTGTTTTAGTAGGCTATATTAGCACATTATTTGATAAAAATAGCAAAAGCTTTTTATTTATTAGCTGTTGTTTAAGTATATTAGCACTTTATTTATTCCTTTAGCAAACTAGCATTCTGTTTTGCTGTTGTTTTAGCAAACTAGCATGCTGTTTAGCGGTTGTATAGTAGCACTGTGTTAATACCTTTAGAAAAGTAACATTCTAATTTGTTGTTGTTTCAATATATTAGAACTTTATTTATTCCTTCAGCATACCAGCATTCTATTTTACTGTTGTTCTAGCGATCTAGCATTCTGTTTTGCTGTTAAGTTTGGCACTTTATTTATTTCTGTAGCAAACTTTAATTCTATTAAACAGAGTTTAACAGAGTTTTTAGAATTTGTAAACTAGCTTTCTGTTTACACGCTGTTTTAATAAACTAGCTTTTTTCCTTTTGTGAGACACAACTGGATATAACAAACATATTTATGAAGGATTGGAGGTGATGACTTTACAGACTGAATAAAAACTGTATAAAAGTTAATGCGCAGAATGCTAATTAAAGCATTAAATAAAAATAGATTAAATAAAAAAATTATCTAAGAAAATCTAGATAAACTAGTCTGCTTTACTAAAACCTGTTAGATAACTGGTCAACTCATGAACTTTAAATCCATGATATCATTTTTTTTCCCTGAAAACCATAAGCTTGTCTCATAATTCAATGATTTAACTCAAACATCAATGATTTAACTCAAAGTCAAAGGCAGTGAGCCAAAGACAATTGTAAAAATTGTTGGTCTTTTGATTTTTTTGAATCAGTTTTTATATTAAAATACATATATATTTTACATTTTTTTTAGTTTGTTCTCATCTTTGTTTTTTTGTAAATCTTGTGATGAAACTAATTGTATCGCTGCCCATTTTTTTTGCCAGGACACTCCTCCGAAATAGATTTTTAATCTTAGATATTAATTTCTGCTTAAAGGTTAAACATAAACAAACAAACAAATAAATAAATAAATAAATAATGATGGTTTTGATTTTCCGGTTATGAGTTTTCAAAAAGTATCTTCTTTCCAAACAGCTCTTCTAAAAATATTCTTCCTGGTTAAATAGGGCATGTTTATTTGCAGAAACCATAAATAAGACTGGCCACAAGTAAATGCTTAGGTTTTGCTTTGAATTAATGGACTGTAATATATAATTCAAAGTAAACAATGCTAGTACACATGACAGCATCTGGAATTTTGTATGCACTCAAACAAGCAGTTAATCTATTGTGAGTATTTCAGACAGTATCACCAGGGACTGTAGAGAGCTCTTGCGTGTTGTGAACCAGATGAGGATTTGTTGAAATTTGATGAATGAAACAACACATGGAAGCCCAGATGTTTCATTGGTTATATTATCCATAATTTGACTTCCTCCAAGTCTTTAAAGTACCTTCATAGCCAAGAACTATGATTTCAGCAAGTACTTTGGACACAACAACAAACGTCTGTCTGTCTCCTATTTAAAAGTCAACAATTCAAACTCACTTGTGCTCAAATTCAGCTCTGACTGCCATAAATCAATAGACTGTAAGCAAAGCCAGCTACTCAACTGATCAACTGAACAACATGTTCCTCCCAAATCACTGGCACTGGAATTGTAGAGTATATATTAGTGAACACAATCCTAGACATCCCAGTACATCCGTGACCATGTATTTATTAAAAAAATTGTTCTGTGTATATAAAAAAAGAATTCATTCAGCAAGTAAATACAAAATAAAAAGTCATTACTACCCTAAAGCTACATCACAAATGCAACTTTGTTTCTCATAATTGAGCCTCAATGCCACATTTGTGATTATTTTCTTCATAACTGCAACTTCATTTCCTGCAATGTGACTCTATACTCTACCACATTTTTGCCGTCATAATTGCAACTGCATATCCTCATTTTTCATAATTCTGACTTCATATCTCATTTTTCCCCCCCACATTAACTGCAACTTTATATTTCACAAATGCAACTGTTTCCCATAATTGTGACCTTGTATTTCACAATGACTTTGTATCTATGAAGTGCAAATGCACCTTTTTCCTCAAAAAGACTTTATATCTGACAATTGCAGCTTTCTTTCTAACAAATAGCCACATTGGAGATATAAATTCAAAATTACAGGGCAAAAAAAGCATGTAGCAAGATGTGAAGTCACACTATGAGATTTAAGCTCTTCTTTTCTCATAATTGGAAAGTCCCATTAAATTTTGTCAGACTTTAATAGAACATTGTACAGACTGCTGAATTTTAACCACAAAGAAATCTTGAAAGTGTTAGCTTGCTACAACACATCAAATGCGAGGTCACTTTCATTTAGCCAGACAAAGGAGATGTGAAGCAGAACAAGATCTCATTATAGCTGACCATGAGATGGACTGACCACCGGCAAAGAGAAAAAAGGAAGCGCGACAACTCAACCCTTCCTTTTGAACATGATGTTAACAGCAACTCTGTCGGCTAGAGATCACTGCCAGAGTCATGCTGACCAGACACTTTGATCGCTAGGGTTTATTAACTTTGCAAGCTCCCCAGACGGACATACAAGCTCATTCTGAACAATGTACCATTCACCATATAATCTTATTAGCGAGAACAGAGCACATGGTGCCAAAAAAAATGTCTATTCACCATCTATCTTTCTTTTTTTCATCTTTTCACAGTCGATATCTGGATATCTTTTTGTGTACATTAGCCTAACACTTCAAAAACAGGCAAAACCTCGATGTCCGATATCAGCTAGCCGCTAACTGGATATGCTAACACTTCATGCTAACGTAGCTACAAGGACAAAGCTGAAAGATGTGAGGAAAAACAATACTGTTTCTTAGTTTTGATTATAAAAGGTGACCAGATGTGTGTCCGGAAGACAGTTTTGTAAAGCCATGTGATGTTCTTACGCAGGCCAGAGCAGCAAGAGGACAAATATCAGCAGCCGGAAAACTAGCATAATTATTTCAGCCTTAGCTGAATAGCCAGCGACCAGCATCCACTCAAAAACTACACAAATCAAATTTGCTTCCGCAAATTGCACTCTGTCTGCCCGTGTCTATTCAGGTGCACTTTACAAACCTCTGGCTAACATAATAAACACTACCTAAAGATGCTATCAAATGTCCTAAAGAATATATATGCTTTCTCACGTTGCCAAGAATGTCAAATTTTTCCTCTGCAGCTATGACTCTACACTTCTGCGGATCGTAATGATTATCACTTCAATGGGGTTAGTCAGTAAAGTCAAAATTATTGGGTGCTGTTAAACATCTGAGACTAAAAGAAACAATAGGAAAAGACATAACGGATTTATTCTAGCTTGGGTAAAATCGATTACCCTGCAATGTTCTCTGATGAGTGTTTGAATAGAGGGCAACAGGCCACAGGAGCCCAATGAAATGTGATCTGGCTATTTTATAGCTAATTTAAAGGGAGTCTATGAACTGGGTGGGAGCAAAAATTACAATAGCCTGTGCTGGAGGGAGGCCTTGTTCGGGAACTAACCAAGAAAAGTAGTTACGCTAATGGAACCCACCCAACGCTTTAAGAAGAACGCTGAGAAAATTATTTCTGAGAGAAGAGAAATGCAAAGATATTATCGCGAATTGATTCATTTCCATTCGATAATTGAGCCAGGCATTGAAAAGCTACTTGAGGTAAACCAGTTTCTGTAATAAAACAACAGACGAATGGAACACGTAATAGAGAAACAATAGAAAACTAATGAGGGTCATATTATATGTTAGGAGTTTAATTTTATTGACATATTCAATTTAAAGAGTGTGCCAATAAAAGCAAGAGATTTATTTGCTGATGCAGTGATTTCATTTTTTTTATCAATGGGTTCAATTCACTTTAGAGAGTCCATTATACAATTAAGCTCTTTCCAAACACAGATGAAGTTTCACATTTTATTGTGAGTGGCCATCCACTATTGAAAACCTTTTTATTTGGAGTAGGCTTTATCAGTGTCAAAGTCGGGTGAGTGTCAAATGCCATGTAAGGACTAAAAGGATATGGAAACAAAGTAAACAGGTAAACAGGCTTAATGGAATAGTGCTCCGGCGAATCATGTTTCAGCCCTGCATTCCTCTTTCTGCTATTTTATCTCTGGAAATGTTTGCTTTATTTCAAACCTCATATTTATGCATCAACTTATTAATGTTACAACTGTGTTTGGATTAATTGGGAATCGATTTAGTATAGTGGACATCTGCTTATTTCCAGTCTCCAAAAGGCATCTTTTACAGCTAAAAAAAACTCCTCTGATTTGATATAATAAGATTAACAGACCATAAACATTATCAAACCTAGACACAACAACAATACATGCTTGCATATCTTCAGTCCAAACAGGAAACAATAATTACATAACAAAACCATTCCTAGTAAAATCCTTACAATCTGGGGTTACTAATTAACTTTGACATTCCAGATTTATTAAGCAAATATTAATCAGTTATTAAACATTTAGTTTTTAATAGTGCTGTCATTAAGCTGTGGCTTTCTGTATTATAATGATTTTTAACCTTATAAGGCATTTTAGTGATAGACGTTTTCTAAACATTTGATTTAAAGTTTAAAAAAGAAACTGTACATGACGGACAATTTCTGAGGGAATGAATAGAGAACCAATCCCATAAAACTCTGAATACTGCAGTCTATCTGGGACTTCTGTCTTCTAGACTTATTTTCTTACCAGAACACATTACTGCTGTCTTTAATCCAGTGCTGCAACATCTCACATGAATCAACGTTTGATAGTTACCCAAACAAGACTTCTCCAGAGCAACACAACATTGCTTAAAACGTTTGTGGATTATGCTACTTTAGGTATTAGATTTAAAACATTGAAATAACATTTCCATCACTTACATAAAAGCGTATGCCCTCGTTTCACAACCCTCTAGTTTGTTCTAGCAGTCCTGAAAGATTTATGTTATCACTAAAACCTGTTTTGAAGAATAGGATGACTGTTTAAGTTGCGACTGTAACTCATCACATTTGTAGTGACTTCACAGCTGAGGTGCTAATATACGTCTTCAATTTTCCGTGTCTAATTTCAAAGGCTAGACATGCAAATCACATTTGTACGTTTAATTCGGGCCATGCACAAGAACCGTAACTGCGAGCATCGCAGCACATTTCACAGCGTTTCTAGAACAAAATCTTCCAGGAAATAACTATCGAACTACTCGCTTCTTGCGAACGACCAGAAAGAAATCTGGTATTGCTCTGCAAAGGTTTTCTCCTACTTCAAGATTGTTCGTTTTTAATGCGTAACACTTCCTCATAGTCAAACTGCAAACTGTCACTAACATATTTTAGCATTTGGGTTTGGCATATGATTGAAGGTGTTTTGCTTTCACGCAAGATGTTTCACATAACTGAGCCTCAGTTTTGGCAAAGGGGTCCGATGTATGTCACGAGTGACGGTAAAGAGCTGTGAGATCAGTTCAGGGATTATTCGCGTATTAGGTTTGCTTTCTAGACTGCAGATACAGAATACTGTAAACTGAAGTGAAGGTGTTCATACAACACTTTCCCCCGTGCATTATATTCTTATATAACAGCTTAACCACAAAAATCAAATGACTCAAGAATCAAAACTGTCACGTGTAGGTTATAGTTTGAGCCAGCTTCCCTGAGGTTATGTTTGCAAATGATTAACTTTATTCCAAGTAAGGCTGTAAGTAAGACTAGCTTAAGAGCAATAAGATTCAGATACAGCGGCAGGTGTGTCAAAGCCAACAAACGCACTTGCAAAACCACGAAAGTTAAACATAAATTACGTGTGCTTATGAATAGTGTTTTATTGAAGCGAAGTGTGTGCTCTAACGTTTTGAGGTGACATGCTTATAGGAGACCACAGTCCAAAGCGAGCCGGTCTAATTTGTCCTCTCTCTTCTTTACGTTCTGCAAAAATGGACCAGAAATAAAACAACTCTTTAAAACATACAGGTCTCGGTGAGCACCACATGCCGATTTATCATCATATATAACAGTGCTTACTCCAAAAAGAGGAGTAAAGAGGCATTGCAAATTCCCTGCAGGGCTAGAAAGGTGCAAGGCGAACGTCTTCTGCCTCTTCAATAAAGACTGTGTGTTATTCAAATGACTGAGTATGTTTAAAAACGTGGCAAACGTTCATAATATACCTACTTAAAAGCGAGCGCAAAGCCTCACCTACTCCCAAGCAAGGGAAGCATTAGTGATGCTATTAGAAAAGCCTGGTGCATTTCGAGTAAATATCCCCCACAGTCAATGAAAACCATTTCCCCTGGCTTGTTTCCCGTTGTACAACATTTCCAAGACAGTGAGTAATGTACCAAGAAGATCTAGTTTGTACAAAACGTGTATGCCATTTTTTTTTTTTTTTTTTGGTTTGCTTCAGACACCTGCGTAAACGTCCAAAGGTCGCGTCGTTTTATCACTATTAATTTACTCTTATCTGCCTTTTCGAGGACCTCAAATTTATCGATCATGTTTTAAGTGACATATTTCATCGAGACGACAGCACAGATCGTCGAAAACAAGGTATTCTCTTGTCAAACGACAACCAAAGCTGTTTTTGCAGTTTGACAGATCGAATCGCGCGTGTCCGAGCGCATCGTGAAACGTTCGTACCTGCTAAAACTTAACACTCAGGCTTAATTGTTATTTTTGAGGTTTTAAGATGCGCTTTAAAAAAACAAACAAAAACAAAACACTTCAAGTACGAAAATTCAAATTGAGTAGAAATGACGGGGAATTGATGCGACAAGTTAAATGGGTGAAAACAAAACGTTCAGTGCAGTGGCGGTAACGTTCACCTCGGCGAGCATGTTTGCGGTACTTAGCGACGGGCGTCATGGTAATTTTAAATAATAAACCATTAACGTTATGTAGCTATTCCTTCCACACCCCCACCTACTAATTAAGTGCGCACAATTGCGTATTTAGCGTCTTAAAACACTTAAAGCGCAGCGACGCGAGAAAGCCTTTTCGCCTCGTTGCTTCAATTTGTCGCGGTGTAAAACACGCTATCCCCGTTCGTTTACGTTCCCCCCAGTTACGCTCTGCAGAGCGCGCATTTCTGCAAGCGCAAGTAGCCAAAAAACAGCAACAAAAAAACAAAACAAAACTAAAGCAAATCGCATGCTATTCACGTTAAATCGCTCGCGCCGAAGCAAAAGCCGTTCACTTACGTTTGACTTCTTCATATGGAACGAGAGGAGTAACTCCAATGTCAGCGAAACCCTATTTTATCTTACTTCGGCGGGCAGGGAAAGGGTTCTCTTCATGCCAAAGGTACATATCCAAAAACATCATAAAGTAGAATCCAAGGCGCGAGGGAAAGAAAGTCACCTAAATTTGCGTAATGACGGTAAGTATCCAGGTAGACGCTTCATACCGCACGATGGAGAACGGAAGGCTGCGGAAAGAATCAAGAGTTTTTTCCCAAGAGCAAAGCCTTTTTATCGTGTGACTTCAGCGCACTCCCGCCCACCCCAGATCTCTCGTCTGCTGCCCCGGGTCTCACTCAGTCGATTTCACAATCACCATCCAAACGTCCAACTGAGATTTACGCGATGGCAATGTTTTCCTGCTAATTTTCGCAGGATGTCGCTTGTTTACGGTTCGTCGCGAAGATGTTTTGGAGAGAGGGGGAGGGGGGGAGAAAAAAAAGTATCCTGGCGCTGGACTGTTTTCGCCCCGAGACGTGGGAGAAACGCTTAGTGATTGCTGATATCGTTCTGGAAAACGTTCAGTCACGGGCGTTCGCGTTTAGGCTACTCCGTCTCATTCCCGTGTGCACCGACAGCCCGCGTCTTCGCCGCGGCTAGGAACGATAGAAAGCTCTGCTTTCGGCTTAATTTGATTTTGCTATTGTGAAAACATAAGAAACGAAGCGCAGCTGACCGTTCGAAGTTTTCCCGAACGGCACATTTAGGGGAGACCAGCCAGCCGCGGCGTCGTCTTCGCGTCGCGCACACTTTGACATTTGATCAAATATGCGAATCAAACGCGCTCGAATCCCACGTGCTTGACTTTCGTGTTTCGTACGCGGTCCAATGTGACAGACGCGCGCGAGCACTGAGGTAAACAGTGACATCTACAGCAGTACTACAGTAAAATAAGCGAGAGACTGGGGGGTAAACGGTGACCCTGGACCACAAAACCATCATTAAACAAGCGAAATAAACGAGCTTCGCGTCGACTTGTGCTTTGTTAGCGTAGAACGATATATGACTCGAGATGCAGATTTGAAAATCTGGAATCGGCGAGTTCACGCAAAAAACAAACGACAAGACGCACAATCGCCTTTAAAGTTGTCCAAATTGAATTCTTAGCGATTGCATATAGAAGGCAAAAATCAGGTTTTGATGTATTTGTGGGAGGAAATGTACACAGTATGCACACACGGGACGTGATCTTTAATTAACGTCCCAAAGATTTTTGGCATCAAGCAAAATTGTGACACATGCAATTTTTGCATGCTTTTATTTTTTGGATATTGCTACAAATATACCCACGCTACTTATGATCGGTTTCGCAATCCTGGTCACATTTTAAAAAAAAAAGAGAAATTAGATGGAAGCAAAAGCAGTACATTTTAAATGAAATATGAACTAAAACTGAAAGAATTTACTTGTGTATTCCAAATGTCCCTTTTTTGCCACAGACAGGAAAGCTTCGATATTCTGATTATTTAATTGTAATGAAACTTTTCTCCTTTGCATCTCTATTTCATCACATGACAAAAATGCAATTTCCTAGCTACACTCTCAGAAACAGAGCTACACGTTTGTACCTAAAGTGTCTATTTTAGTACCTTAAAGGTACATAGTATTTAAAAGTGTACATATTTGAACCTAATGCACACAAAAGGTACCGCCTCAGTGACTGCTTTTGTACCTATTTCTGAGAGTGTATTAGAGGCAGCACAGCTTATCCCCTGACCCATCTCACCCCATCACTGAATAATCAGTTATATTCTTAAATACGAAAGTAAAGCTCACTTAACAGATGTATACATTCAGGCGAGCAGATACTGATTTGCACATACTGTTGATGCACTATATTAGACTGATATGGCAAGCAGAAAACAATAAAAGAATATATACAACAATAATGCATAAATAAATATTTGGTGTTCCTGCAGAAATCTCCCTATTTGCATCATATATAATTACTGCAGTCTAATAATAATAATATTCAGTCAGTTTTTTTTTTTTTCGGAGCACATTTTATAAGCACATTACTGAAAATCACTTTGTTTACAGGAATCTCCATTTCCATAGTTCATTCCTGCGGGACATTTTTTAAAGCTTGTCAGATGAAGCAAAAGGGAGGAGGAGGGGGGGCTTACCAAATGGGCCAATTATGTTTTTTGCGTGTGTATGTTTTTTGGATTAAAAATAACTAGGACAGTTTACCCAAAATTGATCTACAAATGACACAGCATGGGGCGAGTTGTGCCACCGCACGTATACAAGTTAAAGATGGCATGTAAATATCCGTTTATTTATATCCATAAATCCCAGTTATTTCTGTTGAGGAAAACAAAATCTTATCCTGCTCTCCTCTACCGCAGGGTGAAAATCGTCTCGGCTTTATTATGTTTTACCTCTGGGTATTTCTTACAGAACAGTGTGTAGTGTCGACCTCTGACCAAACCCTTGCCCTCTTTCTCCTAAGAGAGTGTTGTTTTATGAGTATGTCCGCTCTATGAACTAATGCACTGTCATACTTCTCTGATAATGATTTCATCTATTATTACAGCTTTTTCCTCTTTCTCCCGCTCTCACCAGGCTGTCACGGGTTTCTCTTCACCTCCCTTCGTGCGCACTTGCATCTGTGTGTGTAGGAGGCATAACTTCACCGGCTTTTATTTTCTTGATATTGGTGTAACTTGAGAGGATCAGGCAGAAGGTTAATTCCCGACTCCGAGACAGAGGCTGTTCACTGAAATCTTGTAATTTCACTTCTCTCGAAACACTCGAAATACATCAATTCATCACTTGCCCCTATCGAGCGAGCGCATTACTGAGAAAACACACGGGCTTCCAGAATCTTGAGAGACTTCTTTTAGACCTCCGGGACCTGATGACTGTCTGTCTAGTAGCAATTTATGAATCCCACCAACCCTCGCTGAGCATCTTGAACACATGTAGGGAATTTTTCAGTGATTAGGAGGTTATGTTTGTTGTTGGATGGGTCACAAGAAATGCAGAAAACTATGAGAATTGTGCATGGCATGATAATTTCATTCATGGTTTCCGCATCAAATTGAAATAAAAAATTTTAATTGCACTTTAAAATTCTAATTACATCGTATTTAAATATAACACGCACACACACACACACACACACACACACACATATATATATATATATATATATAAATAAAAATGCATAATTGCTAGGAGAATAATTACAAAGAAACAGCAACGAAAGCAATTAAACGTAACCATTTTCAAAATAAAAATCGGGAACTATATATTGTGAAACTAAACAAATGATCTATTTTTTTATTTACATTTTCCAATAAAAGTCTTCAAGGCAAAACAGCAAGTAACGGGTTCGGAGTTAACAAACTGAACGAAATATTATCTTGCGAAATGATCTGTATCTGTAAAACATATAAAGTGTTTCAACACACCTTTTTAAAGAAAATCGAAAAAAAAGATGGAGACATTTATTTGAAAAAAAATTTAAGCACGTATTTTTGGTGATAGATGCTGCGACTATTTTATGAGACCAAAGCCTCTCTTAAGCTACTGCATGTTCCCAGTAATATATCAGAATTTACTGTTATAAGCAATACCACATGTTGGGAGGGCTGGAGCAGGGTGTTCCCGAAGACGGGGAGAGCGCTAACAGACAAGAGCTGGTATGCACAGCACTGCGAGCAGAACAACCCAACCTGACAGATCTGACAGAACACAAGATGGTCTAATCTGCTGTGAGATATTTCATGAGAAGTTCATAGCTGGAACCCACCCAACATCCATATCCAACCGTCTGCTGCAGGGCCTTTGCCATGTCAATTGGTGCACTGTTTCAGCTTCAAGTATCGGGTCAAGAACAGAAATTCTTAGATACGAGGCATAAAAAAGAACAACACTCCTCATTCATGACACGAAATACAAAAGAGGCGACCGACAACTGCAACAGTGTCACCTCCTAGAATAATTTCCATCGTCTTTCCTCGAAAAAGAGGTTGAAAAGAGCTTTTCGAAAGCAATAAAACTGAATATCCAAACAGTTTTTCTCGGTTTGTGCCAGCTTATTGTTGTACCTTAATTTGTCAAACTGTCTATTGCATTGTTTATAATTTCAAACACATTGGACAGTTTTGCGGCTGATATAATTTTGTTCGCATGATCCAGAAAAAGTGATCACAAGTGCTCAAATTGATTTGTGTGAAGACCTCCCCTTCCACATAATGCATGGCACCAGCATAAACCACTGATCATAAACTATTTTAATGACTCTGTCTCTAGAGGAATAAGGCTTATAGCTGGCAGATAGCACATCTGGGGTGGTGTAGACAACGACTGCATGTTGGCAATACATGAAACACCCTACAGCTATTATACTGTGTATTGTTACAAGCTTAGAAATACTGTTTAGTTAAGCAAGCATCAGAATTTTTTTTTGTAGTAAGTGCCATAAAAACTACGTGCCCTCACAGAAAGAAAGGTTGTGCACGGTTCAAATAAAGAAACATCATTAGTTTTTAACGACGTCGGTAAGGTCAAAATGGCGCTTAACCAATAGGATAACTTAACCAATAACTTTCTTTAGTGCAAGATAAAACTAGGGATACTGAACTGTTTGAGGAATGGAGCTTTGCGCTCGTGTATCCTACCTCTCTCATTTGGCACAAATCCATATTCCGCAATATTTTCATTTCTGCAATATAATGTATTTAATTCAACGGCTTTGTAGGCCTACTTCAGCTGCGTTCCAGTGGTGACACAGAGGCTGTGTCTTATTTTGGTAAAGTACCAACTGCGCCGTCAAGTTAGCAGTGCTGGAACTGATATGTGTGTGTGTGTGTGTGTGTGTGTGTGTGTGTGTGTGTGTGTGTGCGTGATGCCAGCAGAATCAACATTAAAGACTTTTCGACTTAATGATAATGCATGGTCTGCTTTTATTTGTGTGCAATCACAATGAAAACAAAACAACGCCTTAATAAAATAAAGATGACGGGTAATATGTTGCTTTCTGAGTTTCACAAAAATGTACATCACAAAAATGGCTATGTTACCTGTCATAGTGTTTTCCCCCTGGCTTACCGGTCAGCTAAATTAAATATATTTTGAGAATTTATTCCTTGCATGTATATGTACTTCAGAATATTGTAATGTAATATCATATTTAGTATTGAATGTCTGTCCAAATTAAATGAAAAGAAACCGAGCTGTCACGGGTGTCGTTAGCAGGAGAGCACACAACTAGCATAAGGGTAAATAAAAGGCTTTAATCTACTCAGGGATGAAATAAACGATATAATTTACAGGCAGGCAGGCAGGCAGGTAGACAGGACGAACCCACACGCACATAAAGACGAGATCGGACCAACAGAACTGAAATCACAGGACTTAAATACTCCAGGTAAATCACTAAATTAACTACACACAGCTGAAGACAGTAAAAGACAATTAACTAAAGTGGGTAAACGGAACACATGGCACACGACAAAAACAATAACACAAAGTCCAAAGACGTGACACGAGCATAGTATATTTGCTGGTTTTTGTTTTCCTGAAATCGTATTGAACCGTGACCCTCGTACCGAAGTACATAGCGAACCAATATTAACTGGTTATTATATATTTTTTTTACATATTAATTACATTTTATATGACTTAATAGTGCATATAAATATTGTCATAAAGTCAACAATATTTTTGATCTGATAAATTTGATCTGGATTTTAATCTCAGTGGTTCCTTTCCTGGTTAAATAAAGGTGATTTGACCTATTTAAAGGACATTTCCCCCTAACTGTATTGAATGCATGCATCATTTTAGAACAATTTCTAACATGTAATGTTACCGATCATATTACCAATGTTACCTGTTGAAATCAGCATCTACAAAACCGATCATTCCACTGCAGACACTGCAGAACATGCAACATTCAGATGCATTTATGATAGTTCAATGATGAAATATAGCATGAATGCATTTACACTTGAATACAAACTTATTCGTAATGTTGTTAGTTCTGTGTTGTAACATACATATAGCTTATATATGTATATTAATATGAAATGTTTTTAAAAATGCTACTATGAAAGAAAACCACTATTTTCCACTATTAGAGCTATTGTCATTAACCAACTGGTGCAAAACAGTCAATAATGTAACCTTTCAATACAATTTATATGAACTATGCATTAAGTGCATTTTGCATTGCATTTTTTGGTTTTCAGGAAACTTCCCTGTCTTGGTCGTGTTATGTTGGCTTAACTAGGAAGCAAAAACCCTACATTTTTATTTTTTTTCTGTGTGTAGTTGCTTTCATTTGGTTTTGATTTTTCCACGAGATGTTACCTCGTTATTAATAAAATCAGATCCAATTTCACTGAAATTTCGGTGCAGTTAGATGTTTTAATCAGATTAGCTGACCGGTGGAGCAAGTCAAATTCTCTTCTTTCACTTGCCCCTTGAAAAAATCTACTTGTCTTATACAAGCATTAATGATGAGTTCTATTAAAAATCGATATAAAATATGTATATCCATAATCCATTTGACTTCTGCATTTACATCTGCAAAATATATTAGAGTGTTTGCTCATCTGATATACGTCTATAGGATGTCTCTTTTTATATGTCAAATAGATGTCTATCAGATGTCTTTAAGACGTTTATTATTTAGAAAGTATGAAAAACTGGCATCTGATAGACCGTTTGTAGACAGCAAATGCTTTCCAGATCAAAACATTTTTAACAGACATCTTGCAGATGTGTGCTATCTGGGTTATTACTATAATAACATTGCCATGTACAGTATAGGAAAATGGTTTTTTTTAAATTTAACAGTGCGTATCAGATGACAAAATCTAGTATTTAGTGTCACATTAAAAAAATCACACAAATCACCTTAGTAACCATATAGACATGCCCTAGCAACCACCCAAAGCCCCCTGGCAACCTTTGCAATCATTATCTCTCATTGTCTTCAGATAATCTTTTTTTTTTTTTTTTTTTTTTTTTGCTTTAATTCAAATCATGCAACTTTAGACTTACAGTCATGTATAAACATTACATCTCAAAAGAAGTGATGGATTTTTTTTCGGATTTAATTATGCTAGGCTACATCGCCAGCACCCAAAGCCACAAAATGAAGGATTAACTAATCAAAATGACACTGAATTGAGAGATTCAGAACACACACGCTCTTCCTTCACCAAATAAAGCTGTTGCCTGAGTTCAGCCAATAGAACATGGTGAAACAGATACAGTTCAACAGGTGTGCACCAAAGACAAAAAAAACAACAACCCTACAATAAATAAGATAAAGAAACGGGAAGCTTATTCTGAGTAATTATATATCATTTTACATATACAAGGATTATCTACAAAAATCACTTGAGCATTATTAAGTTTTCGTTTTTTCTATTCAATATTAGTTTAACATTTAAAAAATTTATTTTTTTAATAATGATTAGTGATTTATTAATTGTACTGACAACTATAATAAACTTGGTAACGCTGAAAAACCAAAAAGGGCTAAAAAAGTTTCAATGTAGTTTTAAAATGTAGTTATTTAAATCTTTTGACCTTAATATTTTAAGTATACTATTTAATTTTTTAAATAAATGTACATTCAACTAAACGCAAATGTTAATATTTTTATTTTGGATTATTTCTTGAGTAAAATAACATGCTTTACATTTGATAAACTGCATTAAAATATTAACGCAAAATGTAAACTTTTTTTAAAACAACGTTAAGCCATTAAATTGAAATAATATTGATAATAATAATTTAAATAAAATGAGCAATTCTAAGAGGGTCCTTGCCCCGTGGTGCTTAAAATCTTTCAATAGGGCTGCCATAAAATCCAAACAAATACGTGGTAATATTTGTACTTTATTACATGGAAATCTTTCGACGTACCTCCTGCAAGCTGCTTATATAGCCCTGGGTGCAAATCACTGCATGTCAACAATCTCGTAAAGCTACGGGAATGGGGCAACTGTGGCGTTTGATTCTTAACTGGATCACTTCACACACACCAGCTGGTGGCCGTTTGGTCCGATGGTGATAATTCAATATGATGTACCTTTGGCTAAAGCTGGATCAAGGGACTTATTGGAACAGGCACAAGGCAAGAGTCGCAACAATGCGGCCGTTTCAGAAATTTTCTTTTCGTGTTTTATGGGTGGAATCAAAAAGCGATTTGGAATGGCATGTGAGTGAGTGATGAATGACAATTTTGCTTTATGGCTGAATTATCTCTAATTCAAAAGTCATAAAAGTGAAACAGTTGGCGGTTCTCTGCTGGACCTGTAAACCTCTTGGCAGGTGGGGAGGGACTTTCACTAATACACAATGTTCAAGGCCTAGCAGGTGATTTGTTGCTTAGTCAGCCTATACATCTGTTAATGTAATCCAATCCTACCAATCCAACTCAGATTAGGAAGCCGAGTTACAATGCTGTTAGATTGTGCTTCTGACAGTCAAATTACCTCGCTGGCTTCTCTGTAAGAGTGAACGCAATGGTTGTAACCTAGTTAGCTTTCCACACTTAAGTCTTGCTGCATTACAAATAGAGGTGTCACGAATTACAGATGTAGATGAATTACTCGAATATTTCAACTTCTTGATACTCCCGCTGTCTTTATTTGGCCTAGTAAAGGTTGGATAAATTCGTTGCGGTTTGTGGATCGATAAACTATTCAAAATATAGTGAAGTGAAAAGAAAAACAATGGTGTAGAAAGAAGTTTCTCCCAGATATTGCAAATATTTCATTGAAACAGCAAGTAATACACACAAACTGCACAAATAACATATCTATAAAAAAATATATATATATATATATATAAATATATATAGTATGCTTTATAGCTGGATCAAAGCTTATTTATAGCAGGGTGAATTCTTTACAAATCAGGGCCGTGTTCATTAAGAGAAAGCATTCCATTGCTAATATGATGTTTTCATTTTCTCTACCTCTCTTCCAAGAAGGCTCATATCTTGATCAAGGCAGTAATGCAGATGACGTCTCCAGCCTGTCGGGCCGACTGATATCAGCTGAGAAGCCACGTGAGAGACTGAGCTGAAAGAGCAGAAACCAGTATTTATTTATTAACCATTTTTATAGGATTGTGTGTGGGTTTTTTTTTTTGCCTGGTGGCTATTCATTAGAATTTCTGAAGAATTTTCACTGTGTTTACATTCACAGAAAGGAGAGCTGAATGGCACGCTATGCTTAAATATTTGACTGTCAAATTAATGCGTGCGCACACACACACACACACACACACACACACACACACACACACACACACACACACACACACACACACACAGACTTTGAATGCGGCCTGCCTTGTATGTAGGATTGTTTCTAAAACTAGATCATTTTTTTTGACTCATAATACCAGTAAAACTAAAAATTGAAAGAAGTGTTATAAACCCTCTTCTAAAGTACATAAAACTAAATTCATTACATCCAGTTTTATAGATGGAGATGGCAAATGAGATGTTTGTGACTAATTGAGGGTGACTTTGAAAATTGGTTGCTTGTTTCCTAGTTGTTTAATCAAGCGCGGCCTCAGACATTACCGGGGGATTCCCATAGGCATTTTAAACAAACGTTGTTGCATAAATTCCTTAGAAAAGGGAATGGGAACTGGCAGTGCGGTAATTTCATTTGGCACAACTGAAATGTCATGGCAAAAGTCTTTCTGTTTACTGATACTTTGACGCAACTGCCCTACGTAAAAGAATAAAGAAGGCTCTTAGGTAAGTGAGCTAAACATTGTGGTGCCGAGGAGTCCAGGTGCACTAGTGACCAGGGTTTAAACTCTTTCAATTACCTAAAACGATTTAGACTTTAATTTATGCTCATTATTTACTCACACCAATGTCGTTCTGAACCTCTGTCTTTCTGCAGAACAGAAAAGATGATGGTATTAAGAAACAAAAGAATATAGGACGTTTTTATTTGATAAAACAAATAAAAATGCAATACAATTTGAACAAGTAATTATAAAACAAAACCAACTGGAAGTATTTTATTTGGGTATAAATGTAAACATGAGCTACGCATGACCATAAACTGATGTATTTATTCACAGGCCTTCTTGTCTTTGATCTACAAATTTAGCTTGAAAGGAATTATTGCTTTTGTCTATTTTCGGCACATAGTGATTTAAATGCACAAGTGTGCAAAATAATAGTTACATTTGCATTTGCACTTGAGAACAGCCTCAAAGAATATTTTATCATTTTTATAAAAGGAGTCCATGTTACAGGTCTGTTTATAGGCACAGACAAATAATAAAAAAACAACGACAACAGTAATCATTAAAATAATCATTGAAAAAAAACTATTCTAAAAGTATTTTAATTGTGTTTAATTATTGATATTAATTACATATTGTGCACAAAAATCACAAGTCTAAAATGAAATGCATCCAAAAATTGATTCACATGATTATATTTATGTCTAAGTATAAAACAGAATGAGAAATTTCAGATGCCTCATGCACAGTTTTCACAGAACTGACATGACATTTCTTGTGCAGTACATGAATGTATTCAGTTTACTGAATTTAATTAAGGTCACAAAGCAGAACTGAAATGGCACCAGGCCCGGCTCAAATATCAAATGAATGATATTAATGCTTAGATATTTCATATCAACATCAAAAGAATCGTGTATGCCGACAAAGCTGGCATGCAATGACAAATAGGTTATTTCATCAAATGTGCGCAATGGTTGTCATGACAACGGCAAGGTTTATGGCAACGGTACCTGTGAGCTCCAGGACAGAGCCAATCCACTGCAGGCCTGAGGTGACATGTTTTTTTTTTTACCTGCTACAAATAACAAGAACAACTGGATTTCACTGACGCAAAAGAGTTCATTTTGATTTATTATCAGTATTATGAACTTTTTGAAAACTAAATCTTAGCGTGGGACTTTCTGTGCGTCATGCACAGGCATCGTGATCACATGTCCAAGAACTCAAATTACACAAGCTGCCTAGATTTGCCAAAATGGAAACTAAAGTTGTATTTGTTGATGAATTA